>NC_061514.1:290401896-290505526 GCF_022539505.1 Lolium rigidum
TAGGATCCTAAGTCCCCGTGATTAACATGCTAGTCCCTGGATCATAAGCTAGCACTCACGGTCGATGAAATACCATGTAAAACACAATGTCATTATTACACGAATCGAATAAATCCAGAGTTTAATTTATTACAACTTTGCATAGCTCAAGGCTAGCTCAAATAAAAGCAACGGAAAACTTAAGATAAATTGAGTCCATCAACGCCACGGGCTCATTGAGTGTAGACCCGCGATCCTAGCGCACCTTTCTTCAACCTTCGTATTCGCACATGAGTGCAGACCAAAAACATTTGGTCAATACTTTGAATGTATGGCAAATTACACCAAGAAGGAGAAAATTGACTAAATCTACATGTAGGCGGACAAGAGGAGGCTTGAGGTTTATTTGCGTAAAGCCAATTTTTACTTAGTAAGAGAGAAAATCTTTTACCCTACTTTGCAAAATTTTGATAAATAAAATTGGCCGAGTGGATCACATGGATATTACACACCAAGTGTCCAAATCAACCTAACACTTGGATATGACACACCAAGTCCCGAGCACTTGGATATTACACACCAAGGCCCCAAAACCCACCTATGAACGATATTACACACGCCATAGGGTTTTGAAAATTCTTTTGAAAAAGAGAGAGGAAATCCTTCAGAGGCTCCATCCTTCAGATGCTCACAATTGTCCTGTTACCGTGGACACGGCTGATCGATCAGAGTTAACACTCTCGAGAGGTTGCGCTCTTTACCCACAATTCACAACCAAGCCCTTTTGCCAAAATTCTTCATCTTCATTAAGGCCAGGACGAGGTCACGACGAAGCTTTTCCTTAGTAGCCCCTCCACCTTCCGGATCCGCCCGTGCCCAAAATACCTCCCAATGGCGGTACCCGGGTGAGGTTTCCCACTAAGTACTTAGCCAAGACAGAGCCCATATTGTATTGTGGTTGCACCGGAAGCTTCGACATCCGGAACGTGGCGGACTTCTTTGATCCTGGGCGGCAGTCCTCCACCAATCTCCACACTCGTTGTCCCGTCAAAACCATTCCGCCCAGAAGAAAACTTAGTTTTATTTTGAAGGAGGATTTTGGGAGAAAAGTTGCGCTCATAAACAGAGCTCAAGTACTTAGAAAAATTTCTTGTTTCAAACCCCTTTCGATATTTACGTAGCATAAGCATAGCACTTAGAAAAATTTAGGCATTCCTATGGGCGGGATATCAAGTGGAATTATTTCTAAGTATAACTCTACTCATGGCAATCTACAAAAATCACGCGACTTGCAAAATATTCACCAAGTAAAATCTACCAAAATATCCTACACATGCATACTAATCATTTGAAGGAAAAAGACATGCATAGTAGAAAACTTAGGACAACATGAACAAAGGTGTAACTTGCCTTGATCCGAACAGCACTCTAAGCAATATTCCTCCTCAGCAGCACTCGCGCACTCCGCACAATCTATCGCAAAGGTGAAAAATAAATCAATGAATAACCAATGCAACAATAATGTTTCACACTATATGCATGCATGCAATTATGATATGATGATAAAATACTTCAAATTCGACCAAAATATAATGCATCAAGTCTAACATGCAGGGGACATCCCAACATTGATTTTCAACATGTATTAATTAAATAAGATTTATATTATATGTTCAAATTGAGGTTTAAGATTCAATATTACAAACGTGATAATTAGTTGCTTATAATTCGAAAATTCCAACTTCAAGGTGTAGATAATAAAATTCTGAAACTAACGCAAAAAGAATCGATCAAAACGGAGTTACGGTTATTTAATTATGATTTTCGAAAGTATTCAGATTTTGTTATTTTTACGTAGGGACGTGGCGCGTCTCGGAATATCCGATCTTGATCTGACGGTTGTGGCGCTCCTCGGCTCCGGCTTCGGCTCGCGGCTTGGCTGACGGCTTGGCTCGACTTCAGCTTGACTCGGCTTCAGCGGCTCCGGCCGACACGTGAACAATTCAACGTACTAATATACTAAAATCAATTTTTAGCTGATAAACTCAAAAATTCTATAATTTGCAAAATTAGTATCAGTGGATAGGGAATTTGATTACGAATTCAACGCAAAAAACAAAATCTAAAACGAAGCTCTAGATTTGAAGTTACGAATTTTTGAAGTTTAACATGCGACATGAGCTAGCACTACTCTACAGATCGATTGGATCGTGCACGCGAGGAAAAAAAAAACATTGCACGAACATGTGCTGCTACCGATTCTCTATACGTATAAATAGAGCTAGCTCTATACAGAGTGTTACCAGGTGGCTGTGGACGACGGAGGAGACGTTCGCGGTGGTCAGGTGCGGATGTCCACGTCGGTGTGCTGGCGGGCTCCGAAGGGCGACGATGTGCGGGTCGACGAGAGATCTTCTTCCCCGTTCTTGTCAGCGATTCTCCTCGTTCCAAACAGCGTCTATCTCCGACTGGAAACGACGAACTCCGGCGAGACTCCGGCGTTGTCGTCTGGTTGTTTCCGTGGTCCTGCGTGAGGGGAAAAGAGGTGAGAACGACGCGGTCGACGATCTAGAAAGCTTGGAGAGGAAAGTGGAGGCAGGGAGGTCCTGGAACCTCGTCTTCAAATTCGCGGACGGCGGAACTCCGGCGAGATCGGAACGGGCTCTCTGGTGGTCTAGGGTTTGCGATTTTTAGAAAAACGGAGAGGGGCCGATGCGGGAGTATATATGGAGGAGTTTTCGTGGAGTAGGGGGCACGGATTTGAACGGAATCGGAGCGAAAAATCTGGGGATTTTCGAGTTGGTTTGGGAGTCCCGTGTTCTCGTCGAACTATGCAGGAGGTTGAAGACGATACGGATCAGTAGGGCCCAGCTGTCAGCGTTTTTAGAAAGGAAAAAAAAACAGGAAGATACGCTGCTGTCCTGCTGCTATGCGGCCATACGCGCAAGCGTGCGCAGAAGGAATCCAACTGGGTTGGCTTGGTCCTACCTGGTTCGGTCCTCTTTTTTTTCTTTTCCACGTCTTCTTTTTTATTTGTTTCTTATCTCATATGATCCATATAAATTTCAAAAGAGTAAAACAAAAACCAGATAAAATCTGTGAGATTATTTAATTAGATTTCAGACTTAACCAAATATGCAAATTTCAAAATAGTATGCCATGATGATATGATGCAACTGTTAACATCCTTAATTGTAAAAATTTGGGATGTTACAAACCTACCCCCCTTAAAAAGAATCTCGTCCTCGAGATTCAGGTTGGCTAGCAAATAGGTATGGGTATTCTGTCCTCAAATCTTCTTCACGTTCCCATGTAGCTTCTTCCTCTGAATGGTGATTCCATTGAACTTTGCAAAACTTAATGGTCTTAGTTCGAGTAAACCTTTCAGCCGTTTCTAGGATTTTAACGGGCTTCTCCTCATATGTGAGATCACTTTCCAACTGAACCTCCTCTAGCGGAACTGTATCTCTCAATGGTGTATCGGCCATTTCCGGGTGACACTTCTTCAGCTGTGACACATGGAACACATTGTGGACGGCTGATAGGACTTCTGGCAATTCCAGCTGATATGCAACTTCTCCTTTGCGTGCTTGAATCTTGTATGGTCCTATAAAACGTGGCGCTAACTTTCCTTTGATTCCAAATCTTTTAACTCCACGTAGTGGTGAAACTCTGAGATATGCCCGGTCTCCTATTTCATAAATTACTTCCCTACGCTTAGAATCAGCGTAACTCTTCTGTCTGGATTGTGCTATTTTCAGTCGATCACGGATAAGTCTTACTTTTTCTTCAGCTTCTTTGATCATGTCAGGCCCAAACAAATTGCGCTCTCCTACTCCATCCCATAGTAATGGAGTTCTGCACTTCCTACCATATAGTGCTTCGAATGGAGCCATCTCAATGCTTGATTGGTAGCTATTATTATATGAGAACTCGCGTACGGTAAATTCTCATCCCAAGCTGGATCCATAATCTAGAGCACAAGCCCTCAACATATCCTCTAGGATTTGATTCACCCTTTCACGTCGACCATCAGTCTGCGGGTGAAATGATGTACTAAATTCAAGTCTGGTGCCTAAGGTTTCATGTATTTGGCGCCAAAACTTTGATGTGAACTGAGTACCTCTATCTGAAACAATACCTTTAGGAACTCCATGTAAGCATACAATTCTGGACATATAGATCTTAGCTAACTTAGCGCTGGTGTATGTGGTTTTCACAGGTATGAAATGAGCCACCTTTGTTAAATGATCAACCACTACCCATATAGAATCATATCCAGATCGAGTCTTGGGTAATCCTGTGATAAAATCCATACCTATCTTGTCCCATTTCCAATCAGGTACAGGCAACGGTTGTAACAATCCTGCTGGTTTTTGATGTTCTGCTTTGACTCTGTTGCACACATCGCATAAGGCAATATACTCAGCGATCTCTCTCTTCAGGTTACTCCACCAAAACCTTTCCTTCACATCCATGTACATTTTTGTGTTACCCGGATGTATCGAGTATGGCGAGTCGTGAGCCTCTTGAAGGATTAACTTCCTAATTTCAGAGTTATTGGGCACACACAAACGCTTTTCAAACCATAGTGTTCCCTGTTCATCCTCATGAAATCCTTTTGCCTTGCCTTTACTCATGTTTACCCTTATTTCATCCATTTCCTTGTCTTCCTTTTGGGATTCTCTAATCCTGTCTAGCAATGTAGGCTTTACCTCCATCGATGCTAAATATCCTTCTGGAACTATCTCCAATCTAAGATCTTTAAATTGTTTACACAAGTCCCCTGGCAATTTTCCAGCGGTGAGTCCATTTACATAGGCCTTACGGCTTAAGGCGTCAGCTACAACATTAGCCTTTCCAGGATGGTATTGCAAACTCAAGTCATAATCCTTTATAAGTTCTAACCATCTCCTTTGCCTCATATTCAGCTCCTTACGTGTGAATATATATTTCAGACTCTTGTGATCCGTGAACACATCACAATGCTTTCCCATGAGATAATGCCTCCATACTTTAAGTGCATGCACAACAGACGCTAATTCTAAGTCATGTGTAGGATAATTCCTTTCATGATTTTTCGGTTGACGTGAGGCATATGATACTACCTTTCCTTCTTGCATTAGCACACAACCAAGTCCTTGACGAGAAGCGTCGCAATAGACTTGGAAATCCTTCTGAATGTCTGGCAGGCATAAAGCGAGTGCGGTCACTAGGCGTTTCTTCAACTCTTGAAAACTAGCTTCGCACGCATCGGTCCAAGCAAACTTCTTTTCCTTCTTCAACAACTCGGTCATGGGCTTTGCTATCTTGGAAAAGTTCTCGATGAACCTTCGATAATACCCTGCAAGTCCTAAGAAACTCCGGATTTCACCCACATTCTTAGGTGACTCCCATTACGTCACGGATGCTACTTTACTTGGATCCACGGCAACTCCATTTGCTGACACTATGTGACCAAGGAACCCAACTTCGTTTAACCGAACTCACACTTGCTTGAACTTGGCATACAATTTATGTTCTCTAAGCTTCTCCATGATTAAGCGTAGATGCTTCTCATGCTCTGCTTCATCCTTGGAGTAGATGAGTATATCATCTATGAATACAACTACAAACTTGTCCAAGTATTCCATGAAGACCTTGTTCATCATAGTCATGAAATACGGTTCGGGGCATTGGTTAAACCAAACGACATCACGAGTATATTCATACAAGCCGTACCTTGTGGTGAAGGCGGTTTTGGGTATGTCTTGTCCTCGAATTTTCAATTGAAAATACCACCGATCGAAGATCAATTTTGGAGAATACTCGCGCCCCCTTCAATTGGTCGAATAGGTCGTTGATATTGGGTAGAGGATACTTGTTCTTAATTGTCACCTCATTAAGCGAGCGATAATCCATAACTAACCTCTTACTTTTATCCTTCTTCTCCACAAACAATACGGGTGCTCCCCAAGAAGACGAACTTGGTCGAATAAAACCTTTATCTAGTTGTTCCCTGAGTTGCTTCTTAAGTTCTTTCAATTCCTCCACATCCATCTTATAGGGTCTCTTGGCTATGGGTCCAATCACAGGGCATCAAATCAATAAGAAACTCAATGTCTCGGTCGGGTGGCATTCCCGGTAACTCCTCAGGAAAAACATCGGGAAACTCTTGTACAACAGGCACATCTTCTATGCTAACCCCCTTAAGAGAATTCACCATAGACCCCTTAAGTTCAAAGTTTGACTTGAAACGGATTCGTTTCTTTTCTGGAGTTGTGAGTGTAACTACTCTCTTGGCACAATCTATGATGCCCTCATAGGCGGTCATCCAATCCATGCCCAAGATTATGTCTAAACCTTGGGATTCCAAGATGATTAGGCTAGTGGGGAAACTATATGCACCAATCTTTAGGCTCAGTCCACGACTTCCAAACTTTGACACTAAATCCCCTCCAGGTGAGCTTATTCTAATGGGTGTATTAATGGTTTCAATAGGTATCTTACTTCTATCCACGAATACCCTTGATATGAATGAATGTGATGCACCGGTATCAAAAAGAACAACTGCTGGAATGGAATTGAGCATAAACTTACCAATCACAGAGTCTGGTGCTTCATAAGCTTCTTCCACGGAGACATGGTTCAGCGTAGCCTTAACGAACGGATTTGGTTTCTTGCCATTGCCATTTCCATTCCCATTGCCATTGTCAATCTTCGGCCTCTCGGGACATTCATTAGCAAAATGCCCAGTTTTGCGGCACTTGAAGCATGTGACCTGACTAATATCCTTCTGGTGATTGCCATTGTTGCCATTGCCCCCATTTCCATTACGGTGCTTATGGCCATTATGATTGTTACCATTGTGATGACGATGGCCATTATGGTTGTGGCCATTGTGCCTACTTGCGAGAAGACCCATTATGGTGGTGGGGTGGTGGGGAAGAAGTACGCGCTACGGTACGGAACAGAGTTATTATGCTTGTGGAATGTAGACTTCCTCTTACGGTTTTCTATGCTCTTCTGCTTGGCTTCCACCATCACGGCCTTGTCAACGAGCTCTTGATAGTTGTTGAATCTTATAGCGACAAGCTGGATTGATATCTCATCATTAAGTCCTCTCATGAACTCTTCCCGCCTTTTTGCATCAGTGGACACATCATCGGGAGCATAGCGTGCCAAACTATTGAAGAGGTCCCCGTACTCAGACACGGTGCGTGCCCCTTGACGCAAGTCGCGAAACTCGCGCCTCTTCAATGATATAGCTCCAGCTGCTACATGGGCAGTACGGAAAGCTTCCTCAAACTGGTTCCAAGTAATGGCATTTATATCAGGATAAGTAATTTGGTAATTATCCCACCACTCAGCGGCGGATCCCTCAAGTTGATGTGCGGCAAACCGCACCCTTTACGCTCCATCGGCTTGAATGGTGTTCAACTTCTTGTTGATTGTGCGAAGCCAGTCATCCGCCACTATCGGCTCAGTACTACTGGAAAAAGTAGGAGGGTTCAACCTCAAGAACCGAGTCAGACGATCCTGCTGAGGTGGGTTGTTGTTGTTGTTGTTGTTGTTGTTATTGTTGTTGTTTTGCATATTCTGAGTCAGAAGTTGGATCAGCTGATTCTGGGTATTCAGGAGTTGCGCAATTTCAGGAGTGAGCTCACGTCTCGGCGGCATCTGAGGTTTATGAAAAAGGTAAGACATAGACATAGAAGGTTAAGGAATAAAATCTACCCTTATGCATGCATTAAACATAGAAACACAAAACATCCAAATAAAGTATGAAAAGGTTTTTATCGAACTATTATTGCCATACCACAAGGGATTGGTATGGTCAAACAACTAAGCGAAGATAAAACGGTAAGATAGACAATGGTGGTCAACTATTTAGCTTCCTCGTCTAGATCTACTTCCTCTTCCACTATCTCAAATGTAAGTCCCGCCTCTAAGAATCCTGCCTTGTACTCCTTGAGCTCCTTAGCCAACTCTTCATTCTTCTCCTGCAAGTCCCTCTTCTCGACACGCAACTTCTCAATCAAATTGTGATCGGCCTCGAACTCTACTTCATTACTATCAATCTCCTGCTTTTGCTTTCTAAGCATCTCATTCTTCTTTTGGACTCTCTTCTCTTGGTTCTGGAACTTCTTGTCCTGCGCTTGGAATTCCTCTTCTTGGGCCTTGATCACCTCTTCTAGCTCTTGTATCTTCTTGTCTTTCTCCTTGAGTTGACCGCATAGTTCATCATTCCTTAGTAGCTCAAAACAACTTTCCTCCTCGAGAGTATTGATGTGATTCTCTAAGTCCTGGAAGTGAAGTCGTTGACGCTTGACAACCTTTCTACCCGCTTCGCTTAACTCGATGGGAACGCCTTTCTCGTCGCGCCTTCCAAAGGTAAAGGAGTAGTGGCCCTTCAGTTCCGTCGAATGACGTCCGCATAGGCGCCCTATAAGTTCCTGCATGACAATGCTAAGGCCCTTCTCCATGGAGTCGCTAACGAGGTTGATCACAATGTCATCGGTCTTCGGCTCAGTGTCACGTCCATGTTGAACCGCCTTGACTCCCCAACAACCTTCCTTGTTGAATCTCTTCAAAAGACTTCCCTTGATCAAAGGTACGGGTAGCTTCGACTCTTCAACGATGTCAAGAAGGCAAGCTCCAAAGCGAATATCCTTGAAGTCCTCAGCGGTGGTGTAGTTGAAGCTCGTCATCTTCAAGTTGGAGAGTAGAGATTAGAGGCATAAAACAAAATAAGAAAGGAAAGAATTACTAGACATTAAGTGCATGAATATCTTAACAAAATAAAAAGTCCTATTTCTATGAAGTGCCTTTATCCAATCCTAGGGTCACGTCCTACAGTCAACATGTGCTCTGATACCATCTGTAATGACCTTGGATCGGGTAGGATCCTAAGTCCCTGTGATTAACATGCTAGTCCCTGGATCATAAGCTAGCACTCACAGTCGATGAAATACCATGTAAAACACAATGTCATTATTACACGAATCGAATAAATCCGAGTTTAATTTATTACAACTTTGCATAGCTCAAGGCTAGCTCAAATAAAAGCAACGGAAAACTTAAGATAAATTGAGTCCATCAACGCCACGAGGCTCATTGAGTGTAGACCCGCGATCCTAGCGCACCTTTCTTCAACCTTCGTATTCGCACATGAGTGCAGCCAAAAACATTTGGTCAATACTTTGAATGTATGGCAAATTACACCAAGAAGGAGAAAATTGACTAAATCTACATGTAGGCAGACAAGAGGAGGCTTGAGGTTTATTTGCGTAAAGCCAATTTTTACTTAGTAAGGAGAGAAAATCTTTTACCCTACTTTGCAAAATTTTGATAAATAAAATTGGCCGAGTGGATCACATGGATATTACACACCAAGTGTCCAAATCAACCTAACACTTGGATATGACACACCAAGTCCCGAGCACTTGGATATTACACACCAAGGCCCCAAAACCCACCTATGAACGATATTACACACGCCATAGGGTTTTGAAAATTCTTTTGAAAAAGAGAGAGGAAATCCTTCGAGGCTCCATCCTTCGGATGCTCACAATTGTCCCGTTACCGTGGACACGGCTGATCGATCAGGTTAACACTCTCGAGAGGTTGCGCTCTTTACCCACAATTCACAACCAAGCCCTTTTGCCAAAATTCTTCATCTTCATTAAGGCCGGGACGAGGTCACGACGAAGCTTTTCCTTAGTAGCCCCTCCACCTTCCGGATCCGCCCGTGCCCAAAATACCTCCCAATGGCGGTACCCGGGTGAGGTTTCCCACTAAGTACTTAGCCAAGACAGAGCCCATATTGTATTGTGGTTGCACTTGGAAGCTTCGACATCCGGAACGTGGCGGACTTCTTTGATCCTGGGCGGCGGTCCTCCACCAATCTCCACACTCGTTGTCCCGTCAAAACCATTCCGCCCGAAGAAAACTTAGTTTTATTTTGAAGGAGGATTTTGGGAGAAAAGTTGCGCTCATAAACAGAGCTCAAGTACTTAGAAAAATTTCTTGTTTCAAACCCCTTTCGATATTTACGTAGCATAAGCATAGCACTTAGAAAAATTTAGGCATTCCTATGGGCGGGATATCAAGTGGAATTATTTCTAAGTATAACTCTACTCATGGCAATCTACAAAAATCACGCGACTTGCAAAATATTCACCAAGTAAAATCTACCAAAATATCCTACACATGCATACTAATCATTTGAAGGAAAAAGACATGCATAGTAGAAAACTTAGGACAACATGAACAAAGGTGTAACTTGCCTTGATCCGAACAGCACTCTAAGCAATATTCCTCCTCAGCAGCACTCGCGCACTCCGCACAATCTATCGCAAAGGTGAAAAATAAATCAATGAATAACCAATGCAACAATAATGTTTCACACTATATGCATGCATGCAATTATGATATGATGATAAAATACTTCAAATTCGACCAAAATATAATGCATCAAGTCTAACATGCAGGGGACATCCCAACATTGATTTTCAACATGTATTAATTAAATAAGATTTATATTATATGTTCAAATTGAGGTTTAAGATTCAATATTACAAACGTGATAATTAGTTGCTTATAATTCGAAAATTCCAACTTCAAGGTGTAGATAATAAAATTCTGAAACTAACGCAAAAAGAATCGATCAAAACGGAGTTACGGTTATTTAATTATGATTTTCGAAAGTATTCAGATTTTGTTATTTTTACGTAGGGACGTGGCGCGTCTCGGAATATCCGATCTTGATCTGACGGTTGTGGCGCTCCTCGGCTCCGGCTTCGGCTCGCGGCTTGGCTGACGGCTTGGCTCGACTTCAGCTTGACTCGGCGGCTCCGGCGACACGTGAACAATTCAACGTACTAATATACTAAAAATTCAATTTTTAACTGATAAACTAAAAATTCTATAATTAGCAAAATTAGTATCAGTGGATAGAGGATTTGATTACGAATACAACGCAAAAAACAAAATCTAAAACGAAGCTCTAGATTTGAAGTTACGAATTTTTGAAGTTTAACATGCGACATGAGCTAGCACTACTCTACAGATCGATTGGATCGTGCACGCGAGGAAAAAAAAACATTGCACGAACATGTGCTGCTACCGATTCTCTATACGTATAAATAGAGCTAGCTCTATACAGAGTGTTACCAGGTGGCTGTGGACGACGGAGGAGACGTTCGCGGTGGTCAGGTGCGGATGTCCACGTCGGTGTGCTGGCGGGCTCCGAAGGGCGACGATGTGCGGGTCGACGAGAGATCTTCTTCCCCGTTCTTGTCAGCGATTCTCCTCGTTCCAAACAGCGTCTATCTCCGACTGGAAACGACGAACTCCGGCGAGACTCCGGCGTTGTCGTCTGGTTGTTTCCGTGGTCCTGCGTGAGGGGAAAAGAGGTGAGAACGACGCGGTCGACGATCTAGAAAGCTTGGAGAGGAAAGTGGAGGCAGGGAGGTCCTGGAACCTCGTCTTCAAATTCGCGACGGCGGAACTCCGGCGAGATCGGAACGGGCTCTCTGGTGGTCTAGGGTTTGCGATTTTTAGAAAAACGGAGAGGGGCCGATGCGGGAGTATATATGGAGGAGTTTTCGTGGAGTAGGGGGCACGGATTTGAACGGAATCGGAGCGAAAAATCTGGGGATTTTCGAGTTGGTTTGGGAGTCCCGTGTTCTCGTCGAACTATGCAGGAGGTTGAAGACGATACGGATCAGTAGGGCCCAGCTGTCAGCGTTTTTAGAAAGGAAAAAAAAACAGGAAGATACGCTGCTGTCCTGCTGCTATGCGGCCATACGCGCAAGCGTGCGCAGAAGGAATCCAACTGGGTTGGCTTGGTCCTACCTGGTTCGGTCCTCTTTTTTTTTTCTTTTCCACGTCTTCTTTTTTATTTGTTTCTTATCTCATATGATCCATATAAATTTCAAAAGAGTAAAACAAAAACCAGATAAAATCTGTGAGATTATTTAATTAGATTTCAGACTTAACCAAATATGCAAATTTCAAAATAGTATGCCATGATGATATGATGCAACTGTTAACATCCTTAATTGTAAAAATTTGGGATGTTACAGAAACCTTCATCGAAACTGCTTGTCAACACCTTCTGCTCCTCGTTGGGATCGACATTCTTACTTATCGAAGATACTACGATACACCCCCTATACTTGTGGGTCATCAATGTCTGGGATCCTATCCGAGACTTCGAACAATACTTCGAACTCCATTCCATATTCAAGTTCTACTATTACAACATCAAACCTTAAGTGTGTCACCCTACGGTTCGTGAACTATGTGGACATGGGTGAGAACTCTCTCCGACCAATAACCAATAGCGGGATCGGGAGATCCATAATGGCTCCCACACATTCAACGATGACTTAGTGATCGAATGAACCATTCACATACGATACCAATTCCCTTTGTCACGCGATATTTTACTTGTCCGAGGTTTGATCATCGGTATCACTCTATACCTTGTTCAACATCGTCTCCTGACAAGTACTCTTTACTCGTACCGTGGTATGTGGTTTCTTATGAACTTATTCATATGCTTGCAAGACATTAGACGACATTCCACCGAGAGGGCCCAGAGTATATCTATCCGTCATCGGGATGGACAAATCCCACTATTGATCCATATGCCTCAACTCATACTTTCCGGATACTTAATCCCACCTTTATAACCACCCATTTACGCAGTGGTGTTTGATGTAATCAAAGTACCTTTCCGGTATAAGTGATTTACATGATCTCATGGTCGAAAGGACTAGGTAACTATGTATCGAAAGCTTATAGAAAATAACTTAATGACGTGATTTTATGCTACGCTTAATTGGGTGTGTCCATTACATCATTCATATAATGATATAACCTTGTTATTAATAACATCCAATGTTCATGATTATGAAACTAATCATCTATTAATCAACAAGCTAGTTAAGAGGCTTACTAGGGACTCATTGTTGTTTACATATCACACATGTATCAATGTTTCGGTTAATACAATTATAGCATGGTATATAAACATTTATCATGAACATAAAGATATATAATAACCACTTTTATTATTGCCTCTTGGGAATATCTCCAACAAATTTCCCTCCGATCGCCGATCTGTGGCTGATCCTTTTGCCGATCGAATTTGTAGCGGGACGACGACTTGTTTGAATTTCGACTTTGTCCGCCGAACTCCGGGTGGACGACTGGAAATATGGTTCTCCCCACGATTTAATTTCGTCCAATCCGACGGTAGTTTCGTCCGGATTTCGGCGTGGGGATGCCAAACGAGTGGGGATGCTCTTACATTTATATGCTCATACTATAGCACTCTTAATTCGAAGGCCATTTATCTTTTTTGTTGTTGGCCATTTATTAATGCACCTGTATTTCTTCTTCAGCTCACTATAAGAGCAACTTTAGCATACCCCAGAAAAGAACCTAAAATTGGATAATAAACCCTTTTTTTTTTGCAATTTTGGATGAAAAAACGTGAAGATGCGGTAAAGTTTGATATTTATCCAGCACCCTCATACCCACCTCCAAGAACCCCATATATACCCAGTTTTTGGACCAAAATTTCTAGCGCCCCCCAATACGCCCCTAATAGCAGAAAATGGTTGGCGGGAGGAAAGTTTTAAGCTTCCGTCACCACCCTTCCAACGCTGAACTTGCCAGAGTTGAGCCAAATACGACCATGCCCACTACAAATTCATCCAAAATTTTGCCGCTTTCCGATAGGAAGTGTTATTTCTGGCAGATTTTTTGAGCTATGCAGCAGGCGCACAGGTGGGAGCCGCAACAGGTGGCCGGGCGCAAGCACGCGTGGGCGCGACGCTCGCGTGTGGCAAGCAAGAACTATGAGTTTGAAGTGTGGCGCTCAGCACTATGAGTTTGAATATTTTTGAATAATGTGCATTCTAAATGTTATACAGTAGTTTGAATAATTATAGGCTCAAATTATGGTTCGCCATAGAATCATGTGCAAATAAAAAAGATAATCGCTATGCCCCGAATTACTTATTGCATACTTGTATAGATACACATGTATGTAAACACGTTTTAAATAGTTGAATACATAAGAATTCAGATAAATATGCGGTATCTAATTAATGACAGGGGAATAGAAGGAAATGAAGGCTATTGTTGGACTTGGACAAAAAATTGAAGCCTATTGTTTGACTTGGACAAAATTTTGAGGTCTATTGTTGGAGTTAGACGAATATTTGAGGGTCAAAAAATGTAGATGGCTTCATTAGTTGGAGATGCTTGGTACCGTGAGTTGTAAAGATTCCGATGAGTCGCCAAATAGCATACACTTAAGATGAAATACAAGATCTTGGGGACCGGTTTGAGAAAAGAAGAAGCTTAATTTCCCGGCTTGCTAATTAGTTGGTACTTGGCAGCGTAAAAAAGAAATCAGCAAGAAAATATGTCTTTGCATGTTTGGATTCTTGCCAACAATAAATTGGCTTGCATGGGTAAACCAACCAAGAAATATTGGCCAGTGTTGGATCAGTCCAAACACATGATCGATGCAGCTCGGAAGCTTCTGATGTTCTTTGCATGTTTGGATTCTTGCCAACAATAAAGGACAATTGGCCTGCATGGGTTAAGCTAAGTCAACCAAGAAATATTGGCCAGTTGGATCAGCGCAAACACATGATCGATGCAATACGAAGCTTCTGATGTTCGAGCGAACCAAGTTATATTCGCAGATTACAGCTAAGCAGCAGGCTGCCGATCGATGGAGCACATGCACAGATGGGACTCTTACCGTACGTACGTCCCGTCTCGCGCAGCCGGCCTATAGCCCCTCGGAACTAGTCGCCGCCGCCGCCAAACAGCGACGACGAACTGTAATACACGATGAGCAGGAAGAGCAGTAGCGCGAGCGCGGCGCCCACCGGCGATCCCCGGCCGGCGCGGTGAGCAGCGTCAAGCGACTCGCCCAAGGCGAGCCCGAAGATGTCGACGAGCCGGTAGCCGGAGGAGAGGACCCGGATGAGGAGGATGAGGCTGACGGGGAGCAGCAGGAGCCCCACGGGGCCGAAGAGCTCCGCCACGGCCTTGAGGAACGCGTCGCCGCCGTCCACCATGAAGAGCGGCCCCGCCACCACCAGCCCACCCACCAGCGACACCAGGACGCCGTACTGCGGCAGGTCGTGCCCGCGCTCCTCCCTCATCTCCGACGACATCATCGCTCCGGCTGATCACGAGACAGGCTAGCTAGGCTAACTCGGAGGACCTAGCTGCAAACTGAGATACTGGTTGTTGGTGCGGCCTTCGCCATTGACAGGGGCACATTGCCGATTCTTATCGATCTCGTTCCAAGTGCGACCGTTCCGGACGTATTGTATATGGTCGTTCGGTATGTCTTGTAGAATAATTGGAACTGAAAGTGAAATGGTACCGGCGACGACCTTTGACCGAGCAGAGGTTGAGAGCTCCGTCCGTATAAGCTGAACTTTGCTGACGACGTATATACATATGGCTCCTCCTTAATATGCTTGAATATGGTACAGGTACATCGCTTGACATTTTTACACATCGAAGGGACGTACATGCACAATGGAAGAAGTTGTCTACCGATGAGGCAACGTTCGCCCAGCCCCAAATAAGAGCTACAATTATAGGGGGAAACAAATGAGATGAAAACGTGTCGCTTTGCCGTCCCGTGCGCGATCTCGATTACTGCAGAGCAAATGTGGCCCGAGAGCCGATCGCCGCGCTCTCCCCGGACCGGTGATCGTGGTGGAGGGGCTTGGTGACCGCCGGCTTCAGCATGGTGGACACCGGCGGCCTGGCGGCGAAGGAGACGGCGACCTGGAAGGCCTCGCGGGAGGCTGACCGGAGAAGCTCGACGACCACCCTTCTCGCCGGCATGGCTCGGCGAGAACGGGCTCTCGGGAAAGTCGGAGGTCGGAACGCGCGCGGGAGACGTACGTATGGACAAAGGCTGCATCTGCGATGGAATGCAGGTTATAGAGGGGGCATTCGCCGAGCGAGCCTATATTTGGGGGAGAACGGCGGTTACGTACGAAAGGCTCCGGTTTATTCCCAAGAATTTTTGTTAAAAATGACCACACTCCCCAATTCATTGATAAAAATGATCACCTGTGAGCAGAATTTCTCCTATAAATGTTCTAATACTACTCGGCCAGCCAGGGCCTTGCCGGGGGCACATCCATCCTGTGCGTCCATTGGATGAGCTGCAGTAAAAATCCACACCCACTTTTCATCTTAACCGTTAGATCTGTGAATTTTTTCGACACTTCCTCAGCCTTTTGTTGAGTTCATGACTCCTGGGACCGGTTCGTGCGGGGTCCGGTGGTCGGAGACAGCCACGGGTGCTAATTTCCGTCGGCTTCCATGTCCATCCGCGAGCGGTGAAAACCTAGATCTCGTGGGCATCCCAATCCACTCCCCAATCGCCTCCCCTCCTCCCAATCCCCGTCTCCCCTCCTGTCCAATCGCCCGCCGGCATCTCTCCTCCGCTCCAGCCCCACGTGAAGCCAGAGAGGGCACCCCAGGCCCTGGAGGAACGCATCCCGGACCACCTCGGACAAGGTCGTGGAGCGAAGAGTGGCGGCGGCTGCGGGAGCTCCGACGGTGGTGGCGGCCGGAATGGAACGGAACAACGGCGGCAGGCTAGGCAGGAACGGGTGGTCACCTTTCCGACTCGACTCGGTAACAGGCAAGTCCATGCCCTCCCCTATCCTCTCTCTCCCCCTCTCTTGCTGTGCACTGGCCACACGGCAGTGCAAACTCCATGGCGTGCGGCGGAATTTCAACGTGCGACAAGCTGCGGCATGTCTGGGCGTGCGGATGACGGCATCTAGAGTTTCAGCGCCGGCAGCATCTAGGTGTGGTGGGCGTGCGGCGGCGGCAGCCTGCAAAGTGCGTTGCGGTGGGCTGCAACTGGACGTGGCTGCAAAGTTAGATTGCTTAAGCAAGCTATATCTAGATCGATTTATTAATTTTTTTTCTTGGTAGCCACACCACTACGGATATGTTTCTAGAATTCCTCTCTCCAAGGCCTAGGGAATTAGAGATTGATTTGTAATTTTTTCCATTGGTGTTTTCGATGACAGATCTATAGTCTACCACTTCAGACTATTAGGAACAGTTGGGTTAGCCTACGGGTATGTATGGTTGGCATCGTGATTATATGTCAGAATGTCTCATTTCAATGCCAACTGAGAAACAAATATGCATCAAAATTTTATATAGCTCAGTCTTCTGAAAAATTATCCTGCGCTTGGTTATTTTCTCTTTAAGTAGAGTTGTTGCAGTATTTTCATTTAGTGTTTTGTCGAACCGAATCATAGTACTGGTCTAGAAATAAATTTGAACGAGTGGTAGTATACATATTAGTTTTTCTCCATGGATGAGTGTAAGATTTCCTTGCAAAATTTCTTCATGATTTTGGTGTGTATAGTATGAATGTCGCCACTGCTCGGGGGAAAAAAGTGTATTTTTACTAGGCGGAAACTTTTAGGTAGACCAGTGTTTAGGGTAAAGCACTTTCAGTAAGTACATTGATAGGCGCATGTAAGAAAACAACGTTAATTCGTCTGACTAGCGATTATGCCACTCAGTTTTCGTGGGCAGGTAAAAGAACAGCCCTATTTTTGGTAAAGCTTTCTTGCCTTTCAGTATATTGTTTGTTGCATCGTGTGCTTTCAGTTCCTCTGTTTTGCTCTGATTTGACGCCTTCAAGCCCCTTTTGGTTGGTGAATAGTTGACACTATATTTTTTTCAACTTGTTGTTCTGATTGAAATTAGGAAAACTATATAGCTACCAGGATATATTGCATTCAAGCACCTCCCCCACCGCCAGCGCAACTCCTCCAAGTTCAGTCCCCGCCGCTGGCGCGTTGCAGGGCGAGACCTCCACCTCAGAGCCCCACCACCGGTGAGGCCACAACCGTCTGTGAACAAGACGTCGATGAGCTGACGGCGGCGAGGACATGATAAGGCGCTGGAGGTGTTTACTGATAAAAGTTTTGATGCTCATAGAACATTTTGTTAGTGCAGACATTCATGGATAAATTTGGGCTCAATTTGACTGAATTATCTCTCTGTTTGTTGGTTTATTTCTTGAATTCATGGGGAAGTCAGAACTAATTACAAGGGACGCGGCCATTTAGATGCAGTGCAGTGGCGGTGTCATTTAGATGCGTTTGGATTTTGTGGCAGGATCATAGAAGGGCGACAAGTTCATGTCACAACCCTCCTTCTAGGCCATTAAGATCATTTTTATCCTCAATTTTGTTTTTAATACTCCCCTCCGATTCATACTTTGAGTATACGCCAATCTGTACGGTCTGGATCTTACAATACTTTGGTTTATATTTTATTCAAAAGCATATGCATGAGATAATGGCAATAAAAAATTCCTCGGATGTATTATCATGTCTATTTAATTTGGCAAGTTCTTGTCATTATCTCTCTTATTTGCCTCCATATCTCTAATCCTGCTTATTTTTCCTGAATTTTCTTAGTGGTTGCAGCGAGCACAAGAAAACTGAGTTTGCCAGCTTCATATGGTGCTACCTCTGGTAAATCTCATCTTCATATTGTTTGTTAATTTTCGCCGGGTTTATGATAGTTGTGGTTGTTTTTGCCAGTGGCGAGCATATGAAGTATTGTAAGATCCAGACCGTACAGATGAGATGGTGATTCTAGGAGAAATCCTCTTAACAGTCCCGATGCCTCATTCTGATTTTATTTATCTGTGTGGTGCTTGTGATCTTGCATGATTTGAATGTTCAGCTCATGGCTCTAAATCTCCACTGAGGTCTGGTATTGTATCCAAGATCTGCTACGTGTCCTGTTGGTAGTTACTACTAAATTATCATATCATGCATTTGCTGCTTTAGGATTTGAGCCAAGTTTGGTGCAACTATAAGGGCAGAGAAGAACCAATGTTTAGTTCATACAACCCTGGCTGACGATTTTCAATTATCTGCTCGCTTGATTTAGTGGATTTTTATGTTCCATTTGGTGTTAGCTTCCCTAATTCTGTTCTTCTCTTCGGCAGACTGACAGATGAGGATGCTTCTTATTCATTTCCTTCACCAAATCAACCAAACCTTTTTATTCTAAGCATGTTTCATTTCCTGCTTACCCATTCTTGCGTGTAATAACTGTGGCATTCCGATAAAGAACGTAAGAAAGTTGCACATTATCTGTGGTCGCCCCGCCAAGGAGAGCTGAGTGTACATATATTTCTCTCCTCTGCTCAGTGCTTGAGTCTGAACAAGTTAAAGTCGTGTTATCTCATAATGATGTTAATTTGTTTGATTTCAGGTTCAGCCGAGAGTGGAAGTTAATTGAAGAGTATGTTCGCACGAGGCTCGAAAACCCCTGGTAAATGTATTGATTTGGTACGTTTCTTGCATTCCCAGGTTTTAAAAAACTGCAAGGATTTTAGAGTTCCTGGTGCCTGGGTGGTTGTGTAGGATTTGGGAGGTAACCCCTCAGAAACATTTCAACAGTATGGTACATTTGGCTTTACAGCTGCAGAACATGCTCGGGAACAATCATCCAAGAAAAAAGAAAGAGAAGTTAGCATCGTTTTATCCGCAACTCACCCAATTTTACAAGTATTCGTAGATCATGAGACTAATTTAGTTTCATGGTGGTCAATGAACTCTCTTGGTTGTTAACTATATTTGATATTTCGCTTATTTGGCAAAAGTATTTGATACACAAAGGATGTTCTTTGCTGCAATATGAATAGCCTATATTTTGATATTTCGCTTGTTTGGCAACAGTATTTGGTACACTAGGATTGGATAGCCAAGCACTTGAGTACATATTTGGGGTTTTGCTTAATACTTCCTCATGGCCTGTTCAAGAGGAAAATTCTGTAGCGCTTTCCTTTGTATATTATTTCCTGCCAAATTCATGCATTCTGCTATTCTAATTTTTCTATACATCCGGCATCACAGTGGCCACAGGTAGCGCGGGCGGAGTTTGGGGAAATGAGAACTTCAGGCAGATTCCAATGCGTAGTAGAAGTTCAAGGCTCTGGTTTTAATGCTGTATAAAAACAAAGCAAAAGGATGCTCTGGTTTTTCCTGCAACTTAGTTTCTTCTTCGTTTGTACTTTTTTACAGACGCTGGCAACAAGGTGAATGAACAAGTGGGTTTCAGTGCCCATCTCAGTAGAGAATTTGCTTACCAAATTATGATGTTGTTCTAACTTTTCAGTTTTATCATTGATATTGTTGATTAAAGGACCCCCCCCCCCCCGCCCCACACACACACATAATCTCGACTTTGGCCTGTAGTCAACAGTTACAAAGTGCAAATTTTGATTTATTTTGCAGGTTCATCCATAAGGTAATGATTTAAAGGTTCATCTGCCAGATATAATATGAGTCATTTGTTTCATAGATTATAGTACTTACTGTATCTGATTCTTGCAGGTTCATGGAGATCAGGTGGAACAACCATCCGTGGAGATCGAGGGCACCACAAGCGCACTCGCGCTGGTCAGGCAGAACACAAACGCGTGGAAGTCCGGTGACTCTGGGAGTGGGGACGATGGCGGGTCAGCATCTTCCTTCCATGCCCTCTCCCCTGATGTGGGTTGGTCGCCGGTGATGCTGACGTTGAAGGCCTGGTTCAAGGTTAGTTTCTCTTTTTCCATCTGATGTCCACTTATTGCATGTATCGGAGCCTCTGTTAAATTCTCTTGGATTGGCCGGAGTAGCTGCGCGATCTCGATTTAGATCTCCCCGCACTCCTGAGAATTTGTTTCGTTTTCTCTGTGTATGAACTGTCACTGGAAGGATTTAGGAGGGTTGGAGGTGAGCGCCCATCTCCTTGGATATTGGTGCAGCAGATGTACATCCATATCTCTGCTGCAAAGTTACTATTGCGGGCATCTGTTGTAAGAGTTAACACTTGACAGGTTGTTTGGAGTTCTGTGCCCGGTAACTCAGCGCTATACTATACTCCGTATCTTGAAACTTTAGTTTAGAATCCATGAAAATACCAGATTGGTTAGATAATTTTGGTTCCCCGCAAAAATAAAAGGTTAGACAATTTGGGTTAATTAACTATGTCGGCAGTGTCTCCCCTCACAGGCTTCTATCGCTGAGAAGCTCGGTATATATAAATTCTATCTCTAATGACTAATAGTGTAATTATCATTTGTACTCATTGTAGCTTGTATCTTTGGTTTTGTTTATTCTGAAATAATTGCATGTGCGATGTAAGGACTAATGGGATATATGTGGTGATTTGATGCTAAAGAAGCTACAGAATCAGCTTTTAAGGATGGAAAACAGCTATTGGTGAGTGGCTTGAGCATTAATCTTATTATTTAGTTGCATTTAATTTTCTTCCTTTTATATCAATGATTTTCTATGCAATATGTGACATGAACTAGAGTTTCCCTCTGGAGAATATTATGGTGAGTTTAGGATTGGTTCAGTTAGTAATGTAATGAAATACATGTGGTTTAAGCTTGCTTGAATCTTGTTCCAGCCGTTGTGCATATCCATTGCCTCTTGTGTTGTTGATTGCTTTGCCGTCTTTCAGCATCTCAGAAAGGCTTTGATTTTTTGGGGAGAATAGAATCAGTGAATTGAGTCGTTGTGGCTATTTGGTTCATATTGGCCTATTTAAATCATTTGTTCATATTTTTTAAAATAATTTTATTTCGAGCAGCCATTTGACTAAAATAGATTGTTACCTTTTCAGATATGATGCCATTGGCCAGCATGCAGTTCCAGTACCTTATGGTTGAGGAAAAGTTATATAGAGATCTATCCAGATATGCTGCCACTGCAAATGCTCATGTGCAAAATTTACTCTCTTTCGCATTGCACTATCATCATTGTCACTCCACGAGGTACCAGAGGTTGTCTCTTGTGTATAGTATTTCGTTCAATAGCAAAATAGTCCATACATGTTGGAATAAATGCACAGCTCATAGTCCGGTTACTCATTAGTTGCATTTTGCACACAGTATTAGTTGAGGAAAGTGGGGTTTGGAACTCTAGCAGAGCAACTGAAGAAAAGTGGTGTTTCAGCTGATCGATATCCCCTTGCTCATTAATTACTTATTTGATTTAATCTCCTGTGACTAAGTATCCAAAAATTATTTATTTGTACTCGTGCTATGTTTTTGCTTATTTTAATTGCATATGATTTACTCGTGCCATTCCTGTTGTTATGGTTTGTAAATGTGGTCTTAATGAAAAGACCATTTTATCTACGGGTTTGGTATAAACGGATACTTCTCGATTGTCCTCTTTTTGGTAGTTGACCTTTTGTAATTTCTAGGTATAACTTTCAGAGAACAAGCAATCATATGAGCTTGCTTCCCTGAATGTCCATATATTTGGTAGTTAGGCTTAAATATTATCGCCTTGGAGCTGGTGATGGTTGCCGCCTCAACTGTCTTCCGCTCCCCTCTTTGAGTCAGACATCAATATATTGGTGCTTTGCAGGTCAAACCCTATCTTATTATCTCTCCCTCTCCCTCTAAATCTTCGGATGCTTTATGTTGAACAATGGTACATCACATAGTTATCAGATTTTCTATCCGAACGATACAACATGAGGAATGGAAGCTATCTGTTAATCATAGAATTAGTTCTGCTAATCATGTATGTTGTTGTTCCTTTTGTTTTACGTCCTCAAAACATTTGTTGGTGCTACTGGATTTTACAATTGAAATTCCTGTTTTAGCTCCAATTGTCTATTTCTACTTGATTAGCACTCCAATTGAACTCCAACCGGATGGTTCTTGCTTGGCCAGTGAAGAATCCGCTTATTGTGTATTTCCTTACTTTTTCTTCAAAACACACCATTGTTGATTTCCTTTACATATCTTTATTATTTCTATCTGTCATTTGTATATCCATCATGTTTAGTTAAAGGATATTCTTCTCCTTTTATCCTGCCATGTTTTAGTCGACAACATTGTCTGCCACAAGCAATTGGGTACAATGATATTTAGAGAGGACATTTAAATAAACCCTTCTTATTCCGAAGTCAGTTTATACCATTTATGATGCAATGCTATTAATTTGTTTGTCTCTCTTATTTTACTTATTCACGATGCAGATAACTCAATATTTAATTTGTTATTTTAGTATCCAGGTGCTAATGTGGATATACATTTCATTCCAAAAACTCAGAGGGCTGATTCAATTCCAAACATGCCTTTAGATGGGGTAAGGCCCTGAACATTGCCTATATTATTCGTTCTCCCTCCCACATTTAAATTTCCTTAGATCGCTTGTGTCATGAAAATTGCATTCAAGAAATTGTTCTCAGCGGAGCTTCTTGAAATGTTTATAGGAAATGGTGGCTCATGGAGATCTGGGTGTTGAACTTCCAGTTGAGGAAGTACCTTTACTACAGGTGAGACTAAAAAAACAACATATATAATTTTGGGCGGCAAGAAAATGCTCATCCCTTTTGTACACCCCTTTCTTGTTAATATGCCTAAAATGTAACCAAGCGTTTAGTATTGTTGGTAATCATATTTTTTGAAGATAGATTGTTGTAAAATAAAACACACAGGAGGCTGATTTTCTCACAGTTTTTCTTTTTGGCCAGTAACATTATGGTGATTAGATCTGATACTTCTTTGGCACATTAAATATCTGTTTTCTCTCCATGATCTGTAAAATTGCTCACAGGTTCTTTCTTTGGCTGCTTTATAAAAAATTATTGTTTTGTATACACCCTATGCAGTATGAAATGATTATTAGCTACCATTTTTCATTAATTGCAGTCTGTCTACCAGTGGACTGCAAAGCAATAGCAAAGCATATTGGACTTAAGTAGGTTTATCTAAACATACAGTGCATGATGGTTATTTCTTTTACTCCAGGTTTTGCAAATATACGTGTGTATGGCATATTGGCCTTTCTTAGGAGTTGCTTTCTGGATTTGCTCTCTGCTCTATGGATCTATTATTTAAAGAAATGATGTTATACAGTGACTTGCACCATCTTTGGCCTTTTAACCGGTTGATTTGAATTTTTAAATGGAGTCAAATAGTGTCCCTCCATCTTAACATGCCACCCATTTATCATGTGTGGCGTGTAATTTAAGAGGGCATGAGTGCATGACATGTGCATTCCTGATTACAGGGTGTTGTAAAGAATATCATCCCAGCCATGCAATTATTTCAGCTGAAGTGTGTCAAATTATCTCACGGTGAGTTTCGCTGCATCATGCCTTCGTAAATTACGCATGGTTGTGTAAGTATTCTAAGTAAACAATGATATTTTCATTTATGTTTCAATAACAAATTGGGTTTAATCTTTAGTTATATACAACTCACCCTCTGTAGCTAATAGTAATATGCACGTGTAAGTTGAACTCACCCTCTGATTACAGGGCGATGCAAGTATTTTCATATGCAGACTTCTCTTCCTTTTGTATGTCTTTATTCCTAATTCTCCTTTTTTTGTTTTTTTTCACTGGTATACTCGGCTTGTTTTAGCCACTGTTAATTGATTCTAATTATGCTGGCCATTTTTGTGTGTACCAGCTGCCTCTGGGAGCCGCATACTGTCGGTTCGGGTGTATTTACCTGTAGTATGTATGGCAGTTGCAGCAGCTTGCCAATTAGTACCTACCAAAGGTAATTTACCTCTTCATCTTTGAGGTCATACTGGTTGTCGCAAGGGCCGACATTGTGAAATCGCTGTCCTGTGCCTAGGTTCAACTTCTTGTGCACCATGAGATTATGCAAGGTCCTCCATTCTAATGAGAAATTTGATATCGCAAGAGCCAACAATATTCTGAATTTGAGTGTTCTAGAATAGATCAATAGTAAGTCTCAAAAGAGTAAAATTGGTTAGAGCACAGGTACAGTTGAATATTAGATAAACCTGAAAAAACAAAATGTAAATGTGAGTATCTGATAACTGAAAAGCCAAGTTTTGGAATTAGATATACTAACATATAGAAAATAATATTACGGTGTTAGCTTTTGGCTAAGGCAAAACAAATTATATGGCGCTATCTTCTCTATACAGAGCTGTTGGCAACCAATAATGCGTAGTTCTACTTTTTCTTTTGCAGTTTTGGCGGTCCATCTTCTCCGAGCAAAGCATAGGCCACGGGTCTGCTGCTCTGCTCTAATTTTGTAGCAGCCTGACAGTTGGTGAGAGAACAGTTCGGGACGGGGCTACCTTACCGAAGATCTTGACGGTTTGGAGTTAGAATGCCAAATCCTAATTTTCTGTTTAACCACTTTGCCTTATTTATATGTATTTTATAGCTTAGACAGCATCAGAGTAGAACTAAACATATTATTGCAACATGGGCTATTTACTATGCTGCGACTTTTTGATTCTATCATCTGTGTTGTATGACAGTGTACTGCTATTGGTGATTTTGTGATCAACTTCGTGTGCAACCAAAGTATCAGTTGTCTATTTACTGTTGATTCATTTCCGTTTTATTTCTTGCTGATTATCACCGTGATTTCACTTACTGGTAAGGCATGACTTCAATTCAGGCTCCGGTTCGGTCTTTGTTGTGCGGGGGCACAACGGATTATCCTATGTATTAGTCACCCATTAGCATATTATTAATACGTTTTCGATTGCACCGATTTAGGAATTTCTCTCATGTATTGATTCTGCCATTTGCGCGATAGCGCAACCGGTCATCTAGTTGACAAAAAGGATCACCTCCGGTGTAGCGGCAGAGCCCCCAGAAGACACGTGGAGGATGCCACCGGGCGGTGTGCCGGCACGGACCCGCCGTCCCAACAGGTGGCGGATGTTAGCCTCCAGCCTTGCCGTCAAGCTACCGTCGATCGCCGCGGCCATGCCGCCGCTGCACGGGGCGGCATGCTTGCGTGGCACATGCCGCCACACGTGGTGGAGGCAGGCCTCGAGCGGGAATCCGGTCGGCCGATCGCGCCTGTGCACTGATTAAGAGTAAAGCTGACTAAAGAAACGGCGCTGATTCCAAGGCGATTGGAGACAAACTGCGTTGATTTTTATGTGACTTTACTGATTATGATGATTCCCGCTCGCGAAAGTTTACCAGTGGCTGCAGTGTACAGAAATTAGACTGAGATTTGTAACAGTGGACAAACTACGCTGATTTCGATAGCGCACTGTGAAAGATGCTTGACTCTTCTTTATAAGCTTGAGTGTGTTTCGTCTGCGCGGAATCAGTCACTCACTCTCTCATGCTTTGTCTCGCTCTAAACTCAGACGCTTAGCATACGGTGCAACACTTAATCTCGCTCGCTCTAGCCTCTTGCTGTGAACTCACGTTTAGTGTACGGTGCAGAATCAAATTGAGTTGCAGAGAAGACAGATCAAGGTAAGTGACGCATGTAGTTAGTGAGTAGTTTATTTGTAGTTTATTTGCAAAGAACATTGTAGAGTAGTATATTATGGTTGTCGCAACACAATAATATTTGTAGAGTTCATATTCTCAGCGGATTAATATTAGCTAGTATTGCATGTGGTAACAGATAAATAGTTGTGTAAAAATAGTTAGTATGGAATTAATAACTGTAAATTTTGAGTTAGACATCATGTAAAACAATTATATTTTGCGTATGTAATTTTTATCACCGGAATGATATTACCTAGTATTGCATGTGCTACCAGACAAGTAGGTGTACAAACTTGTGTACCCTTTTATCCTAAAAAAATAGGGGCACATGCGAATATTTGTAAATATATTTGTTGAATATGAATTTTAGGTGTAATAGAAGTGGACCGCTTGTGGTGTTGATGATTTGCATTATTTGGGAATTTCGTGGCGCGTAATTTATTACTGGAAGAACCGTCATCTTCAAGTTGAGGTATAAATGACGTGGTCTTATATTTGATGTTAGAATATTTATCTGATGGATGAAATTTTATTCCAGAGTTATTGTATAGTTTGTAGATATCGTATTCGTAAAAAAAAGTTCTTATGGAATTAATAATTGTAAATTCTTAAGTGCATGTTATAATTGATATAGTAAATTATGAAAAAAGTAATATGAGTTTAGCTGCGATTTTACTAATATAATTTTAAAAATATGGTTGTGCGGTTGGTACGATGGAAACTGTGTTAGTGGTTTATGGAGATGTCGTACGCGACGAATTTTCTGGTGTCGATGTGTCGCGCTGCGACTCGATGAAAATTGTAGTGACAAACATGGTCAATAGAGAATTTTTGAATGTTAGAAGATGCATCCGAGCACAGTATGGGCGTGATATGCGTGGGAAGAAGATGATCGTTGAGACTCTCATCGTCGTAGGAGGGAATGATGGGACACCTGCCCGTTGGGGTTTGCGGGAGGTAAAGAGTGATAGAAATTAGGGTACGTGCATGAGGTTTGCAACCACACCTGGTTCTGTTATGTACGGAGAGCCCATGGTGTATGTTCAGTTTATATCTGGTGATGATGGTGCCGGATGCAGTACCGGCGCTGGTGAAGAGAAGATGACCATCATCACAGGACCGAGAACCATTCAATCGGAGCATTTGGCCCTGACTGCATCAGCCATAATAGGCCAATCAGAGCATGAGGCACTGACTGCAGGCCATAGCACCGGCCCATCAAAGCAGATGGTCGCCCAGTTTCCTGCCGAGCCATGATACTGGTCCGCGTTCGTTGACATTAGCGAGCGTGTGGAGGGATTGCCGGAGGCGTTGGACAATGACGCTCGTTCTTCTTCGTCTGAATCCTACTCGGACGAAGAAGGCGTCGGTCCATCCCGGAGGGCGGTTGCGGCACCAATGGACCCTGAGTTCTTAAAAACAATGACCATCAGCAATGAATTCCGCTCTGTTCCAGGCCTAGGGGAGGCGAGTCTGCAGGTTGGGCAAACTTTCCCAGACAAGGACTCGGCTGACCAAGCAATCAAGAGGTATGCGTTGGCCATATCTCAGCAACACAGAGTGAAGCAGTTTGATCGAACGCAGCTGAAAGTCATATGCGACAAATTGAATGAGGGTTGCAGGGGGAGAGTTATCGCTCGGGTAAGCCCTGGGGTATGTCAGCCATGACATATCTCAAAAATAGAACCCCATAGCTGCGAGCAATTGGGGGCTCTTGACAAACACCGCAACGTCACTTCAAAATATGTATCACATATCATGCAAGTGGCAGTGGAAGAAGATATAACCCTTGGTACAAAGAAGGTGCAAAAAACCGCGGAAGATCTGATTGGCTTTCCGGTCAGCGTTAGTAAGGCAAGGCGGGCAAAGGAGGAGATTTTCCAGAGATTGTATGGCACCTATGAGGAGGCATATAACCTTGCCCCGAGACTACTCCATCAGATAGCAACAACTAACCGGGGGACTCAAGTGTTCAGGAGAGTTCATCAACACCCTCTGGAGGAAAACCAAGAAATCCTTGATCGTTTATTTTGGGCATTCCCCCAGACTATACGGGCATTCCATCACTGTCGCCCGGTGCTGTCAATAGATGGTACCTCCCTCACAGGAAAGTACAAGGGCACACTCTTGGTGGCGATCGCAGCTGACGCAAATAATGAGCTCTTACCTATTGACTATGCACTTGTCGAGAGTGAAAACAAAGATAGCTGGTTATGGTTCCTCAGCTGCTTGAAGATGGGAGTCGTGAGAGATCGGCCCGATGTTTGCATCATATCAGATTGCAACACAGGCCTTTCGAGCGCTCTCGAAATAATCAAGAATTCATCAGACCCTGATTGGGGTTGGCCTGACCTAGAGACAAGGTGGTAAATGAGGCACTTGGCAGCCAATTTTTACTCAAAGTTCAAGAACAAGGACTGATTCAAGCTATTTAAGAGGATGTGCATGCAAAAGGCATCAACGAAGATGAATGCTATTTGGGCTGGAATCAACAAAGAAATTGAGAGTGCTGCCTTGCCATCGAGAGAAGACCGGAGGGGCCGGAGGACTGAAATAAATTTGACTACATGGATTAATTAGAACTGCCCCGATTTAAGTAAGTGGGCGCAAGCTCACGACACGGGGGCTCGGTACGGCATAATGACCAGCAACATGTCAGAGGTTTACAATGGCGTGCTGAAAGGTGTGCGAGCCCTCCCTATCACATCCCTGATTACTGAAACTTGGAACCGGACTCTATCATACTTTGCAGACAGAGTGCATGTCGCAAACACACGGTATGTGATGAACAAGCAATGGTTTGAAAAGATGCAACGACATTTGGATGAGAAAGCTGAAAAATCCAAAAGTCATGGGTTTCTTCAAATTGATGCACTTAATAATAAGTGGGGCCACCATAGAGGATCGAGAAAGCAAGTTGTTCAACTCGGCCCCAGCATGTGTGAATGCAGTTGCAACAAGCCCAAGATTTTAGGATACCCATGTAGTCATGTCCTGAGGGCGGCTGCAGCGCAGAACATCAGCGTGGAGAACTACATATCTCCCTACTTCAACATCCAGAACCTACTCGGAACTTGGAACGGTGAGTTCTGGATCTGGGGACTCAACAGACACAATAGGGACGATTTTCCAGTAAGAACTACCAAATGGGTTCCGGACCCAACGTTGAAGAGAACCGCGAGGGGACGACGCCAATCTCGACGTCATAGAAATGACATGGATCATAGCCAGGAAGGAGAACCTCGCCGTTGTTGCCTTTGCAGATGCCCCGGTCATGCGCGAAGGGAATGCCCTTACCGCACCAACAATAACCCTGCATGATGTAATTTTTTGTTTTCAAATATTTGTATGTCTGGTGTGCTGTAATAAAGAGACATGTATTAATGTATTATTGTATGATTATCGCATTGCTGAATGCATACATATTTAATTTTTTTTACGAATGTCTGATTAATGTATTAATGTATGATTATACCATCGATGGATGCAGGTTATGACGTCGGATTTGCCAGACCTTTTGCGAAGATCCTGCGATGTCGGACACCGTTGCCACCTCTGGTTGAACCCGGACGCTCACTCAAACCCACCTCCGACCTTCAGGGTACGAACCATTAAGAATAGGTTTCTTGTTATCTCAGGGTCCATGGACTTCTGCCATTTTCTAAGCTGACATCAAGCAGGGAGAAGTTCACGTTAGACCGATCTCTTCTATCGGCCCTTGTTGATCGTTGGAGACCTAAAACCCACACCTTCCACTTAAGTTGTGGGGAGCTGACACCTACGCTGAAAGATGTTTCCATGATCACTTGTTTGCCAATCAAGGGTACTCCTTGGGTTCCTGTCTCTTATTCTAGCATTTGGCCGACTGAGGTACATGACCATCTTGGCGTGGCAATGCCTGCTACGAGCCGTGGAGAGTCACGTCCTAGGGGGTCCCTCTAAGCTGGTTGGTCAATAATTTTCAAGAGTTACCAGCTGATGCAGATAATGCGATCATGAGGCGACATCTTTTTGCCTATTTACTGTACCTACTTGGTATAATGTTTCATTCGTCCCATGGTGATATTGTTTTCCCGGGTCTAATTAAGATAGCCGAGAACATAGTAGACTCGCCTCCACCTCCTATCCCTATATACAGCTTTGGTTCTGCAATGCTCGCGTATACCTATAGGGGGTTGTGCAATGCTCTCGGCCCTCTTACTTTTGGAAGTCGATGGGTACATGCTAAAAAACGTTGGTCAAATAATATGGCACACGGTTGCTACCCTGAATACCACCAAAGTTTGAGGAGTTGCAGGAGACCATGGTCAAATGAGACCCATATACGGAACATGACGTGTACATTGTCTGGGGTCTTGTTAAACCACCACCAGATATGCAGCGAGACAGACGGTTGTAGTTCACACGATGCAACCTACTCTTTATTTGGATGGTTGAGCCATACAACCTAGAGCGTGTTATGCGGAAGTTTGGTCTGCATCAGGATATTCCCCCACCATCACCAAGATGACTTGTTGTTGATGTTCATACATAAGTTCGGTCACTCTAATAGAAACAATGAATTGCATTTCAATCAATCTATTTCATTATTTAATAAAACTTATTGGATTGTAGACAAGAAAATAAAGGCATGAGTTGTTTTAACTGGAGTCACCGTAATCAAACATGGATTACTAAATGGATTGATGAAGCAGAGTCCGATGGAGTACGCGAAAATAGGTAATTATATATTTTAATTCATCTTATCATCATGTACCTTCTAATGTAATTTATCACTAATGCAGATGGTACAACGGTGAGATATTGCAACGTATAATGAATGGTACCGCGCTAGCACACGGACTCTGCTCACCGGTCCCCCACCATCGAGTCCGACACACCTCACATGGGTCTCAGCTTACCACCGTGACACTTCGGTACTTGTTATATAAATGTAATTAAGAAAATATGTGTTTATAGCCAGTATTAATTTTTTTTTATTTCATTCAGATTGATGATTTTAGGCAGATCACACGGGACGCCCAGGACACTTTGGACTTGCGCAACATGGATAGTTCGGAGGAAAAATCCATGGTGAAACGTATTTTTAATACTGCCATTAAAGGGCTTAGGCGTCTTGGTTGCAGCCGCCACGATGATATTGTCAGCCGAGCATTCGACATGCCGGAGGCTCAATCGAACAGACCGAGTATGGTACGTGTGAGCCAGCCATCCACCACACCGAGCGTACCAGTTCCCTCTACCTCGCATACATCTAATCCACGACGCAACTCATCTCTACTTGACCGATCACAGTTCGCACACATATCTCAACGCCATGGTGCCACACAGGTACTCAACTTGCGTACATGTATTCCTCCTGAACTTACAACAATGACACATTTTTTTCCAATTGTAATAGGAGGATGATCATTTTCCGTCATATCCATCTGGACAACGATACTCCTACACAGAAGGAGATTACTTGCAAAGATACAACACTCAAGTATGCTCATATTTAATAATTACCTACTAACACGTGATTATTTACATGCCTACTAATGATATGTCGTTTACGTTCGCAGGAATCTGTTGACCCTACGTGGTCCAACATGGGAGTTGGTTTAGACCACAATATGCCCCCACTGCGGGGTCGTGACCACATGCAATCGCAATACCTAACTCAGGTTAATGTATGTTAGTTACATACATGAGTATTGCGTGCATGTTTCTGACGGAGCCGTTCGATACGCAGGAATCTTCAGTCCCGACATGACCTGATATGACGCAGATGGAACCACAATACTACGACAGCACTTCCCAACAACATCGCAATGATGTTACTGTGATAGTTGGAGAATTCTTTGGAGGTGCTATTTTCAGCACATATGCTAGTTTGATTCCCCCAATTCAGAAATCTCAATACGTATTTCAGACTCCATCACCAGCAGATGAGACACGTACAGAGGATGAGAAAAATCAGTACGGCCGAGGTTTGCACCAACATCGTATACCACATCCCTGATCGCCTTCTGGTGCTAAGCAGAGACCACCACACCATCGTCGACAAGCATGATATGTTGACAATTGTGGCATATTACTATTATTTCTATCTATGTATGACCTATGTATGAGACATATTTCTATAATTTCGCATAATTACTCAACAAGTACTTAAAAACAAGATACATCAACATGCAAAAAATACAACATAACATTAAGTTACTATCGAAATGAAGATACATTGGCACTGCCAAAACCACAACTTAAAATAAACGCTACGAGTAACATTATAAGCTTCACTTTTTTCCCTTCTTCTTGCTCTTCGACGATGAACTAGCCTTGCCCTTCTTACTCGGTGGCATAAAATCGTCGTCCGAGTCTATGCAAGCGGATGCATCTCTCTTCCCTTTGAAATATTCATTGCTCCTAGCCAGGATCCTCGGCGTGAAGACTTCTTCATCCTCCTCGGTCGAGGAAGCCCACGTAAAGGGATGCCTTGCAAATTCTTCTTGTCTCTTCTCATCCTTCGGTTTCTTCTTCTCAAACCTAGCTTACAACCTAAGAAGCTCTTGTCGTATTTCCACCGGAGTTCGACCAGGCATACCTGCGTGCCTAGAAAAAAACTTGCCTACCTCGACGAGGAGGGTCACATTCGTGACTAGATCTTCGACATCTTTCTATTCTTAATAGGTGATCCCATTTCTCTTAGCATGCAAGCTATACACCCCAGCAGCCTTCTAATTGGTCCACATCATTTCTCCTTCAGCCATGTCATTCAGTTCGTGTCTGTTCGTTCCATCTTCCCCACGTGGAGCAGTTAACCCCCACGCTGAAAAGATTACTAGGACCAGGCTTTAATTCCATCCGTTGATCTCTAGAATTGGGCCATTACTGAACATTGATCTGCAGGCCATCATGTCCTCTCCGCTCCCTTCATATTCCATGACCTTTTAAATACCCATCACCTCCGGTCATCCTCTAGGCAGTTCTTACTAGCAAAATGTGGAGGACGCGCCAACAGATGGATATTACAATCAAAGAAGATGAAATTTGGCAATGGCTGGCAGCTAGGAACGTCCCAACTATCCCTTCCTCAAGTGGCCTGCTTCGATCAATTTCATCATTGAATTCAGCAAGGTCAAGCGCTCAATCCTTCAAGATCCGCTTCATACAAATTTGCATCACCATCCTCACAGCCTCTGCAACCAGCTCTACTTCAGTACCTGACAAATTCACGCCTTCACCTGAACTCGAGGTACCTCTCTCTCTCTCTCTCAGTTATTTTTCTGTAGCTCCCTCCGGCTTTATTTTCTTTATTTTCTAATCGTTCTTGGAATGGAGGCTTAATTGTAGTGTTCTCTTATATAATAATATACTGAAGTAATATTTGGTGATTTTAGTATTCCTACCGTATATACATGAATCAGAAGAACAAATGTACCATTCAACCGTCTATTCAGGTAACAACCACTGTCTTTCTTTTCTATTTCTTTCAACTGAAATCTTGATTGTGGATTCAAATAATTTGTTAACTATGTGATTTCTTCTCCTATGTAAATAAGATGCAGGATTTGTATATTTGTCAAATCCAGATTGTGCATTCAAAATAATTTGTCAGCTATGTGAATCCTTCTCCCATGTCTCCTTTCATGTTTGGTGACTAGGAAAGAAATCCTAGTGGCACTTCTTAATATTTGAAGTTGTCCGGAGTAAGTCTCAATAGACACCATGTTTAATGTAAGAATACGCAGTGAGGATTTGTGTAGGTATGTCTGTTCTTTGGCCAAATAGTTGAAAACCACCATGTTAAATTGTATATTCCTGTGATATGTTCCCCTCCTTTTTTCAGGTTACTTACATTAATGTCTGCTTCATTTTCTCCATCTTTTGTACTTGATAGTACTATGTTCTTTATGTAAAATGATGACTATTTTATTTTCAGTATAATTGTCGTACAAGGCAAGACATCTCATGGCCATGTGTTATTTATTTGTAGAACATCATCCGACTCCATTCTACAGCAGATGCAGTAACAAATGGTTCAGTTGTCTTCATGCCCCGTTGTTGGGGGAAATAATTTAGTCATTCCATACGTCTTCCACTTCTTATTTTTTTTAGTGACGACTAAAAGCCGGTGATGCCAACGTAACCCATCTAATCAAAGGCATCGCATGACTGGCTTCAGCAATGCATTTCTCAAGAAATTTTCGTTTTGTTTGTGAGTACAGTGTAATAGGTCAGCGTACTCATAAAAGTCCTATTGACATATACTAGAGTGTGAATTTCTAACGACATGTTAATCCAGTGAAGAATATGCCGATTCATTTTTGTTTTGTAGAAATAGAACCTTTTCACCTAGAATATTAGGTTTTCTTTGTTTTTCGTCCATAAATACATTTCAACTACATCACTCCATAAGAATTCTATATTTTTATCTTCTTCTAAGTCAGCTGATAATCCCGCAGCAACGTGCGTGGTACCATCTAGTTGTCTATGTTATTGGCACTCATAATTGAAAAAGCAGAGGAGAGAAGAGGAGCAGCCATTGATACGTCTCAAACGTATCTATAATTTCTTATGTTCCATGCTACTTTTATGATGATACTCACATGTTTTATACACATTATATGTCATTATTATGCGTTTTCCGGAACTAACCTATTGACGAGATGCCGAAGTGCCAGTTCCTGTTTTCTGCTGTTTTTGGTTTCAGAAATCCTAGTAAGGAAATATTCTCGGAATTGGACGAAATCAACGTCCAAAATCTTATAATTCCACGAAGCTTCCAGAACATCGAAGAAGTACCGGAGGAGAGCCACAGGCCCACCACACAAGGTGGCGGCGCGGCCCAAGGGGGGGGCCCCCTATTGTGTGGCGGCTCCGTAGCCCTTCCGACTCTGCCTCTTCGCCTATTTAAGCCTCCTCGACCTAAATCTTCGATACGGAATAAGCCACGGTACGAGAAACCTTCCAGAGCCGCCGCCATCGCGAAGCCAAGATCTGGGGGACAGAAGACCATCGACACCACCGCCATCTTCATCACCGCTGCTGTCTCCCATGAGGAGGGAGTAGTTCTCCATCGAGGCTAAGGGCTGTACCGGTAGCTATGTGGTTCATCTCTCTCTCCCATGTACTTCAATACAATGATCTCATGAGCTGCCTTACATGATTGAGATCCATATGATGAGCTTTGTAATCTAGATGTCGTTATGCTATTCAAGTGGATTTTACTTATGTGATCTCCGGAGACTCCTTGTCCCACGTGTGTAAAGGTGACAATGTGTGCACCGTGTGGGTCTCTTAGGCTATATTTCACAGAATACTTATTCATTGAGTTATGATTTGAGTTGGACGTCTCTATGAAATTGTGGTGTGTTAGTACCTCCTATGAATGATCACAGTGACAGCGTGGGGTGTTTATTAGTACTTGGTAATACATCTTTAAGGTTTGCCTACATGATGAATTAGAGTTCGTTATCTTGCCAAAGAGTAATTCAGAGTAGCATAGTGAAGTGCTTATTTATATTCCTTTATGATTGCAATGTGCTTTATATCACTATTAATCTATGTGCTACTCTAGTGATGTTATTAAAGTAGTCTATTCCTCCTCCATGATGTAATGGTGACAGTGTGTGCATCATGTAGTACTTGGCGTAGTTTATGATTGTGATCTCTTTTAGATTATGGAGTTAACTATTACTATGATAGTATTGATGTGATCTATTCCTCCTTTCATAGTCTGTCGGTGACGGTGTGCATGCTATGTTAGTACTCGGTATAATTGCGTTGGTCTATCATGCACTCTAAGGTTATTTAAATATGAACATCGAATGTTGTGGAGCTTGTTAACTCCGACATTGAGGTGCTCTTGTAGCCCTACACAATTAATGGTGTTTGTCATCCAACAAGAGAGTGTAGAGTGGTTTTATTATGTGATCAATGTTGAGAGTGTCCACTAGTGAAAGTATGATCCCTAGGCCTTGTTTCCAAATACTGCAATCATCGCTTATTTACTTGTTTTATCGCATCTTTACTTCCTGCAATATTACTACCATCAATCGCACGCCTGACAAGCTATTTTTACAGCGCCGTTACTACTTGCTCATATTCATTCATACCACTTGTATTTCACTATCTCTTCGCCGAACTAGTGCACCTATACATCCGACAAGTGTATTGGGTGTGTTGGGGACACAAGAGACTTCTTGTATCGTGATTGCAGGATTGCTTGAGAGGGATATCTTTGACCTCTTCCTCCCTGAGTTCGATAAACCTTGGGTGATTCACTTAAGGGAAACTTGTCTGCTGTTCTACAAACCTCTGCTCTTGGAGGCCCAACACCGTCTACGGTAATAGAAGCGTGCGTAGACATCAAACTATTTTACGGCGCCGTTGTCGGGGAGGTAAGGTAAAAGGTATTCACATCCTCCGACTACTAAGCTATTTCCTAGCATTGTTGCCGGTGTGTGAGTGCTCGAAGATATTTCCTTTAGATCCTTCAATTGCATCTTTTTGTTTCTTGTATACACTAGTTAGGCATAATGGACAACAATGAGCTTTTTATTCTATTTTCTGAGTTAAGACATGGATTGTTTGATGCAAAAATTAAAAAACCTATGGAATCTTATTTGCATGCTGGTAGTAATATTAGTATGAACGCTTTGAACACCATTGTTGATAATGATATAGAAAGTTCTAAGCTTGGGGAAGCTGGTTTTGATGAGCATGATATTTTTAGTCCCCCAAGCATTGAGGAGAAAATTTTCTTTGATGATACTTTGCCTCCTATTTATGATGATTATAATGATAGTGGTCTTCCGGTGCCGCCTACTATGGAGGATAAATTTAATTATGATTACAATATGCCTCCTATATTTGATGATAGCTACCTTGTTGAATTTGCTCCCACTACAATTAATAAGAATGACTACGCTTATGTTGGGAGTAGTAATAATTTTATGCATGAGACTCATGATAAGAATGTTTCATTTGATAGTTATATTGTTGAGTTTATTCATGATGCCACTGGAAATTATTATGAGAAAGGAAAATATGGTTGTAGAAATTTTCATGGTACTAAAACACCTCTCTATATGCTGAAAATTTTGAAGTTACTTGTGTTTTATCTTCCTATGCTTGTCACTTTGTTCTACATGAATTTATTTGTGTACAAGATTCCTTTTCATAGGAAGTGGGTTAGGCTTAAATGTGTTTTGAATTTGCTTCTTGATGCTCTCTTTTGCTTCAACTCTTATTTCTTATGAGTGCATCATTATAACTGCTGAGCCCATCTTAATGGCTATAAAGAAAACACTTCTTGGGAGATAACCCTTGTTTTTATTTTACTACAGCACTTTGTTTTGTATTTGAGTCTTGGAAGTTGTTACTACTGTAGCAACCTCTCCTTATCCTTATTTTATTGCATTGTTGTGCCAAGTAAAGTCTTTGATAGTAAAGATGATACTAGATTTGGATTACTGCGCAGAAACAGATTTCTTGCTGTCACGAATTTGGGTATGATTCTCTGTAGGTAACTCAGAAAAATCTGCCAATTTAAGTGAGTGATTCTCAGATATGTACGCAACTTTGCTTCAATTTGAGCATTTTCATCTGAGCAAGTCTGGTGCCTCTAAAAAATTCATCTTTACGGACTGTTCTGTTTTGACAGATTCTGCCTTTTATTTCGCATTGCCTCTTTTGCTATGTTGGATGGATTTCTTTGTTCCATTAACTTCCAGTAGCTTTGTGCAATGTCCATAAGTGTTAAGAATGATTGTGTCACCTCTGAATATGTGAATTTTTGATTATGCACTAACCCTCTAATGAATTTGTTTTGAGTTTGGTGTGGAGGAAGTTTTTCAAGGGTCAAGAGAGGAGGATGATACAATATGATCAAGAAGAGTGAAAAGTCTAAGCTTGGGGATGCCCCCGTGGTTCATCCCTGCATATTTCAAGAAGACTCAAGCATCTAAGCTTGGGGATGCGCAAGGCATCCCCTTCTTCATCGACAACTTATCAGGTCACCTCTAGTGAAACTATATTTTTATTCCGTCACATCTTATGTGCTTTACTTGGAGCGTCTGTGTGCTTTTATTTTTGTTTTGTTATTTTCATTCTCTGAATAAATTCATGCTTATGTGGGAGAGAGACTGTGGGGCCCCAGACTAGCTGTCCGAAACACCTGTTATGCATACTCATTCACGATCCCATGATCAGTGTGTCGTGAAGGCATAACCGAACTGGTATCAAATACATCATCCATTACAGTACCGAATAAAAATATTACAACAGGTCACACGACCAATACTTACATAAGAGCCGCAATGGCAGGAGATCAACAATCACACAGCGGAAATACTTCAGACGATAGCGTTCGCATGGCCCAAGTCGTGCCATAACCCTACATGCAACTGACTGGGAAGACGTTCCTAGCACGCATAGACATCGTCGACTCCTTCTTCATCTGTCAGATTCCACCAAGTCTGGCCAAGTAAATAGCCAGGGACAAAGCCATGAGTACATTATGAATTGTACTCGCAAACCACCTTAGAGAGAAGTAAAAGATATGCAATTTGGCAGTAGCAAGGAACATGCACTATTCTAGGGTTACAAGGAGTGAGAGATAGTTTCTCTCGAGAGTATGACATCTCTATATCTTTGTTGAAAACCTTTTTGAAAACAAGTTTCTTTGAAGACTAATAGGTAAGGGCGACCCATTTTCCTTTCCGGCCATCTCAGTATGACCAAAACAACCTTTCCATTTTTCCACCGTACCTCCCAGGTACTTTTACACCAGTCCCACTGGTATCCTTTTTCCAAAATATTTTTGAGAAAACACTTTTATAAACCAAAACTCTTCAGGCTAAGCAACAGCCTTCCCAACCGTCCATAACCGCGGACACGGCTATTCGAATAGTTTTCACTCTGCGAGAGGTCGTACACTTTCCCCACAAGATCCGATAAATCCACCGGGATCATCCCTGGTTCACCAAGCGTCAAAACGCGAGGTTCGGATAACCGATCGCAGTTTTTCGCTTGCTCGCCTTAGCCTAAGACATGCCGCCTAGAGTTGTACCTCCCAACACCAGAGTCCGAGGGGTCGTTTACCCAGGAGTAGCAAATTCCCCGACCAGCTCGACCCTCCGGAATGCCGCGACCAAGCTGCGGGGCATTATTCAATGGGAGCTCATAGGTTGTACCCCGCCATCCGAAAAGAAGGAAAGGCGTCCCCAGTACGTCGGGAAGGCTCGGTCGATAGGTGTCCATGCTCGGACTACCCCTTACACTTGCAGGACCCAAACTAAGGCGAGACAAACTACTACGATACGCCCCGTGCCCACTTTGGGGTAATGTGGTTGCACTGTCTTTTAGTCCGGGTGAGTACTTAGGCGCTAAAGTTTTCGAAAACATTTTCATTCCTCCACTTGCCTCAAGCAAATCTTCTTTCCATAAACCTTTTTTTTCCTTTCATAAACTCACACTTGGGCAGGGCTACCCCATTCCAAGGTTTTTGAAAAACTTCTTTTCTTGAAAACAATTTCACAACCATTTTTCCAGGGCTCCAAACCTATAGTCCAACTTTTCTTGAAAATTGGCGACAAGGATGACAAGGTGGTAAGCACCATATCACTAATAGGGGTTTGATTAGTAGGTACCAATGAGGACTGCACCCTAAGGGTGGAATAATAAAACTCCGGGTGGAAATAACCACCCACATAAATAAATAAAATCATGCAATTTATAAAACTGCTAATAATGCAAGAGTAAGATAATTAGGATGAGATATGCATCAAGAGGTGGCTTGCCTTTGTTGGCTATTTGTCCCTGGACTTCTTCTTCACGAACCTTTGATCTTCCTTCCTCTTCGAAATCCTCACCGGGATCCTCTCCTCCTTCGCCGATAGTACTCGCATTCTAGCGCCGCAAAATGAAAGAGAAGGCAATCAATCCCTATGCATAGCATCAAACAACACAACAACACACAACAACCAACCACTAAATCGGAGACACTAAACACATCAAAAATTATCACCTAGAGCAAAATGGTTATTTTGCTAAAACGGCTCTGCCTCACAACAAAACATAATCTTCACAATAAAAGGTGGTTAATGACCTTTGGAAACCACCAGTAGGGGTCTGGTGTCAAGGTTCATTAAAAAGCATTTTAAACATAAACAACACAATTTCCCTATGGGTAAATTAAGCAACAACACCACATTAACAAACCCTCAATAAAAATGCACACAAAAATTTGGTAAAATCACAGAGAGTAAAGCTTGACTTTATAAAGCTACAGAAATTGGATTCACTCAATTTGGGTTTTTAAAACAAGAGTTATGATTTTTATAAAACCAGATATGACTTATGGACTAAATAAATAACCTAAAACTTTCCGTGGATCACAAAAATACAAACAACATATCTACTGGAAGCTATTAACATTTAAAACTCACATGCACTGGAATTATTCAATAAAAAGCTTTTAAATATTTTAAAACATTTTAATAAGTCAGAAACTAGAGCAATCCATTTTTAAATCACAAAAACATAAATTCATGGGAAACCACTAAAAAAATCATACCATCAGATAGATACTGAAAATTGTGATCCACCAAAATTGGTTTGGCATTTTTCTAAGCTCAAAAATAATAATCACAAATTTTGTACTGAAAAGGTACCCTGTTTTGGTTGTAAAACATTTATAACTAAAATAACAGCCACAAAAATAATTCCCTTGACCTGGACATACCCTAACATGATCTCTACCATAAGCACTTTGGTTTTCTACAAGAATCGTTTTATTTTTCAAAATAAAAATCAGTGAATAGCTCACTAGACAGATCTTGTTCTGTTTATCAAGCAAGATCTAGGAAGCTACTGCAAGCAAGACCTGTACCAAAATAAAGCTACTGACATGTACTTTCTATCAAAGTTGACCTTACTGCAAAAGGGTATATAAAACTCCCACAAATAATTAAATATCATACCAACAACATTTCAGAAGAATAAACACTGGTAAATATCTATAACAGTAAACCACATGCATTCCTCTGCAGATGGTCAGGAACTTGTGTGGGAGTATATATAAATTTGGATCAGGCCATTTGGATAACTGAGAAATTTTTGGTGATTTAATTCCTAAACTAGATCTGGCAGCAGGTTTAATTCTCAGAAAATCAAAAAAAGAAAGACAGGGCCGGTCGACTGGGACGAGCTGATCCAAGACGGCCCGTTCGAGCCGGGCGACGCGGCGCCGTGGTGGGCTGGCCCAGCTAGGCTGGCCATGGCCATGCACACGCAGGGATGCATGCGGCCGTGGGTTCCCGATCGGACGGTGCCAACGCGTCCGTCGCGGCCGGCGGCGCTGCCGCGATGCATGCATCGGAGGAGAGGCGGAGAAAACGCGGCGCTCACCATGGGGTTCTAGAACGACGGTGAGGAGGTGACGGATGTTGCGGAGGGTGAACGGAGGCCTTGCTCGCTTGGCTTGGACGTGCAGCGCCGGCCCTGGACGCTGAAGCGGACAACGGCGAGTGCGGCGCCGAGACGGACACGGCAGCGATGGCTCGACGGCGCCGGCCTCCTCTGGTGCTCCGGCGAGGATCGAAGACGTAGGAGGGGGTGCAGGAGCTCGACGCGGTCCCTCCTGGCGCCTAGCAAGAGGACGAAACTTCAGGCCGTCCGCCCGGACGAAGACGTCCTCCGCGGCAGCACGGACATCGGTCGAGTTCCTGTCAAGGAGGAGATGGATATGAGGTAAAAAAAGATAGGGAGGTGTCGAGATCAAAGAAGAGAGACGGCGGGGTGAGACGGCAACAACGGCCACGACGAGCGACGGACGGAACAGCTTCAGCTCGGCTTCTACGTGGACCAGGGAGGGAACGAGCAGTTCACGGTTCAACTGGGGTGTCTAGGAGGATGGATGGAAGATTGTGGCGAGCCAAACAATAGAGCAGCAGGTTGAGTCGAGTTATAAAGACAGGCGACGGCGCACCGTGGACAGTGAGCACGGGATCAACGGCGAGCTGCGCGAGAACGCGATTGGGCGGATGGGCGGCGGCATCGTGCAAGGGGTTGTGCAGCAGGTGCTGTGCGACCGAAGATAGGGACAGGCGCGGGCCATAATGGTCACCGTGAGGCGATGTTTGAGACAGGCTGCAGGTGTTCGACAGCGATTTCTCGTGGACGGATGAGACGAGAGGTCGAGGAGGACAATCAGGGGCCTAATGTGGCGTGCCATGCAGGTTTACCACCTTGGACAAGGTAGGAGAGGAGATAGTTGTCGGGAACGCAACGGCACCACCCGGCCGTGGTGACCATGGCAGTGTCGAGCAAGCGCGATAGAGATGTGGGGTAGGGGCCTCGCCGGCAGCATGCGGGTCTGATAGAGGATAGGCATGAGGTAGCCTTGGCGCAGTCTATGATGCAGGAAGGGTCACGTCGCTGTTGTCCTCTATTTGGTGTCCGCTTGGGAGAGAGACAAGAGGGAGAGTGGTGGCGTCCACAGGCCAGTCATTGGGCAACGAGGGAGGTTCTGGAGCGTGTCCATACACGTGAGAGAGGGTGCCTTCGGCGAGAACAACAGGAGGGATGGAAAAGAGGGGGCAGTGGATGTGTTTGTTAAGTGAGGGCATCGGCCTCGTCTCTCTTCTCTCCAAAAGCAATCTTCCAAAACGGGTACTGTAGCAAGCCAGCATGTTCGTCCAGGGAGCGGTGGGGTGGTGCATGTGTGGGCAGAAGGGTGGATGGTGCTGAACTAAAGAATAGAGAAGAGAGAGATTAGCTCACATGTTTACAAAATAAAGGGGTGGCCGGCTCCTCCTTTGCTAAGCAAAAATTGGAACAAAGAGAGATTGATGGATGGTCATGCGAGTCAACCAAGAGGTGAGGGTGCTGGGTTGATGGAGTTTATGATGGGACTTAGGTGAATAAGAAGATATTTTAGAAATAGAGGTGGAGACTAGAAATTTAATCCAATGATGATCAGATGGCCCTCAAGAGGATAATGGCTAGGTAGATGTGGTGGTGGTTTGGATTAGATCATAGGGGTAGTACAAATGTTGCCATTTGAATTTGAACCTATAAGAATTTTATTTGGATCTCTCTCTATGCCTATGGCTCATTTGAAAGAATACAATTGAAAAGGAGTTTGAAAATGTCGAGGGTAGTTAGGTAGTATGTAGGTTTTCAAAAAGTTCTACTTACTTTATTAAGCAAGGTACGTTTTCTCGAATTTAAAATAGGCAAGAGAAAAGAAAGAGATGGTATAAGTACCATAAACATATATTTTGTCACAAGGAAAATGAAACAAGGAAATAAAATTATACAGAAAACATTTTTTTGGTGGAGATGAGGTGATATAAAAACCACCCACATTCCCTATTTTATTTGATAAACTAAAATGAAATATTTTGATAAAACTAGAAATAGTTTTGTGGTCAAATTAGAGAAGGAGAAATAGGGTTTTAGGAATTTTGGAGAAAGAAATAGGAATAACTTGATTTGGGAAAAAAATAATTTTGAGAAAACAATATCCCAAGGGTAGATGATTACTACACAATGTATCCCTCATTTCCACTCTTGGTTTTGTGAAGGTTTAAACTAGAATTTAATAAAAACAAGAGACTAGAGAGGGAGAAGGGATCTAGAGCTAAAACACTAGATATGGTATAAGATCGTGTTGGATGGATGGGTTGCAAGACTTGCATGGGACATGCAACACATGGAAGTTGCAGAGGGAGTTGATTAGATGAGATCCATGCCTTGAGTTCACCTATAACAGGCGTGAGGGCTTAGGAAACAAGCGCCAAAGTTTGAATAACTTAACATTGCCAAAACATATTTTTAACATGGCCTCAAAACCATCAAGGATGAGTGGGTATATGAGTGATCTGGTCCAAGGCAATGATATGGTTGGGAAGTGCTCAAGACAAGGTAGGCCTAGGATCAAGTACATTGCCTTAGATAGCAAGGGGTAGCTTTATCCAAAGGCTCCAAAATGGAACCTGATAACAGTTTTAGGACTTGGTCAAATTTGTGAGGTCTTAGGGTTTTTGTCAAGGGTAAAAGAGAATGATGTGATAAGGAGTAGAGATACTTCCTTCATGACCCAAGGGTTTCTTGAGATATAGTGCACCACAAGGAAGATCTTAGGGTAAGTGCATTCATGGTTCTATAAATGGAAGGGTTTTAGTTAATGAGTCGCTACTTAGTTTTTCTCTTAGAAGGGTTATGATGTGAGGTAACTCAAGAAAATTTATCTGAACCAACAGATCAAGTCCATTCATCTACAAGCAGAAAAAATCAATTCATATTAATAACCACATCAAGGCAATTCATCTGCAAGCAGATCAAGGCAATTCATCATAATTAGTCTTTAGAAAAAGTTTTTATTCCCCCTGATTTTTGCACTCTGGACACTTAACAAGGTTGCAGAATTTGGGGTGTTACAGATCCTTCCACCCTTAAAATAATCTCGTCCCGAGATTACTAAGCGTGGTACTAGAGAAGTTGTTAGAAGTTAAACTAAGCTAGACTCCATCCTCCGGTAGACTTGTCATTGTCAAAAGGTCATAGCTTTAGCTTCTGAGGGAGTTGGTAGATTTTCTGCCGAGGGCAAGCTTCGTTGAAGAGGTTGACTTCTCTATGCTGATGTTAGATCTGTAGGTTCCTAACAATCTTCGAGGGGTCCATGATTCTAGGAGGGTTAGAGCATCCAAACGGTGCTTTTACAAAGGTTGAAAGTTTTCGGAGTCAGCTTAAAAGTTTAGTGGAAGACGAAGTCTTCCACCCTTAAGACTGTTCGTCGGGTATTCGGAAAACTCTGAGTTGTAGCCACGGGGTCATGTCGGGCGCTTTTGAAAAAGTCATCGATCTCCTGTCTTGAGTTGAAGAATCTTCAGGGGCGAAGTGCAGTCCGCAGCTTCAAGATGCACATACACGGTGTTTACTGTTCCGTAGGGTGCTCGTTAAGTTAGTAAGTCAGTGGAACTCCTGGTGGGTCTTCACATAAAGCAGCAGCGACAGTCGTCGAAAACAGTCTTCAGCATTAGGGTTGGTGTTTATTAAAGTACACCAAATCTTGAGTCTTGAGTTGTTCGCAAAGGCTTCACTTGATGAGGAACAGATGCACCATGAAGGATATCTTGGCTTCGATACGACTTCTCGCTTGGCTGCACTGCTGGGTGGATGGTACCTTACAAATTGGTGCTAAGAAGGTTTCTTTATGGCTAGCGGTGTTCTATCCTACGGTTAGACCTTGTCAGTATGCTTCGTCTTCTTGCAGAGTTGAAGTCAATCTTGAAGGCACTGGCTTATGCTTCCTTGGCGTCGCAGGGTGTCTTCGGTTAAATGGCACACTAAGTTGGGGACTCCAGAAAATCATGGTTAGATCTAGTGGTTACCCAAATTTTAGTTAGAGTTTTCTGTTGGCTTTACAAACTAACAGTTAGATTTTCTACCCGAAAATTGCCCGAATGAGAGGAAAACATCTTAGGAAGGGTTTCTTAGACAGGGTTATCACACAAAAAGGGTTTTCCAGGCCGAAAGGCTAGAGCAAGTATTCACACAACAAGCAATCACAAGCACTCAAGCAGCAAATTCAGAACACCACAAGCAATCATGAAAACCACACGAGGTATTTCAAGTACCCAAGATACCTAATACGCAGGGGTAGCTCAATCGAAGCAATTGAGTTTGTCCTATCCATCCTATAGGTTTGGGTTGGTCACACACATTGACGTCTTCATCTTGTTGACATTGACTCCAATAAGGATCCTCGGAGCAGGTGGTGGTGAAGCAGGTCTGATGTTGAGTCGTCGGTGTTGAGGCGGAGGCGAAAACTATGTAGGATCTTCTGGTCTCAATTCGGAGGGGTAATTGCTGAAGAGTTCCATGGATGACAGCTTCTTGTGACGGGCCTAAAAATTGCTAGTCAAGAACTGAGGACTTGATCCTTGACGACTGCAAAAGTGCAAGTCCAAAGAGAAACAAGGTCAACTCCTTGACATACTTTGGTGACAACCAAAGACATGATCTTAATATCCCTGTATGTGTACTGCTAAGTCGGCATCCAATATTCAGTAGATGCAGTCGGAGATACTTGAGACTTCCTGAAGGGTTGATCCATCTTCGACTTCGAGTAATCCGAGTCTGAGTTGGGGATATCGTCCAATATGTTTGTTTGGAAGAGGGTGAAATAGTACAATCAAAAGCTTTCAAGGTCTTTGGAAATCATAGAGCAAGGTAAGAATTAGAAGTTTTGAAGGGATAAGAAAATAAGAAGATATTCTTTCATCTACAAAAGAAAGATTTGATTTTTTATAAATTAGTTTCGCTAAAATACTGGTTTCGTAACTAACGTCCATGCTAACTAAGGTCTCCTACAGTCAGAATGGCTCTGATACCAGCTCTGTGGGGCCCCAGACTAGCTATCTGAAACACCTGTTATGCATACTCATTCACGATCCCATGATCAGTGTGTCGTGAAGGCATAACCGAACTGGTATCAAATACATCATCCATTACAGTACCGAATAAAAATATTACAACAGGTCACACGACCAATACTTACATAAGAGCCGCAATGGCAGGAGATCAACAATCACACAGCGGAAATACTTCAGACGATAGCGTTCGCATGGCCCAAGTCGTGCCATAACCCTACAGGCAACTGACTGGGAAGACGTTCCTAGCTCGCATAGACGTCGTCGACTCCTTCTTCATCTGTCAGATTCCACCAAGTCTGGCCAAGTAAATAGCCAGGGACAAAGCCATGAGTACATTATGAATTGTACTCGCAAACCACCTTAGAGAGAAGTAAAAGATATGCAATTTGGCAGTAGCAAGGAACATGCACTATTCTAGGGTTACAAGGAGTGAGAGATAGTTTCTCTCGAGAGTATGACATCTCTATATCTTTGTTGAAAACCTTTTTGAAACAAGTTTCTTTGAAGACTAATAGGTAAGGGCGACCCATTTTCCTTTCCGGCCATCTCAGTATGACCAAAACAACCTTTCCATTTTTCCACCGTACCTCCCAGGTACTTTTACACCAGTCCCACTGGTATCCTTTTTCCAAAATATTTTTGAGAAAACACTTTTATAAACCAAAACTCTTCAGGCTAAGCAACAGCCTTCCCAACCGTCCATAACCGCGGACACGGCTATTCGAATAGTTTTCACTCTGCAGAGGTCGTACACTTTCCCCACAAGATCCGATAAATCCGCCGGGATCATCCCTGGTTCACAAAGCGTCAAAACGCGAGGTTCGGATAACCGATCGCAGTTTTTCGCTTGCTCGCCTTAGCCTAAGACATGCCGCCTAGAGTTGTACCTCCCAACACCAGAGTCCGAGGGGTCGTTTACCCGGGAGTAGCAAATTCCCCGACCAGCTCGACCCTCCGGAATGCCGCGACCAAGCTGCGGGGCATTATTCAATGGGAGCTCATAGGTTGTACCCCTGCCATCCGAAAAGAAGGAAAGGCGTCCCCGGTACGTCGGGAAGGCCCGGTCGATAGGTGTCCATGCTCGGACTACCCCTTACACTTGCAGGACCCAAACTAAGGCGAGACAAACTACTACGCTACGCCCCGTGCCCACTTTGGGGTAATGTGGTTGCACTGTCTTTTAGTCCGGGTGAGTACTTAGGCGCTAAAGTTTTCGAAAACATTTTCATTCCTCCACTTGCCTCAAGCAAATCTTCTTTCCATAAACCTTTTTTTTCCTTTCATAAACTCACACTTGGGCAGGGCTACCCCATTCCAAGGTATTTGAAAAACTTCTTTTCTTGAAAACAATTTCACAACCATTTTTCCAGGGCTCCAAACCTATAGTCCAACTTTTCTTGAAAATTGGCGACAAGGATGACAAGGTGGTAAGCACCATATCACTAATAGGGGTTTGATTAGTAGGTACCAACGAGGACTGCACCCTAAGGGTGGAATAATAAAACTCCGGGTGGAAATAACCACCCACATAAATAAATAAAATCATGCAATTTATAAAACTGCTAATAATGCAAGAGTAAGATAATTAGGATGAGATATGCATCAAGAGGTGGCTTGCCTTTGTTGGATATTTGTCCCTGGACTTCTTCTTCACGAACCTTTGATCTTCCTTCCTCTTCGAAATCCTCACCGGGATCCTCTCCTCCTTCGCCGATAGTACTCGCATTCTAGCGCCGCAAAATGAAAGAGAAGGCAATCAATCCCTAGGCATAGCATCAAACCACACAGCAACACACAACAGCCAACCACTAAATCGGAGACACTAAACACATCAAAAAGTATCACCTAGAGCAAAATGGTTATTTTGCTAAAACAGCTCTGCCTCACAACAAAACATAATCTTCACAATAAAAGGTGGTTAATGACCTTTGGAAACCACCAGTAGGGGTCTGGTGTCAAGGTTCATTAAAAAGCATTTTAAACATAAACAACACAATTTCCCAATGGGTAAATTAAGCAACAACACCACATTAACAAACCCTCAATAAAAATGCACACAAAAATTTGGTAAAATCACAGAGAGTAAAGCTTGACTTTATAAAGCTACAGAAATTGGATTCACTCAATTTGGGATTTTTTAAAACAAGAGTTATGATTTTTATAAAACCAGATATGACTTATGGACTAAATAAATAACCTAAAACTTTCCGTGGATCACAAAAATACAAACAACATATCTACTGGAAGCTATTAACATTTAAAACTCACATGCACTGGAATTATTCAATAAAAAGCTTTTAAATATTTTAAAACATTTTAATAAGTCAGAAACTAGAGCAATCCATTTTTAAATCACAAAAACATAAATTCATGGGAAACCACTAAAAAAATCATACCATCAGATAGATACTGAAAATTGTGATCCACCAAAATTGGTTTGGCATTTTTCTAAGCTCAAAAATAATAATCACAAATTTTGTACTGAAAAGGTACCCTGTTTTGGTTGTAAAATATTTATAACTAAAATAACAGCCACAAAAATAATTCCCTTGACCTGGACATACCCTAACATGATCTCTACCAGAAGCACTTTGGTTTTCTACAAGAATCGTTTTATTTTTCAAAATAAAAATCAGTGAATAGCTCACTAGACAGATCTTGTTCTGTTTATCAAGCAAGATCTAGGAAGCTACTACAAGCAAGACCTGTACCAAAATAAAGCTACTGACATGTACTTTCTATCAAAGTTGACCTTACTGCAAAAGGGTATATAAAACTTCCACAAACAATTAAATATCATACCAGCAACATTTCAGAAGAATAAACACTGGTAAATATCTATAACAGTAAACCACATGCATTCCTCTGCAGATGGTCAGGAACTTGTGTGGGAGTATATATAAATTTGGATCAGGCCATTTGGATAACTGAGAAATTGTTGGTGATTTAATTCCTAAACTAGATCCGCGGCAGGTTTAATTCTCAGAAAATCAAAAAAAGAAAGACAGGGCCGGTCGACTGGGACGAGCGGATCCAAGACGGCCCGTTCGAGCCGGGCGACGCGGCGCCGTGCTGGGCTGGCCCAGCTAGGCTGGCCATGGCCATGCACATGCAGGGATGCATGCGGCCGTGGGTTCCCGATCGGACGGTGCCAACGCGTCCGTCGCGGCCGGCGGCGCTGCCGCGATGCATGCATCGGAGGAGAGGCGGAGAAAACGCGGCGCTCACCATGGGGTTCGAGAACGACGGCGAGGAGGTGACGGATGTTGCGGAGGGTGAACGGAGTCCTTGCTCGCTTGGCTTGGATGTGCAGCGCCGGCCCTGGACGCTGAAGCGGACAACGGCGAGTGCGGCGCCGAGACGGACACAGCAGCGATGGCTCGACGGCACCGGCCTCCTCTGGCGCTTCGGCGAGGGTCAGAGACGGATGAGGGGATGCAGGAGCTCGATGCGGTCCCTCCTGGCGCCTCGTATATGAGGGCGAAACTCCAGACCGTCCGCGCGGACGAAGACGTCCTTCTCGGCAGCACGGACATCGGTCGAGTTCCTGTCAAGGAGGAGATGGATATGAGGTAAAAAAAGATAGGGAGGTGTCGAGATCAACGAAGAGAGACGACGGGGTGAGACGGCAACAACGGCCACGACGAGCGACGGACGGAACAGCTTCAGCTCGGCTTCTACATGGACCAGGGAGGGAACGAGCAGTTCACGGTTCAACTGGGGTGTCTAGGAGGATGGATGGAAGATTGTGGCGAGCCAAACAATAGAGCAGCAGGTTGAGTCGAGTTATAAAGACAGGCGACAACGCACCATGGACAGTGAGCACGGGATCAACGGCGAGCTGCGCGAGAACGCGATTGGGCGGATGGGCGGCGGCATCGTGCAAGGGGTTGTGCGGCAGGTGCTGTGCGACCGAAGATAGGGACATGCGCGGGCCATAATGGTCACCGTGAGGCGATGTTTGAGACATGCTGCATGTGTTCGACAGCGATTTCTCGGGGACGGATGAGACGAGAGGTCTAGGAGGAGAATCAGGGGCCTAATGTGGCGTGCCATGCAGGTTTACCACCTTGGACAAGGTAGGAGAGGAGATAGTTGTCGGGAACGCAACGGCACCACCCGGCCGTGGTGACCATGGCAGTGTCGAGCAAGCGCGATAGAGATGTGGGGTAGGGGCCTCCCCGGCAGCATGCGGGTCTGATAGAGGATAGGCATGAGGTAGCCTTGGCGCAGTCTATGATGCAGGAAGGGTCACGTCGCTGTTGTCCTCTATTTGGTGTCCGCTTGGGAGAGAGACAAGAGGGAGAGTGGTGGCGTCCACAGGCCAGTCATTGGGCAACGAGGGAGGTTCTGGAGCGTGTCCATACACGTGAGAGAGGGTGCCTTCGGCGAGAACAGCAGGAGGGATGGAAAAGAGGGGGCGTGGATGTGTTTGTTAAGTGAGGGCATCGGCCTCGTCTCTCTTCTCTCCAAAAGCAATCTTCCAAAACAGGTACTGTAGCAAGCCGGCATGTTCGTCCGGGGAGCGGTGGGGTGGTGCATGTGTGGGCGGAAGGGTGGATGGTGCTGAACTAAAGAATAGAGAAGAGAGAGATTAGCTCACATGTTTACAAAATAAAGGGGTGGCCGGCTCCTCCTTTGCTAAGCAAAAATTGGAACAAAGAGAGATTGATGGATGGTCATGCGAGTCAACCAATAGGTGAGGGTGCTGGGTTGATGGAGTTTATGAGGGGACTTAGGTGAATAAGAAGATATTTTAGAAATAGAGGTGGAGACTAGAAATTTAATCCAATGATGATCAGATGGCCCTCAAGAGGATAATGGCTAGGTAGATGTGGTGGTGGTTTGGATTAGATCATAGGGGTAGTACAAAGGTTGCCATTTGAATTTGAACCTATAAGAATTTTATTTGGATCACTCTCTATGCCTATGGCTCATTTGAAAGAATACAATTGAAAAGGAGTTTGAAAATGTCGAGGGTAGTTAGGTAGTATGTAGGTTTTCAAAAAGTTCTACTTACTTTATTAAGCAAGGTACGTTTTCTCGAATTTAAAATAGGCAAGAGAAAAGAAAGAGATGGTATAAGTACCATAAACATATATTTTGTCACAAGGAAAATGAAACAAGGAAATAAAATTATACGAGAAAACATTTTTTGGTGGAGATGAGGTGATATAAAAACCACCCACATTCCCTATTTTATTTGATAAAATAAAATGAAATATTTTGATAAAACTAGAAATAGTTTTGTGGTCAAATTAGAGAAGGAGAAATAGGGTTTTAGGAATTTTGGAGAAAGAAATAGGAATAACTTGATTTGGGAAAAAAATAATTTTGAGAAAACAATATCCCAAGGGTAGATGATTACTACACAATGTATCCCTCATTTCCACTCTTGGTTTTGTGAAGGTTTAAACTAGAATTTAATAAAAACAAGAGACTAGAGAGGGAGAAGGGATCTAGAGCTAAAACACTAGATATGGTATAAGATCGTGTTGGATGGATGGGTTGCAAGACTTGCATGGGACATGCAACACATGGAAGTTGCAGAGGGAGTTGATTAGATGAGATCCATGCCTTGAGTTCACCTATAACAGGCGTGAGGGCTTAGGAAACAACTGCCAAAGTTTGAATAACTTAACATTGCCAAAACATATTTTTAACTTGGCCTCAAAACCATCAAGGATAAGTGGGTAAATGATTGATCTGGTCCAAGGCAATGATATGGTTGAGAAGTGCTCAAGACAAGGTAGACCTAGGATCAAGTACACTGCCTTAGATGGCAAGGGGTAGCTTAATCCAGAGGCTCCAAAATGGAACCTGATAACAGTTTTAGGACTTGGTTAAATGTTGTGAGGTCTTAGGGTTTTTGTCAAGGGTATAAGAGAATGATGTAATAAGGAGTAGATATACTTCCTTCATGACCCAAGGGTTGCTTGAGATATAGTGCACCACAAGGAAGATCTTAGGGTAAGTGCATTCATGGTTCTATAAATGGAAGGGTTTTAGTTAGTGAGTCGCTACTTAGTTTTTATCTTAGAAGGGTTATGATGTGAGGTAACTCAAGAAAATTTATATGAACCAACAGATCAAGTGCATTCATCTACAAGCAGACAAAATCAATTCATATTAACAACCTGTTGACGTCAGAAACCCCCTGACGGGCAGAGATGGTCAACACGGTAGAGCCGGGAACAACTAGGGCTGCGGCTGGCCCCAGTCCCTCAGAGCGACGGCCCGCAAAGCCTCCTGGTCGCACGTCCGATGTTTATCACAAGGGCGTGCCACCCGACCTATACCCGGTCGGGGAAGGTGTGGATGATGCCTCGCTTAGTTTCCTGCATGGCATACACGTAAACATTAAATACGAGCCTCGATCGGCTCTCGAGGTTATCCTCGTGAATCGGCTCAAAGAGCCGATCCACCCATGATTCGGACACGGTGTCCGAATATATGGTGGTCCTGCTTGATCAAGATAAAGCTGATAAGATCTACGACGATTTAGGGTTTTCACCGCATAATCGGATCATCCTACTCACGATTGGGCCTCGCGCTCGCGCACGGTGACCGTAAGCCGATCCTAGACAGGGCCTAAAAACCAACACGAGGTTGATCCCCGGAACATCCTTTCTAGGGCTAGCAAACGCCACCCTACACGCCGCTGGATCCTCCAACCCTTTGTAAGGCCTAACTATTGCGGATGTTAAACTAATCCTTGGTGAAACAAGGAGCAACCGTAACGGATCAGATCTACTAAACTATGATCAAGCGGGGTGCCGCCCCTACACCTAAGATAGGTGTAAGGGCGGCTAGACATGCAAGGGTTGCACTACGAAAGCATGTAATATGAAGAACAATGCTAACCCTAACACATCTAAGATAACTACGTTGATCGCCATCAAAAAGGCTTCGATACGAGCAACGCATGAACAACGGGGATAGGCATTACGCTGCCTAGATCGCAAGATGCGATCTAGGCAGCATGGTGCTTACCGGTAGAAACCCTCGAGACGAAGGAGTTGGCGATGCGCCGAGATTTGTTTGTGGTTGAACGTTGGTTGTTGTTTATTCCATAAACCCTAGATACATATTTATAGTCCAGCGGACTTTCTAATGTGGGCGTGCACCAAACCGTGCACGAGTAAGATTCTAACTTCTAAACTAAGATGCGATCTAATATGTTACAGATACATGGGCAAACAAGCCCAACTTGGTATAAAAGGCCGATTCACGTATTTCTTCTATACATATTCTTCAAGTCCATCTTGATCGCGGCCCACCTCTGACTTGGTCAAATTCTGGTGATAACACATGCCCCCTGGTTTTGGAAATGACATTTCCAAAATCATTACGCTTTCTTTCGTCGGGTCATGTCGTGGCAGAGCAAAACTGCCGCAGAATCTTCCATCATTACGCCTCGCCTCCTGGGCTTCTCTGTATGAATTGATAATTTCAGCATCACACCCTCGAGAACCGCCATGGCATTAAATCTCCACTCCACTCTCTTTATTTATCTTTGCCAAACGGTTCACCGCTCCATCCCCTTGCTCTGCTCTGTTCACCAAACCAAAAAACCCTCTCCCCCTGCAGCCATGTCTTCCTCTTCCTCCTCCGCTTCAAGCCTCTCTCTCCACTCGTCGCCGAAGAACAAGGAAGAGGATGATCCCCGCTCCGGGGCGAACCCCATCTCCTCTGACAAGGAGAAGAAAGAAGGAGAAGCGGAGAAGACCAAGGCCTCCCCCTCCGCCGGGCTTCCGCCGAGGAAGCGCTCCCGCATGTGGGCGGACAGCGAGGACGATGACGACGACGAGGAGGAAGAAGATGAGGAGGAGGAAGACGATTCCTCCTCCTCCGCTGGATATCCTCCAACGAAGCGCTTCCGCAGCTGGGCGGATAGCGAGGATGATGATGATGACGAGGAGGAGGAGGAAGCTCCAGCCGACGGCTGGGGCAGCAGCGGCGAGGAGCTTCCTGGGAGCAGCGCCGACGACCTCGACGACGGCGATGATGAGGATAGCGACGACTAGTAGAGTAGGACCAGCAGTAGTAGTGCACTAGGCACCAGATCCCTCTTTTGAGAGCCATCGGCTCTTCTTGTAAAGCCGCTCCTTTGAATTAATGAGAATTGTCCTCTCAATTTCTCCTTCCATTAATCCAATTTCCCTCCTTCCGCCTGTCACACCAAGACCGATAGCAACGAATCGGATTATTGTGTTTTTCTTGACCGTGGTATTTCGCAGTCCCACAGCCGATGACGATTCATCGGCTAATTTGAGAAACCAGTCTCCTTCCTTTTCTTGCAGCACCAGCACGGTCCAAACCTCGTACAAGACGATGGCTTTTCCTTCCCAGTTCCTCCCTGAGAAGATCATGATGCAGTGGCAGCCGAGGTAACTCCAATCGGCTCTCAAAAAATAGAGCACCTCCCAAGTTAGTGGCCCTCCGAGTTTTAGTCAAGGCGAGAAAGGTAGCGAAATAGCCAATCAGGTCGCCATTGACCTCATGCCACCATGCAGAGCCAGCCGATTCCAACAAAATCGGCTCCCCAGAGCAGAGAACCTTCAGGGTGAGCTGCCCCCCGAGCTTTTCAGTCTACTCCTGGCGCCTTGTTGATTAGATCGGCCCCCTTCCTTCGGTGGATCTGAGGCAATCCATCCTTGACCTGATCTGCACGTCCAGGCTGCTCTTGGCATTGCTCTTGAAGAGAGGATCCGAGCCCTTAAACGACTCCATTGAGGAGTTCTTCCATTAAAATCTCCCTTCGTGCTCCATTGACCCTCTGGACGTACCAGTTATGCATCGGCTTTCATATCCTTAAGTCGATGTCTGCTGCATCGGCTGTGCTCAAAAAATTTCGAATTTTTGAGATTTTTTTTTTACGGCCGACTTATGCATCGGCCCCCACACTCCAATACCCATCACCAAAGGATGAGATACTTCTACTGCATATCCTTGTGTTTTATCCACCTGGGTGCCCCCGAGCCGATTTGTCAAGAGAATTGATGGTATCGGCTCTGTTGGATAACATGTTGAACCCAGGCAGAATGGATGGTGAGGATAATTTTGGCCGATTGCTGGAATCGGCCTCCATGTTGCTTGTTCGATGAAGGTTTTGTAATGTCCCTTCATAAAAATTTTTGGGGCCGATCACAAGGATCAGCCTCGCCACGTTAGCTTATTGACGTGCTCTTGCTACTCGCTCAGGCCGGTAGATAAAACCAGCCCAATCTCTGACTTTATCATGTTGGTGCGCTTGCTGTCGTCCACCTTGAGTGCATCATATAATCGTGGAGCACTAAGCTTCGTCGGAAGAACGAGCACCATGTTTGTGCCAGCCGATGTTTCATCATCGGCTTTCCTTTGCTTGGGGCGCCACTCCATTTTCCGTGGACGACCCTCTTCATCTAGGGTTCGCTGAACCTTCGCGGCCGAGATCAGGCCTTGCTTTTCTCAATGTGTGCAAGTATAACCTCTCGGCTTCCTCCAGGCCGCGCAATCGCTGAACCCTGCGTTTCTGGGAACGGCTAAGTCCATCAGGGCACCACCTTGGCCGGTGATACCTGTCTTCTTCTTCTCCCTTGTCTTCTGAATCTTCGAGCTCTTCCAACCGAGGTGACTCAGCTCGTTTGCTCTGTGGCGGGAGAGGCCCTAGGCGCTTGAATACGGACACGTTAGCTGCCTCCTTCTTCTTCTGGTTGCATTCTGGGCAATTGCCGATTGTGGGCAATCGGCTCATTCCTGAATCCCAGCAGTGTCTGAAAAAGGGACAGTCCCAATGCCTATCCTCGTTGACTTGCTCCCCCAGCTTTTCCTTGGCACGGCGCTCGTGCTCCTCCTCATCATGATCATGCCGACGACGTCTCCTGTCGCCCCTAGCCAGGCGATCTTCTTCATCATCGCCGTTGTATCGCCGGCGTTGGTCATGCTGACTCACATACTTGTTGAGGAGGTGATCAGAGAGAGGTCGCTGATATCTTATGTTCTTCACTTCTCCCTCTGTTACGTAGCGCTTGCCATCTTGGCGGAGCCGATCGCGTGGAGCGGCTTCCTCTGTATCTTTGCTATGAGAGCAGCTGCCCTCATCTCCATCCTTGCCAGCGTGGTGTCCAGATCCTACCATGTTGATGCTGAACGAAGATCCTGGCTGGCAACCTTCATGGCAAGAATACTCCACCATGTTAACGGCGGGGAAAGGGTGTGTGTCGACCTTCATGGCGTACTGGTTAAAAATCAACCGTCCATTTTCTATCGCCATTTGGATCTGCTGCCGCCACACCCTGCAGTCGTTGGTGGTGTGGGAGAACGTGTTATGCCATTTGCGGTATGGCTTTCCGTTCAGCTCTTGCACCGTGGGGAACTTGTGGCCTTCGGGTACCTTTATATGCTTCTCCGTGAGTAAGAGATCAAAAATCTGCTCCGTCTTGGTCACGTCGAAGTCGAACCCTTTTGGAGGGCCTTGTGGCTTCACCCATTTGCGGGTCACGGGGCTCGTCGCTCGAGTCCATTCAGCCACTGCTATCTCTCGATCTCCCGCAGCACCTTCATCCTCGTCTGCCTCAACCAGGGTCACCGCACGCTTGAATTTGTCCTGGTAAACATCTAGGTGGCGCTGTTCATATGCTGACAGCTTCTGCACCATGTGCGCCAATGAAGGGTAGTCTGCTTGGGAGGCCACGTCCTTAATCGATGATGAGAGACCCACCACCGCCAACTCGACTGCTTCTTTTTCATTTATATGAGCCGAAAAGCATCGGTTCCTAATGGTCCTGAAGCGCTGGACGTATTCTGACACTGTCTCCCCGTGCTTCTGTCGTACTTGCGCTAGATCGGAAATACCAACATCGGAAGCCTCTGAGTGATACTGCTCATGGAACTGTTCTTCCAACTGCTTCCAAGTCCGAATGGAGTTCGGTGGCAGCGATGTGTACCACCCGAAAGCCGATCCTGTGAGGGACTGTGCAAAGAACCTCACACGCAACTCGTCTGACGCTGAGATCGTGCCCAGCTGTGCCAAATATCGGCTCACATGCTCGATGGAGCTGGAACCATCTGATCCACTAAACTTTGTGAAGTCCGGGAGCCGATATTTGGGTGGTAGCGGGATCAGTTCGTAGTCGTTGGGGTACGGCTTGGTGTAGCCGAACGTCTTCCTTTTCGGCATCATGCCAAACCGATCTTTCAGGATTGCACAAATCTGATCCGCTGTGATGGCTGAAGGTGTCGAACCCTGAAGATTCGCCGGGGTGGCATACTTGACCAGCCATGCTTGCTTTTCCGGTTCTAAGCCAACTGCAGGAGCTGGGCTGTGGAGGTTTGTCGGAGTGGCGTATTTAGCTAGCCACGTTTGCTTCTCAGGATCGGCTCCCGACGTTCCTCCTTCCGTTCCAGAGGCCCCTGACGTCGCAGCCTGGTTCGAGAGTGCCCAGGCGTTGCAGTCTGGTACGTATGCGCACGCGTATCCATGCGGGATCTCCTTGGGTGCCTCAGGTAGGAATTGGTAGTCGCTAGGATCACCACCAATCTTGTAGACGACGTATGCCGATGAGTTTGGCAGTTCCGGTGCTGCCCATGCGAACGGCTGGGGCTGGAGTGGCATCTCTCCTTTGAAAGTCCCCAGAGCCGGTCCCGACGGAGAATACCGGTGGCTCATGATTTCTTGGACCACGCGCAGAGCGACACGCTCCAAAGTGTTCACCGGGCTCTCGAGTGGCGGTGCAGCGAATGAGCCACCATGTAGTTGATTTCTCGCCGCGGCGACCTGGTGCGTTCTTCCGACGGGGCGGAAAGGTCCACTCCATCGAGTGCGCCTTCAGGTGTGAAACCCTTCCACCGACGCCATGGGAGCGGGTTCGGTGGAAAGAGCCGATGAGTTCGGCTTCGAGGGTTGCCTTGATCTCGTCATGTTTCTTCTTGAGCTCATCAGGCAGATCCTCGTACGTGACCGGAGTGTCTTCCGCCATCTCGGATGTAGATGGCGATGTTGTGGATGTCGAAGGTTGTCCCACCGGCGTGCCGAGAATGTGTTGACGTCGAAACCCCCGGCGGGCAGAGATGGTCAACACGGTAGAGCCGGGAACAACTAGGGCTGCGGCTGGCCCCGGTCCCTCGGAGCGACGGCCCGCAAAGCCTCCTGGTCGCACGTCCGATGTTTATCACAAGGGCGTGCCACCCGACCTATACCTGGTCGGGAAGGTGTGGATGATGCCTCGCTTAGTTCCTGCAGGGCACACACGTAAACATTAAATACGAGCCTCGATCGGCTCTCAGGTTATCCTGTGAATCGGCTCAAAGAGCCGATCCACCCATGATTCAGACACGGTGTCCGAATATATGGTGGTCCTGCTTGATCAAGATAAAGCTGATAAGATCTACGACGATTTAGGGTTTTCACCGCATAATCGGATCATCCTACTCACGATTGGGCCTCGCGCTCGCGCACGGTGACCGTAAGCCGATCCTAGACAGGGCCTAAAAACCAACACGAGGTTGATCCCCGGAACATCCTTTCTAGGGCTAGCAAACGCCACCCTACACGCCGCTGGATCCTCCAACCCTTTGTAAGGCCTAACTATTGCGGATGTTAAACTAATCCTTGGTGAAACAAGGAGCAACCGTAACGGATCAGATCTACTAAACTATGATCAAGCGGGGTGCCGCCCCTACACCTAAGATAGGTGTAAGGGCGGCTAGACATGCAAGGGTTGCACTACGAAAGCATGTAATATGAAGAACAATGCTAACCCTAACACATCTAAGATAACTACGTTGATCGCCATCAAAAAGGCTTCAGTACGAGCAACGCATGAACAACGGGGATAGGCATTACGCTGCCTAGATCGCAAGATGCGATCTAGGCAGCATGGTGCTTACCGGTAGAAACCCTCGAGACGAAGGAGCTGGCGATGCGCCGAGATTTGTTTGTGGTTGAACGTTGGTTGCTGTTTATTCCATAAACCCTAGATACATATTTATAGTCCAGCAGACTTTCTAATGTGGGCGTGCACCAAACCGTGCACGAGTAAGATTCTAACTTCTAAACTAAGATGCGATCTAATATGTTACAGATACATGGGCAAACAAGCCCAACTTGGTATAAAAGGCCGATTCACGTATTTCTTCTATACATATTCTTCAAGTCCATCTTGATCGCGGCCCACCTCTGACTTGGTCAAATTCTGGTGATAACACAACCACATCAAGGCAATTCATCTGCAAGCAGACCAAGGCAATTCATCATAATTAGTCTTTAGAAAAAGTTTTTATTCCCCCTGATTTTTGCACTCTGGACACTTAACAAGGTTGCAGAATTTGGGGTGTTACAGAGACACGCTCCGCTCGTTCATATGAACACTAGTGTTCTTAGCTTTTAATATTCATGGCGAAGGTTGAAACTGCTTCGTTCATTGTTATTTGGTTGGAAACAGAAAATGTTGCATGTGGTAATTGGTATAATGTCTTGAATAATTTGATACTTGGCAATTGTTGTGCTCATATAGATCATGTTTAAGCTCTTGCATCATGTACTTTGCACCCATTAATGAAGAACTACATAGAGCTTGTTAAAATTTGGTTTGCATGAGTGGTCTCTAGAGTCTAGATATTTTCTGGTTAAGGTGTTTGAACAACAAGGAGACGATGTAAAGTCTTATAATACTTACAATATGTTCATATGTGAGCTTTGCTGCACCGTTTTATACTTGAGTTTGCTTCAAACAACCTTGCTAGCCTAGCCTTGTATTGAGAGGAATTCTTCTCGTGCATCCAAATCCTTGAGCCAAAAACTATGCCATTTGTGTCCACCATACCTACCTACTACATGGTATTTCTCTGCCATTCCAAAGTACATTACTTGAGTGCTACCTTTAAAATTCTATTCTTTGCCTTTACAATATATAGCTCATGGGAAAATAGCCTTAAATACTATTGTGGTGAAGAATATGTAGCTATGTATCTTATTTCTTATAAGTTGCTTGTTGAGCGGTAACCATGTTTCTGGGGACGCCACCGACTATTACACGTTTGTTGAATATCATGTGAGTTGCTATGCATGTTCGTCTTGTCTGAAGTAAGGGTGATTTATCATGATCAAATGGTTTGAGTATGCATATTGTTAGAGAAGAACATTGGGCCGCTAACTAAAGCCATGAATCATGGTGGAAGTTTCAGTTTGGACAATTAATCCTCAATCTCTTATGAGAATATTATCTGTTGTTGAATGCTTATGCATTAAAGAGGAGTCCATTATCTGTTGTCTATGTTGTCCCGGTATGGATGTCTAAGTTGAGAATAATCAAAAGCGAGAAATCTAATGCGAGCTTTCTCCTTAGACCTTTGTACGAAGCGGCATAGAGGTACCCCTTTGTGACACTTGGTTGAAACATATGCTATGCAATGATAATCCATGTTAATCCAAGCTAATTAGGACAAGGTGCGAGCACTATTGGTAATCTATGCATGAGGCTTGCAACTTATAGTATATCTTATACATAACACATATGCTTTATTACTACCGTTGACAAAATTGTTTCTATGTTTTCAAAATGAAAAGATCTAGCACAAAAATAGTAATCCATGCTTCCCTCTACGAAGGGCCATTCTTCTACTTTATTGTTGAGTCAGTTTACCTATTCTTTCTATCTCAGAAGCAAACACTTGTATCAACTGTGTGCATTGATTCTTACATGTTTACCTATTGCACTTGTTATATTGCTTTATGATGACAACTATCCATGAGATATACATGTTACAAGTTGAAAGCAACTGCTGAAACTTATATCTTCCTTTGTGTTGTTTCAAAGCTTTCTACTAAGAATTTATTGCTTTATGAGTAACTCTTATGCAAGTCTTATTGATGCTTGTCTTGAAAGTATTATTCATGAAAAGTCTTTGCTATATGATTCAGTTGTTTACTCATTGTCTTCACCATTGCTTCGAATCGCTGCATTCATCTCATATGCTTTACAATAGTATTGATCAAGATTATGATAGCATGTCACTTAAGAAATTATCTTTGTTATCGTTTACCTACTCGAGGGCGAGTAGGAACTAAGCTTGGGGATGCTTGATACGTCTCAAACGTATCTATAATTTCTTATGTTCCATGCTACTTTTATGATGATACTCACATGTTTTATACACATTATATGTCATTATTATGCGTTTTCCGGAACTAACCTATTGACGAGATGCCGAAGTGCCAGTTCCTGTTTTCTGCTGTTTTTGGTTTCAGAAATACTAGTAAGGAAATATTCTTGGAATTGGACGAAATCAACGCCCATCATCTTATAATTCCACGAAGCTTCCAGAACATCGAAGAAGTACCGGAGGAGAGCCACAGGCCCACCACACAAGGTGGCGGCGCGGCCCAAGGGGGGGGGGCGCCCCCCTATTGTGTGGCGGCTCCGTAGCCCTTCCGACTCCGCCTCTTCGCCTATTTAAGCCACCTCGACCTAAATCTTCGATACGGAATAAGCCACGGTACGAGAAACCTTCCAGAGCCGCCGCCATCGCGAAGCCAAGATCTGGGGGACAGAAGTCTCTGTTCCGGCACGCCGCCGGGACGGGAAGTGCCCCGGAAGGCATCTCCATCGACACCACCGCCATCTTCATCACCGCTGCTGTCTCCCATGAGGAGGGAGTAGTTCTCCATCGAGGCTAAGGGCTGTACCGGTAGCTATGTGGTTCATCTCTCTCTCCCATGTACTTCAATACAATGATCTCATGAGCTGCCTTACATGATTGAGATCCATATGATGAGCTTTGTAATCTAGATGTCGTTATGCTATTCAAGTGGATTTTACTTATGTGATCTCCGGAGACTCCTTGTCCCACGTGTGTAAAGGTGACAATGTGTGCACCGTGTGGGTCTCTTAGGCTATATTTCACAGAATACTTATTCACTGAGTTATGATTTGAGTTGGATGTCTCTGTGAAAATGTGGTGTGTTAGTACCTCCTATGAATGCTCACAGTGACAGCGTGGGGTGTTTATTAGTACTTGGGAATACATCTTTAAGGTTTGCCTAGATGATGAATTAGAGTTCGTTATCTTGCCAAAGAGTAATTCAGAGTAGCATAGTGAAGTGCTTATTTATATTCCTTTATGATTGCAATGTGCTTTATATCACTATTAATCTATGTGCTACTCTAGTGATGTTATTAAAGTAGTCTATTCCTCCTCCATGATGTAATGGTGACAAGTGTGTGCATCATGTAGTACTTGGCGTAGTTTATGATTGTGATCTCTTGTAGATTATGGAGTTAACTATTACTATGATAGTATTGATGTGATCTATTCCTCCTTTCATAGTCCGTCGGTGACGGTGTGCATGCTATGTTAGTACTCGGTATAATTGCGTTGGTCTATCATGCACTCTAAGGTTATTTAAATATGAACATCGAATGTTGTGGAGCTTGTTAACTCCGGCATTGAGGTGCTCTTGTAGCCCTACACAATTAATGGTATTTGTCATCCAACAAAAGAGTGTAGAGTGGTTTTATTATGTGATCAATGTTGAGAGTGTCTACTAGTGAAAGTATGATCCCTAGGCCTTGTTTCCAAATACTGCAATCATCGCTTATTTACTGTTTTACTGCATCTTTACTTCCTGCAATATTACTACCATCAACTGCACGCCAGCAAGCTATTTTCTGGCGCCGTTACTACTGCTCATATTCATTCATACCACTTGTATTTCACTATCTCTTCGTCGAACTAGTGCACCTATACATCTGACAAGTGTATTAGGTGTGTTGGGGACACAAGAGACTTCTTGTATCGTGATTGCAGGGTTGCTTGAGAGGGATATCTTTGACCTCTTCCTCCCTGAGTTCGATAAACCTTGGGTGATTCACTTAAGGGAAACTTGCTGATGTTCTACAACCTCTGCTCTTGGAGGCCCAACACTGTCTACAGGAATAGAAGCGTGCGTAGACATCTGCCATAAATGCAGTAAAACTACGATCGCCAGGAGGAGCCATCTTGGAGCGACTACGATTGTGTTCAACAAATGAATGCACGGGGAGAGGTTTTATAGCACGTGGTTCAGCGAAAAGGCGGGGATACATGGCGGGAAATTTTGGCGGGAAAAAATAACGCGGGAACTTTAGGCGCGAACTTTTTTCGGAAAGTCAACATTTATTATTATAATACATATGACGAAATAAAGATGGAAATATAACTTAAATTAAAATACGCCTAATCACTAAAACAAAATTTAAGATACAACGACAAAGTAAAACAAAAATTAACATACGTAGTTACTACAACATATCACTCTACTTTCCATGCGTCCAGCATGGCCATTTTCCGGACTTGTCGCCGCGTTCTTCTGCCGCTTGCGCCTCGGCAACTCTTTCCCTTAATCTCTTCCTTTCCGCTTCACGGGCCTCTCTGCGCACCTCTTCCTCTACATACCTACGTGCAGCCTCATCATCCATCCTCTTCTGATTCACCTCACGGTTTCGAGCTTGCTCCGCCCTTACTTTTTTATCTGTCTCTCTCTGCTTCAGCATTAGCAGCAGCCTTTTCCCTAAGCTCTTCCTCATGGAACATTGCCCATGCACGCCGCTGTTTTTCCTTCACCTCACGGCATGCCCAATCCGGCTGCTCCTGGTCTATCCAATGAAACCAAATGCAAAGAGCAGGGGAGACATCAACACAAATAATACAGTTAATAAATGAAAATTAATGACATACAAATAAATTTGTTAATTGTGCCGTTAGAACATACCGTAGGCCTCGAGGACGATGAACTTGTTTGTCTGGGTGGATCATGATCATAGCTCGCGCACATGAAATATTTCATGCCGAACTTATCAGAAAAATCAATCACCTCCTTCACCTTCGCAAGGCGGCCGCACAAACACCCCTCTGCATTCTTCCCCTTCATCGGCCTAAAATCCTGGTCCGAGTAAGCCACACTCATAGTCACTCCAATATTTTGCGCACAAAATAGAGACGCGGAGAAGGCAAACTTGATCTTGCTGTTTCGATTTCTATGCGGGAAAGACAACTTATATAGCCTTCAATTAGTGTGAGTAGTACCAAAAAAATTAGTGTAGAATTATTGGTATAGGTTGTTGTTGTATCAGCACAGAACTCCTACGCAAATAGGCTGCTTTCGGTGGTTAATTTTCTGTATCAAGCGGGAATCTCCGACAGCTCCTACGCAGGGCAGTCAGTGCAATAGAAATCAGTGCCGGTCAGTGCTGTTGGGGCCAGGCCCTGCCGCCACCAGCCCTGGAGGCACGCTCCACGTGGCCGACCAGGACAGGAAGCTACCGAGCGACCTCTCCACGTCGACCTGCCGCCCCGCTTAACGGCGGCATGGCCCGCGGCGATCGACGGCAGCTTGACGGCGGGGCTGGAGGCTAAAGTGACGCCACCTGCTGGGACGGCGGGTCCTGCCGCCACATCGCCCGGCGGCATCCTCCACGTGTCGTCTGGGGGCTCTGCCGCCATACCGGAGGTGGTCCTTTTTATCAATTCTAGTCACATGTGGTCCTTTTTATCAATGAATTGGGGAGGGTGGTCCTTTTTAACAAAAAATTACATTCCCAAAGCCTGAACTTATATTCTGCCCTTTTTGTTTTTGTTTTGAACTGACTTATATTCTGGCCTGAATGACAACGCCGTGTGCAACCCAGAGCACGTGATTAAGTTTGGTGTAGCTAGCCTTCCTCGTTTTCTTTTCCTGCATTTTTTTTTTGAAAGAAAGGAGTCTTCCTAGTTTCATTGATGAAACTTTTTTTTGCAGGAAAAAATGTATTAATCAAGTAATAGCAGTGTCATCCTGATTACAAACTAAACGAATCTCATCTGGTCCAGAGCCGATCCAGACATTGGTGCAAGTTTGGACACGCCCAAACTGAGCTAGACTATGACTTACACCATTTAGTTCTCTACTGATGTGCACAATATTGCACTCTCTGACACTACCGCAAAAGTATTTCACTTCATTGATCAACCCAGGATACGGAGATCTATTTATTGTGTCCTCGTTGATCATCTGAACCGCTTCAACACAGTCGCTTTTCACAACAATTGGATAGTCTGATAACTGCATGGCCAAGGATAAACCTAAAGAAGCACTGTGGACGAAAGAATCACGCGAAAGGAGCCACGTAGGCCAAAAGACTACATGCGTCCTAGCTTGGCGCCCCATCCATGCTCGTTTCAGCCTCGGGTATCGTATCATGCCCTCCTTTTAACCGATGTCTCCGTTTTACCCAAAAACCTAAGCCATATTTTTTCTGATATTTATTTAGGCGGCGGTGGAGGCGACAGTCCTCTCCTATCCCGGGAGAGGGCAGATCCTGCTGCACCGGTGTCTCCGGTGAAAGGGAAATCGACGCCATCGTCATCACCACTCCTCCTTGGCATGGGGGAGGCATCTCCATCAACATCTCCATCAGCACCATCATCACCACCATTTCCATCTACGAGATCGACTTCATCCCTCTCATAGTTTGTGTTGAATTGAACCCCGGATATCGTTTTGAGTCTAGTTGCATGTCTGTGATTGGTACTTTATATTTATTTGGTGGAGAGATTATATATTCAGATTGTGTTGCAACCATTATGCCTCTGGTCTATATCATGTTTTACACTTGTGAGTAGTTCCCCACGTTTGTGAGGGCATATGATGATCTGGCTATGATTCTATATGATATGCAATGAGCATTTGGTCAAGTTTTTATCTTTTATGTTGTTCTATGATTGTTTTATGCGAACATCGACTGCATATTACTTCACTTATATGAGATCATAGGGCTACACTTTAATGTAATGGATGTGTGTTGGAAGGGGCGAAATGATAGAAACCGTTTTTCAGTACTATGAGTTGCATTAGAGGGGTTTATGTCGGGGACCAATGATCTTATTGCTATGGTGGGACATTTATGTTTTAATGATTCCTATGTTTGCACATGAAAATGGCTCTAGGACCCATCATAAGGGATGCATTTGCTCATATCTATGGTTGCACCTGATTTAGGCTCCGCCCCTAATTAAATGAAACTTGAGAAAATATTTACTATGTTGTGTAGAACTCTGATGCTAGTAAATCCATGCCGCCCTCAGAAATATTTGTCTCGTATAAGCACATACACACTTTAGCTTGTCCTCTTGCTGCATAGAGGATTGAGCTTTCTCCCCCGAGAGCATTTACATATTGCAATTTACTTTCTGTACTTTACTTTATTGCAAATATACACTCAAAACACCAAAACTACTGCTTTATTATTATTGTTTGCTTGTCAAATCCGCTAATCAATACCTTCAGCTCTTCGTGGGTTCGACAACCTTTGTTATTGAAAAGTACTACAATTGATCTCCTGCACTTGCGAGCCATCAGTCTCCACCTGGTCCTCCATTTTCTGGTGTGGTTGTACAACTGAAGAGTGCTCACAGTGATCCTAGTGGAGTCAAGAACATCATTGACAACTTTCTTCACCTACACCTTTTTGAAGCTATGTGTAAAGGATATGCTGCTATTCATGGGCTCACTGGAAAGTTAAGGACAAACTCGGACAGAGACAGATGCCAAATTATTGAAGGTTTGTGTGCATATAGTAATTCATCATGTACATAAGGGGCAGCGCAGTCGAGGACATACCATTGTCTTTGATAGAGAGAGTTGACAGATCCGAGGAGCTACCAACGTTGATACAATATGGTATGAAGAACATTGCTAAGCTTTGAACTAACCGAACAATCTCTACCACAAGCATACAAATATTAGCTAGAACATAAAAGAGTGGAGATTTCTTACACTTGGAAAAAAAACATGTAGCACAGAAGTCGGGGAACAAGGAGACTCTGGCAATGAACCTAGCAAGACCACTGTTGCAGTGCTCGGTGGAGAACCTGGCTGGACAAGTGTCTCCGTGCTCGAGGGAGAAGAGACGACCTACAATCGAAGCCATTAGAAATACCCCATCCACCACAAATCCGAGATGGACCCAGGATCTGAGATGCTACAACCACCAAAGGATTCGAGGTGGAGGAAGGAGCCGACAAGCCGTGGCCGCTCGCCGCCGCCGCAACCGCCGCCAACCTCGCAGACCTAGGCGGTGAGGAAGCTCCTGCCATGTCGTCAGATTTGGAAGGGTTGAAGATCTCGAAGTTGGGGAAATGGGGGATTCAGATTTGGCGACGAGAGTGCCTCTAGTAAATACGGTGGCGAAATTTAGCGGAGAGTGACCGAATTCGTCCTGCCGGATTTTGGTCGTTCCATGCAAGCTCGCACCATCTCCCTCGGTGGCTCTACGAGGACACCGTGTTGTCAATTTTCGTCAAGAAGAGGGTGGCTTGTTGGAATGGGTTGGTCGTAGGTTCGAATCCTACTTGGGGAGATTTGATTCATTCTTTAATGTAAGAATATTGGTCGTTTTTCTTGGATCTGTCTCGGAAATGCTTTAATATTGGTGCTAGCCACATCGTGAAGCGAACCTGTGCAACCAATCAATCGATTTTCATCTCTCTAAATATGAAGTACTACCTCCGTTTTAAAGAATAAGGCGTAAGCGTATTTTGAGATGAACTTTGATCATAAAAATTAAACAATACAATTTTAATTATATTATATATAATTAGTACCGTTGGATTCGTATTGAAAAAATCTTTTTAATAATACTAATTTCCACAAACAATTTTTATATATAAAGTAATTCCTGGATAAATAAAAAATACGTAAAATAAGAGCGCTTTATTGTTTAAAACGGAGGTAGTAGGTGCTAAGGGCATCTCCAGCGGTGCGACGCAAACGGACGCTGAGCGACCGTTTGTGACTTGCGTCTGGCACTACTTCCAGCGGGGCGATGCATAGTGACCGGGCCATCCGCGGAGACGCAAACCTGACCCAAATATGCGCCAGGTTTGCGTCTCCGCGGACGCTCGGCGGTCGCGGAATCTGTCCGCCTTGGGTGCATCCGGGCCCGGTCGGCAGTGAGTAGGTAAGCAAAAGATTTTTCATTACTATTGATTGGCCAAAAGGACCATCTTTACAGAGATGGTTAGTCGAGTTAACCTAAAACTACAACGGCCGTACCTACTCGCCGTTGTGCGGCCTACACCGGCCTTGGTTACTCGCAGTCGCGTGCCCTACTACTGGCCGCCGGAAGGGTCGGCGCCGTCGTCGAAGCGGGAGCGCTTCGCGCACTCCGCGCGCCGCGCACGGCGGCGAACGTACATCTTGTCCGGCCGCCTGCGCCGTTCGAGAGCCTCGGCCAGGGTCCTATCCCACAGGACCCCCGCGTGGGCCCCCGCCACCTTGGAAGTCGCCGCCTCCGCCGCCGCCTAGGCCTCCTCCTCCGCCGCCGCCGCCTGGACCGCCGCCACCGCGTCCTCGTTCGCCTGGGCTGCCGCCTGGATCGCCGCCACGTTGGCGATGAAGCGGGCCCTATCCCTAGCCGTCGCCGCCACCGCTTCGTCCCTGGCGGCGATGGCGGCCTCCAGCTCGCGGTTCTCCTGCTCGACCCGCCACCCAGGGACTCGAAGGACGCGAGCAGAATCTGCTGGTCGCCGGCGCACTCGAACCGCATGGGCACGGGGACGTCCTCATCCGCGATGTCGTGGATGATGGCGTCGGCCGAAGGGGCCGCGATGGCCGCCCGCGCCTCCGCGAGCTCGGCCCTGGCGTCGGCGAGCTCGGCCATGGCGTTGGCGATCTCCGCCCTGGTCGCCGCGAGGCGCCCTTCCGCGCGCTCTGCCGCCTCCGCCTCCGCGACCTCCGCCTCCGCCGCCGCCACCTCCAGGTCTAGCTGCTGGGCCTCAACGCCGGCGGCGGCTACCTCCTCCTCTGGGTGGAGCTGGCGGCAAATGTGAACAACGTGCTCCCAATTCATGTGGTCGGCCATGGATGGATGGTAGGGTTAGCTTGAGGTGTGCCCGTCGCCCCCGCCGGTGTCCACCATATATAGCAACGGCGGGGCGGGAAACAGCGTTGGCGCGCAGGGCGTTTCCCGCACGCGCGAAACGCCGGCGAAACTTGCCAATGTATTGGGCAAGCGCGGGAACGATCGTCGTCGCGCGGGAACAGTTAATCACCGGCGGCAGTCCTCGACGGAACGTAAAACGCCATTAGCGAGCTTGACGTTGTCCCCGGTTAAAAAAATGCGTCCGCACCGCTGGAGGTACCCCAGACGCAAACGATCGCCCTGGGCCACATCGCGTCCGCGGACCGACGTAAACGGACATTTCAGACGTACGAAATGCATCGGCCCGCTGGAGATGCCTAAAGGACATGCGATCTCGCAAGCGCGCCCGTAGTTTCACGAGTGCGTCGCTACTGGTGTCAGCTAGGTGATCACCCGACCAGGCGAAATGAGCTGCAGCCACCGGTAAGCGTGGCCGCCGGGATAGGGGTATGGCCGTGTGGCGGCCTGGCTGCTGGGTGGTGCCTTCGCTCGGATAAGGGCATCTCTAGCGGCGCGACGCATTTTAGCGTCCGCGCGCGTCCGTTTGCGTCGGCCCTTTTGGTCGAAAACGACCGTGCGTCCGTTTGCGTCGGGGGGTGGCTCCAGCGGCACGACGCATTTTTTTTTAGGACGAATCATTTTTTTGAACTGAAACATAATTTACAAAAACTGAAACATAACTTACATACTTGAAAACATAAAAAAAAACCTAAAATGCCTACTGCTGCGCATCGTGGCCGTGCTGCTCCTCGTCGCTGTCGAGCAAGATGACCTCAGGTATGTCCCACGGCCAGTAGCCATCCGGGGGAGCGTACGCCGGGCACGATCGCGGTGCTCGAGGTTGAGGAGGCTGCGGCTGAGGCGGCGGTGGAGGCGCCCAGGGCTGCGGCTGTGGCGGCAGTGGGGGAGGCGCACAAGGATGTGGCGGCGGTGGAGGAGGCGCCGCCGAGTCCGAGAGCGCTCGTCGAAGGGCTTCATCCGCGGACAGGCCCGGCGGCATGACAGCGGTGGCGTAGCGGGGCAACGGCGGCTGCACAGGCGCGTCGTACTCGGAGACGAGGAGGCCGAGCTTGGCCATCTCGTCGTCCGTCATGTTGTCGGGGAACTCGAAGTTCCGGCCCTCCGCCATGGCCTGCTGCCATTCGTGGAAGACGAGGCCGACGTAGTCCTCGCTGTCGTCCTTCACGTCCTCGCTATGGTACGCGAGCGCCTCGATGTAGTCGTCGTCGTCGTCGTACATGGCGTAGGCTTCGTCGTCGTCGTCCTCGTCCTCGCGGTCGTTGTGCTGCGGCTGCTCACGTCGCGTCGGCGCCTGCTGACGACGCGTCGGCGCCTGCTGACGACGAGCCGGCGGTGCAGGGCCGAAGGGATAATCCCTGTCGCCCATGAAGCCAGCCCTTCGTCTGCTGTCCGTCTCCGTGGACAGGTACGTACGCCAACTCTCCGAGTCGATGGCGTACGCCGGATCGGCGAGGAGGTCCGCCGGCAGATATCGCCTCCGGCGCCGGATCTCCTTGGTCCGCTCAGGCTCGCGCGCAGTGCCGGAGGGATGGGCACCCGGCGGCGGCTGAGCCGCCGGCCGCCGAGCAGCCGCACGCCGGACCGGGCGTCGCACGGCACCCATTTGCCGTGCATGAGCCTCCCCACCGTGACGGGGAGCGACACCTTCTTGCTTCCGCTGCCGGAGGCCTCGAAGTCGTTCTTCTTCCCCATGGCGCAGCGGCGGTTGTGGTGCGAGTGGAGCTGTGGGCGAAGGAGCAACGCGGCCGCTGGACTTTTAAGGGCGGCCGCGCACGGGATACGATGCCATTGAAGGCGCCGCAGAAGCCCAGCCGCCGCCCGCCAGTGCACGCGCAGAACAGGAAGCTGCGGCATTCATGGCGACGGCTGCGGCGCAGACGCGGAAGCGCTGACCGCGGAAGCGATGGCCGCGGAAGCGATGCCCTCCATGCAGGCTCGCTGCCAGGCGGGCCCGGTGGAGACCGCAGCGGACACTTTGCGCGTCCGCGCAGCGTCCGCCGAGACGCAAACCTGGCGTATATTTGGGCCAGGTTTGCGTCTTCGCGGACGGCCCGATCACTTTGCGTCGTACCGCTAGAGACGGTGCCAGACGCATTTACGACCAAAGCGGACGCAAACCGTCGCTGCCTCGCAACGTGGGTCGAGGAACCGGAAGTTGGCTCGCAGGAAATCAGCCGCGGTTTTGACCACGGATTTCAAACCCGGTATCTGCTTTGTTGCAAATGAAGCAGTGGGCGCAGTGGACCGTCGCATGCCATGGGCAGTCGCCGATTGGGAATGTTGGGAGCCGCTCTTCGATCTCCTGCGCACTTCAACATGTGGTAGCATATGTGTTGTCTTCCATTTCTCGGCGGTAAAAAAATGTATTGTCTTGTGGAGGAAAATACATAAGTGGGTGTCAGCGCACCCTATACATGTAAAAAAAATTCAGTAATTCACCATGCAATGATTTGTCTTGTTTCTTAGGTCAAAGGAACAGACATGAAATGCCTTATATCCAAGTATTGTTCCCGCTATACTATTCGTTATAGATTTATTCTTTTACCATGAGGTTAACGGAAATTATTTCTTGACCAAACATTTTTATATGAGGACAATACTTGATGATCGGTTCCAACTTCAATCACTGATGGTGATGTGGCATTGACGAGTGGTGGATGTGGCGAACGGGCTAAGTGGTACAAGTACATCCAATGCAAAGCCAATGTATTTTTTTTACATTGGCTTTGCATTCATATTTGATAATGGAAATCAGTATACATATAACTATTTGTTTACACACATATTTCTTATAAATAATTCAAGAAAAATGATAAATATGAAAATGGATGAGCAAATGGTGTTGTCTGGCAATGTTTCTGCCTCCTTAGACAACTCATATTGGGAGTAAGTTAGAGGGTACCATATGTGGTGCACTGAAAACAATGCGCTTGACGAGCTATCTAGTGGCGGAGCTTGCCAAGAAATCTAGGGGGGGTGTTGCAAATCAGGAAAATCATGATCCGGGGGCAAAAGGATGAAAAAGAATATACTATAAGCCTTGTATATATTTTTTCCTTCACTAATTTTCTAAAAGCTGGGGGCGGGGGGGGGGGGGCAGTGGCCCCCTGACTAGCTACGGCAGTGGAGCTATCTTCTTCGATTCTTCCTTTTGGATTTATAATAAGAAATTTATTATGGATCGAAGCGAGCATTATATTTTCAGTTTAACCATTTGTTCCACGAAACATAGTTATACATAGATGTTCACAAATACGATACACTCACTCTTATAGATGCATGTATATACACTCTACCTCTACCAGTATTCAGGTCTTAGATCGAGGAAGTCGGATTCACGGTTCGGGTGAATGGTGAACTCCTACAGTTTTTTACTCCTTCGAGAGGGCTGCAGCAAGGCGACCCCATTTCACCCTATCTATTCCTTTTATGCTCTCAAGGTTTTACAGCTCTTCTGGACAACTTTGGTGGTGCCTATGTGGACAGAGGAATAAGAGTTAGTGTTCAATCACCGTGGATCAATCACTTGTTGTTCGCTGATGACAGTCTTATTTTTATGCGAGCATGTGTTGACAGTGGAGATCGGCTAAATGAAATTCTGCGAATTTACGGGGAATGTTCATGGCAATGTGTTAATAGAGAAGAGTGCTTCTCTCCAAATACCCCGATTCACATTCGGGGGACAATAAAACAGATCACTGGTATCTCTGTTAAGGCTTTCAGTGAAAGGTACTTGGGTTTGCCCACGGCAGTAGGACGCATTACCAGTGGGTCTTTTGATTACATAGCAGAGAGAATTCAAAGAAGAATCCAAGATGCGAACGAATGCTTTCTTGTGCAGGGAGGAAAGTTGTTCTAAAAATGACGATACAGGCGATTCCCTTGTACAGTATGAGCTGTTTTAAACTTGCAAAAAAGGTGTGTAAAAGCTTCACGTCGAGTATGAAATAACATTTCATGATCTCTATGGTTTTGCGTGTTTGCAAACAACACCGGTGACAATCTAACTGTGTGCTAAGTATGTGACAGATAAAGAGAAAGCACCACGACTAACAATCTCGATCCCCTCAAAAAGGAGAAAAGGAGTGCTGCAGAAATCCTTCCAGTGGCCGGCACTGCCGGTGGATGAGGGCCGGCACTGCTGGTGGATGCACCCCAGCACTGCCGGTGGTTGCACCCCGGCATTGCCGGCTATCTCTGTCGACTGTTGTGACCTAATTTCAGGGGCCGATACTGCCGCTGAAGACGTTCCAACGGGCAGATTTGGTGGAGGGGTATATAACGAACCCTTCCCATACCTTGGAAAGTTGCTCAAACCCTCAAGACTTGTTCCACCATTGATGAGCCACGAAGAACACCAAAATCGTCATATCTCCTCCCTCAACCACCCAAATCTCTTGAGCTTTGGAGAATCAAAGGAGAAGACCCCGATCTACATCTTCACCAAAGCGATTTGCATTTGCCCCTCATTTTGTTGAGGGCCCACTTGCTAGTGTTCCTCTTTGGAATCCCTAGTTGTTTGTGGTTGATGTGTTCTTGTTGATTGTTGTGTTTTTACAGATATTGGGAGCCTCCAATTTGGTTGTGGATGTGTGCCCCAAGAACCTTGTAAAGGCCCGGTTTCCGCCTCGAGGAAATCCCTTAGTGGAAGTAGGCTAGGCCTTTGTGGCGTTTCTCATAGGAGACATGAGTGAAGCCTTCGTGGCGTTGGTCTGGCTTTCATAGCGATCACACTTCTACAAACATAGTTGTACCTTCTTGCAAAGGAAGGGAACTACAGGAATCATCTCTGTGTCTCCGCGTGCTCCACTCTCGGTTACCTCTATCCTATTATCTCCCCTATATATATTGTCTAGCTATATATTGCTTAGTAGTTGATCATGTCATATAGTAAATTCACATAGCTGCATATCTAGAGAATTTACTTTTGTGTCAAGCCTAAGTTGAAAAAGAACTAAAAATGGTTAGCACCTATTCACCCCCCCCCCTCTAGGTGCGGCATACGATCCTTTTAATTGGTATCAGAGCCTCGGCTCTTATTTCGGGCTTAACCGCATAAGAGTATGCCGGACAATGATGTTACGGAAGGGGCCGCAAAGTTGGTCTCTATGGAAGATCTCAAGTCGATGGAAACATCTTTGAGGTCCTCCATGGAAGCTATGGAAAGCATGAGGAAAATGATTTCCGAGCTTTTGACGCCGGCTCCCTCCGTCATCCCCGTCATAGAGGAAAGGGACAAGAGTGCGTTAGAAAAGGGAGATGCTTCGGGCTCACCCTATTCTAGCACACCTTTGGATGGTGATCACTTAAACAAAGTTAACGCTCCCAAGGTTACTCCTAGAGAAAGTGAAGGAGTGAGCTACAATGCATTCCCCCCCCCCACTGACGTGGGCATTACCCTTCGGATAACTGCTATTGCGCTATCCCATGTGGCCGAACTAGAGGCCCATGAAGACACTCGATGGCGAGGTGGGCCACTACGTCGGTGCCGAAGAAGAATCCTTGGAGAACAAGACGAAGAAATGAAGAAAATACAAGGAAAGTTTAGGACTAGGAATCTTTGTAACCTAGTCGAGCCCGGACAGAACTCTTGAGACCTGGCTCCCTATATAAGGGCCAGGAGAGGGGCTGCCGAGGACACACGCAATCTTAGCAATCATAGCCACCATAAGTATAGAGCTAGGTCCCCGCATAACTTAGCCTCTCGACGAGATCACAGCCGAAACCTTCGGCACCCTATTGTAACTCGATATTTTTATAATCAAGATCAGACAAGCAGGACGTAAGGGTTTTACCTCATCGAGGGCCCCGAACCTGGGTAACTCGCTTTCCCCGCTTGTTTGATAACCGATGTCTCGTGTCAGCCTACAACATTCCATCTACCCTAAGCCCCAAACGGAGGGCATTGCCGAGGAGTACCCTCGACAATTGGCGCCGTCTGTGGGAACCCTGTTGGCACAAGATCCGTCATCGGGAGATCCAGCTATGTCATCGGCAGCTTCGTCGATGCCGTCGGCATCGCCAAGCTCGGGGAGTCCGATCCGATTCGGTTCCTACGAGTTCACCCCGCACAACGACTCTTCCCGTTCAACTTTCTCGGGTCTGCAAGGAAACCTGGGTATGACGTTCGGGAGCGTCCACTGTAACGTCAACGCAGAGGGAGTTCTTCGGTTGCTAGAGCCGTTCGTCCCTAGATCAGCAAGGAAATTGTCCCCACCGGCCGCAGGATCGATCATGTCGTCATCGATTGACCTTTCGGCTGGCCTAACAGACTCGACGAGTTCGTCTCCACCATCGACCCCTCGGTCGGTGTCTTCAATGTCGGTTGGATCCGATGATCCCATATCATCGAATATGACCTCGTACTACTGTCTGAACTGCGACACCATGCACGGATTGGGATCGAGTGACACACCATTCATCTGCAGCGCCAGATATTCGTCGGGAGAGGATAGCGTCGACCGCGTTGTCAGGACAACCACCTGGAAAACAGCGCGCCATCAAGTCTATGCTACCAATAACGCAGGAAACGCGGGGAACGGAGGAGTCGAAGGAGATCGCACCCCCCCCCCCGCTCCAGCAGGCGACGCAACTTTGAAAATAGTGCCAGTAACAACAACAACGAATACACCATCGCGGAGGAAGAATGGGCGGCAGCTCGGGCAGCTGTATTCAACAACACGCCACTTCCCGCCGGAACTTCGGTTGGAACCCTTAATGCCTATCGCTCTATTTTGGAGAAAAATCCGGAGCGACTATAAAACGAGCAGGCCACCCTCGAACGACGTCTGATAGCAGCAGACCAATCTAGTGAACGGCGGAGGGGCTCACGAGGAAGCGCGTCCCTAAGCAGCCAAGGCGCAGGAAAGCATCGATCAAGGCTGTCCCGACTTTCGGAGGACGATGCTAGAGAAATAACATCAAACCTATCCAAGTCCTTCATGACCACAGACACTGCGGGTATGTTAAGGCCAAAAACCGTTGAAGGAGCAACCGTCAACCTCGCGGCATACCTCATTAACCAACGACCCGAAGGTTCTATGGCTCAAGCCCATCGGGGTGCACTGGAAAGTCTGGCAATCCTGGGAGACAGTCTGGTTCCACGAAAGGAAAAATCCACGCTTCAAGCCAGCGGCTCGAAGCACCGTTCAAGGGACGCCCGAGATGAAATCACCCAGAGTAGAATCGACAAAGCCAGGCGACGACGAGCCGCAAGGGAGGAGTACGATAGTGACGCCTCGGAAGAAAGCCAGGAATACGATGGCGAGATGAGAGGAGCTGATTGTTTAAGTTATAAGATCCGCGAGACAATGCCACCTAAAAGGTTCAAACCTACTCTTATGATGATACTCGCGACCAACAGGGGGCCCGCGCGGCCCTGTTGTGTGGGGCCCCCGTGACGCCTCCTGACCTGCCCTTCCGCCTACTTAAATCCTTCGTCGCGAAACCCCCAGTACCGAGAGCCACGATAAGGAAAACCTTCCAGAGACGCCGCCGCTGCCAATCCCATCTCGGGGGATTCAGGAGATCGCCTCCGGCACCCTGCCGGAGAGGGGAATCATCTCCCGGAGGTCTCTTCATCGCCATGATCGCCTCCGGATCGATGTGTGAGTAGTTCACCCCTGGACTATGGGTCCATAGCGGTAGCTAGATGGTTGTCTTCTCCTCATTGTGCTATCATGTTAGATCTTGTGAGCTGCCTATCATGATCAAGATCATCTATACGTAATCCTTCATGTTGTGTTTGTTGGGATCCGATGAATATTGAATACTATGTCAAGTTGATTATCAATCTATTATATATGTTATTTATGTTCTTGCATGCTCTCCGTTGCTAGTAGAGGCTACGGCCAAGTTGATACTTGTGACTCCAAGAGGGAGTATTTATGCTCGATAGTGGGTTCATGCCTCCATTAAATGCGGGACGGTGACGAGAAAGTTCTAAGGTTGTGGATGTGTTGTTGCCACTAGGGATAAAACATCGATGCTTTGTCTAAGGAGAGTTGTGTTGATTACATTACGCACCATACTTAATGCAATTGTCTGTTGTTTACAACTGAATACTTGGAGGGGTCGGATGATAACTCTGAAAGTGGACTTTTTAGGCATAGATGCATGTTTGGATAGCGGTCTATGTACTTTGTCGTAATGCCACTGATTAAATCTCATAGTACTCATCATGATATATGTATGTGCATTGTTATGCCTTCTTTATTTGTCAATTGCCCAACTGTAATTTGTTCACCCAACATCTGCTATCTTATGGGAGAGACACCACTAGTGATCTGTGGACCCCGGTCATATTCTTTATATCTGAAATACAATCTACTGCAATTGTTCTTTACTGTTCTTCGCAAATAATCATCATCATCCACACTATACATCTAATCCTTTGTTTACAGCAAGCCGGTGAGATTGACAACCTCACTGTTACGTTGGGGCAAAGTTACTGTGATTGTGTTGTGCATGTTCCACGTTGGCGCCGAAATCCCTGGTGTTGCGCCGCACTACACTCCTCCGCCATCAACCTTCAACGTGCTTCTTGACTCCTACTTGGTTCGATTAAACCTTGGTTTCTTGCGAGGGAAACTTGCTGCTGTGCGCATCACACCTTCCTCTTGGGGTTCCCAACGGACGTGTCAACTACACGCATCAAGCAAATTTCTGGCGCCGTTGCCGGGGAGATCAAGACACGCTGCAAGGGGAGTCTCCACTTCCAATCTCTTTACTTTGTTTTTGTCTTTCTTTACTTTACTTTATTTACTGCTTTGTTTCCTCTTATATTAAAAACACAAAAAAATTAGTTGCTAGCTTAACTTTATTTACTGTCTTGTTCTCTATATCAAAAACACACAAAAAATTAGTTACTTGCATTTACTTTATTTACCTTTAGTTTATTTCATCATGTTTCCTCCTAAGTTCACTCTGAAAGACATACCGGTAGGACGAGGGTCTATAATTGGGAGAGATAATATAGAAGAATTTTTCACTCATGTTAGTACCACTGAAGATTTTGAAGATAGACACTTGGTAGAACTTGCTCCTACTTATGAAATTGCTGCTGCTTCTTTAGTTCGCATGTTGGAAACTAAATTTGTTAATCTCATTCCTATAATCCAACACATGTTTCTCACACTCGGTGATATGGAAGAAGGGGAAAAGAAATATTTTGCTTTAGAAACCCTTCTTAAAGAATTTGGTGGTGTAGCAAGAGAGGCTAGAAAGGTCTTTATTAAATGTAAGATGCTTGGCTCTTATACCAATTTTGCTAGTATCCTTGAAAAGATGGACATGGAGAGAGTAAGGTACACTAATAATATTAATGATGGTGGGGAGATTAAGACAACAATACCTTGTAAGCTCCTAGGAATGAATGACGCTCTAGAAAATAACTATGGTTGGCTTGTCCCTGAAAATTTGTTTGACGAGGATAGCAAACCTAAGAATAATGAAAAGGGAGCCTCTGAAACTCACATAGATAAGATAAAATGCATAGTTGAAAAAACTCCTAACACCTATGTTGATGCTTCGTCTCTTGATAATACTTGATACACACTTTCTGCGCCTAGCTGAAAGGCGTTAAAGAAAAACGCTTATGGGAGACAACCCATTATTTTACTTCTGCACTTTATTTTATATTTGAGTCTTGGAAGTTGTTTACTACTGTAGCAACCTCTCCTTATCTTTATTTTATTGCATTGTTATGCCAAGTAAAGTCTTTGATAGTAAAGCCAATACTAGATTTGGATTACTGCGCAGGAACAAATTTCTTGCTGTCACGAATTTGAGCAGTAGTCTCTGTAGAAAAATCAAAAACATCTGCCAATTTACGTGCGTAATCCTCAGATATGTACGCAACTTTCACTCAATTTGGGAATTTTCATCTGAGCAAGTCTGGTGCCACTTTAAAATTCGTCTTTACGAACTGTTCTGTTTTGACAGATTCTGCCTTTTATTTCGCATTGCCTGTTTTGCTATGTTTGATGGGTTTCTTTGTTCCATTAACTTTCTGTAGATTTGTGAAATGTCCAGAAGTGTTAAGAATGATTATGTCACCTCTGAATATATGAATTATGCACTGACCCTCTAATGAGTTTGTTTCGAGTTTGGTGTGGAGGAAGTTTTCAAGGGTCAAAAGAGGAGGATGATACAATATGATCAAGAAGAGTGAAAAGTCAAAGCTTGGGGATGCCCCCGTGGTTCATCCCTGCATATTTTAAGAAGACTCAAGCGTCTAAGCTTGGGGATGCCCAAGGCATCCCTTCTTCATCGACAACTTATCGAGGTTCCTCTAGTGAAACTATATTTTTATTCCGTCACATCTTATGTGCTTTACTTGGAGCGTCTGTTTGTTTTTGTTTTTGTTTTTGTTTGAATAAATCGGATCCTAGCATTCTTTGTTTGGGAGAGAGACACGCTCCGTTGTTTCGTATGAACAAATATGTTCTTAGCTTTATCTTTAATGTTCATTGCGAAATTTGAACTACTTCATTCATTGTTACATGGTTGGAAACGGAAAATGCCGCATGTGGTAAATGGTTTAATGTCTTGAATAATGTGATACTTGGCAATTGTTGTGCTCATATAGATCATGTTTAAGCTCTTGCATCGTGTACCTTATACCCATTAATGAATAACTACATAGAGCTTGTTAAAATTTTGTTTGCATGATTGGTCTCTAGAGTCTAGATATTTTCTGGTTGAGGTGTTTGAACAACAAGGAGACAATGTAAAGTCTTATAATAGTTACAATATGTTCATATGTGAGCTTTGCTGCACCTTTTATACTTGAGTTTGCTTCAAACAACCTTGCTAGCCTAGCCTTGTATTGAGAGGAATTCTTCTCGTGCATCCAAATCCTTGAGCCAATAACCATGCCATTTGTGTCCACCATACCTACCTACCACATGGTATTTCTCCGCCATTCCAAAGTAAATTACTTGAGTGCTACCTTTAAAATTTCTATTCTTTGTCTTTGCAATATATAGCTCATGGGAAAAATAGCTTAAAAATGTGGTGAAGAATATGTACTTATGTGTCTTATTTCTTAATAAGTTGCTTGTTGAGCGGTAACCATGTTTCTGGGGACGCCATCAACTTTACCTTTGTTGAATATCATGTGAGTTTCTATGCATGTTCGTCTTGTCTGAAGTAAGAGCGATTTTCATGATCAAATGGTTTGAGTATGCATACTGTTAGAGAAGAACATTGGGCCACTAACTAAAGCCATGATTCATGGTGGAAGTTTCAGTATGGACAATAATCCTCAATCTCTTATGAGAATATTAATTGTTGTTGAATGCTTATGCATTAAAGAGGAGTCCATTATCTGTTGTCTATGTTGTCCCGGTATGGATGTCTAAGTTGAGAATAATCAAAAGCGAGAAATCCAGTGCGAGCTTTCTCCTTAGACCTTTGTACAGGCGGCATAGAGGTACCCCTTTGTGACACTTGGTTGAAACATATGCTATGCAATGATAATCCGTGTTAATCCAAGCTAATTAGGACAAGGTGCGAGCACTATTAGTATACTATGCATGAGGCTTGCAACTTATAGGATATATTATACATAACACATATGCTTTATTACTACCGTTGACAAAATTGTTTCTTGTTTTCAAAATTAAAAGCTCTAGCACAAATATAGTAATCAATGCTTCCCTCTGCGAAGGGCCATTCTTCTACTTTATTGTTGAGTCAGTTTGCCTATTCTTTCTATCCCAGAAGCAAACACTTGTATCAACTGTGTGCATTGATTCTTACATGTTTACTTATTGCACTTGTTATATTACTTTGTGTTGACAATTATCCATGAGATATATATGTTGAAGTTGAAAGCAACCACTGAAACTTTTATCTTCCTTTGTGTTGCTTCAATACCTTTACTTTGAATCTATTGCTTTATGAGTAACTCTTATGCAAGTCTTATTGATGCTTGTCTTGAAAGTATTATTCGTGAAAAGTCTTTGCTATATGATTCATTTGTTTACTCATTATCTTCATCATTGCTTCGAATCGCTGCATTCATCTCATATGCTTTACAATAGTATGATCAAGATTATGATAGCATGTCACTTCAGAAATTATCTTTGTTATCGTTTACCTACTCGAGGGCGAGTAGGAACTAAGCTTGGGGATGCTTGATACGTCTCAAACGTATCTATAATTTCTTATGTTCCATGCTACTTTTATGATGATACTCACATGTTTTACACACATTATATGTCATATTTATGCATTTTCCGGCACTAACCTATTGACGAGATGCCGAAGAGCCAGTTGTAGTTTTCTGCTGTTTTTGGTTTCAGAAATCCTAGTAAGGAAATATTCTCGGAATTGGACGAAATCAACGCCCAGGGTTCTATTTTTGCACGAAGCTTCCAGAAGTCCGAGGGAGAGACGAAGTGGGGCCACGAGGCGCCGCCACAATAGGGCGGCGCGGCCAACAGGGGGGCCCGCGCGGCCCTGTTGTGTGGGGCCCCCGTGACGCCTCCTGACCTGCCCTTCCGCCTACTTAAAGCCTTCGTCGCGAAAGCCCCAGTACCGAGAGCCACGATACGGAAAACCTTCCAGAGATGCCGCCGCCGCCAATCCCATCTCGGGGGATTCAGGAGATCGCCTCCGGCACCCTGCCGGAGAGGGGAATCATCTCCCGGAGGTACTGTTCATCGCCATGATCGCCTCCGGATCGATGTGTGAGTAGTTCACCCCTGGACTATGGGTCCATAGCAGTAGCTAGATGGTTGTCTTCTCCTCATTGTGCTATCATGTTAGATCTTGTGAGCTGCCTATCATGATCAAGATCATCTATCCGTAATCCTTCATGTTGTGTTTGTTGGGATCCGATGAATATTGAATACTATGTCAAGTTGATTATCAATCTATCATATATGTTATTTATGTTCTTGCATGCTCTCCGTTGCTAGTAGAGGCTCTGGCCAAGTTGATACTTGTGACTCCAAGAGGGAGTATTTATGCTCGATAGTGGGTTCATGCCTCCATTAAATGCTGGGACGAGTGACGAGAAAGTTCTAAGGTTGTGGATGTCTTGTTGCCACTAGGGATAAAACATCGATGCTTTGTCTAAGGATATTTGTGTTGATTACATTACGCACCATACTTAATGCAATTGTCTGTTGTTTACAACTTAATGCCGGAGGGGTTCGGATGATAACTTCGAAAGTGGACTTTTTAGGCATAGATGCATGCTTTGGATAGCGGTCTATGTACTTTGTCGTAATGCCCCGATTAAATCTCATAGTACTCATCATGATATATGTATGTGCATTGTTATGCCTTCTTTATTTGTCAATTGCCCAACTGTAATTTGTTCACCCAACATCTGCTATCTTATGGGAGAGACACCACTAGTGATCTGTGGACCCCGGTCCTATTCTTTACATCTGAAATACAATCTACTACAATTGTTCTTTACTGTTCTTCGCAAACAATCATCATCATCCACACTATACATCTAATCCTTTGTTTACAACAAGCCGGTGAGATTGACAACCTCAGCTGTTACGTTGGGGCAAAGTTACGTGATTGTGTTGTGCATGTTCCACGTTGGCGCCGGAATCCCTGGTGTTGCGCCGCACTACACTCCTCCGCCATCAACCTTCAACATGCTTCTTGACTCCTACTGGTTCGATTAAACCTTGGTTTCTTACTGAGGGAAACTTGCTGCTGTGCGCATCACACCTTCCTCTTGGGGTTCCCAACGGACGTGTCAACTACACGCATCAACAGGCAGCAGGAGCCGAGGTCTTGGATAGATGATTATCTGCAGACTGTGATCCTAGACAAAGGAAATCAGATAGCAGCAATGCAGTGCTTGCAACTTTACCTGAAGGATTCGGCACGGGCCTGTTTGAGAGGCCTGCCGAAGGGTTCCATCAAGCCATGGGATGATCTGGTAGACGCTTTCATCAAAAACTTCCAAGCAACATACAAAAGGCCTGTTGAGATCGAAGAATTACGGCATTGCCAGCAGAAGCCGAAGGAGTCGATGCGTGCGTACATTGGGAGGTTCACTAAACTCCTGAAAACGCTGCCGAAGATGTTTCCGTCGACAGAGCAATCGATGCCTTTAGCAATGGTATTCGACGTGAAACCTACATAGAGGAGCTTGACGCAAGAAGCCGAAAACCATAACCAAGTTAATGGAAATTGCCAACAGCTGGGCTGATGGCGAAGACAACGTGCGAAGGCCTCGACCGCGCAGTGATGACGAAGACGATGATCAACCGAGGCATGATTCGGGTGGTCGAAGAGATCGTCGTAAGAAAAGGAAAGACCGCAGTTACGATGACAGCAACTTGGTAGCCGCAGGATATTCTGATCGACGAGATGACCGGTATGACGACAGGCAAGACGATCGACAGGACGGCAATCAGAGTAATTCTGGGAACCGTGGCAACTACAAACCACAGCCTCAGAGGACCCCCGAGTTACCCTTCGCTGAGCAGATAAACGCCCCTTGCTACCTGCACGCGTACATCGACTCTAAAGACAACAAGAAGAAATCAAGTCATCTCCTCAGAGACTGTCGACAGTTCATCGAGATTCAGAAGCTCATCCAGCAGCAGCAGCAGCCAATTCCACCACCACCGCCACCTCAGCACCAGGTTCAGCAGGTCCAGCCTCACAACTCTAACGAGCCTTTTCCACCACCACGTGGACAAATGAGTATGATTCATAGAATGGTGTTTCGAGAAGGGAGATGAAGAAGCTCACCCAAGAAATCAACCTGGCAGAAAGTATCATGGCTAATATTCCTGAATACATCGACTGGTCATCTCAGAGTATTCTGTTCAGCAGAGCAGATCACCCGATGACAATTCCAAAGCCAGGGCACGCTGCCTTAGTAGTCGAAGCGCAAATTGGAGGGTTTAAAATGAGCAAGGTCTTCATGGATGGTGGAAGCGGAATAAATCTGATATTCCTCGACACAATCAAAGACATGGGAATTACGATGAGGATGCTGGAAGAAACAGATACTTGTTTCCACGGGATCCTCCCCACCTTACCGACGTACTCGCTTGGTAAAGTTTACTTGAACGTTGTCTTTGGGAAACCCGATAACTTCAGGAAGTAAAAGATCGAGTTTGAAGTAGTAAACTGGGAATCACAGTACCACGCTATACTCGGAAGATCAGCTTATGCCAAGTTCATGGCTATGCCACATTATGCGTACCTCAAGCTCAAGATGCCTGGGAACAATGGAACAAACATCACAGTCTATGGAAGTTTTTCACGCTCAGATAATTGTGATCGCGAGTTTCAGAGGATTGCTGCCAAGTTTGGACTAAAGCAGGAACCTGACAACTTCCCTTCAAAATCGTCAGCACTCGATAACAAGGAAGACGAACGCGTCAAGAAACTGAAGAAGAAACCGGCTGATCTTGCTCTAGAAGCTTCGACAGTAAAACCTTCGGCAGCTGACGGCAAGACCATTATGGAAGAAAACAAAACTCCGGCACTCGTCGCAAGAACTCATGATGAAACTAGTGACGCTTCCAAAGCCACTGGCACGTTGGAAAAGCTCGAAGATTAGAAGAACCCCCCCCCCCTCTTGTTTAAAAGGATGGGGAGAGTTATATTTAGTTTTTTCTCTTTTCAATAGGGCCCTTTTAGCCCCTTAGCTCTCGCTTGTTTTATTAATGAAGACTCAAGTTTCGTTTCTTTGAAGTATTGCAGTAATTCAGGACATCCGAACAAAATCATCAAGAACTTTTTTTCGTATACTACATCGAACATCGGTTTAATTGAAAATATGCCCAAAAATTGCACTCTAAAAATCCCCTGAAATTACGGGTGCTACAATGCAAAATCGATGGGAATCTTGCTTTTTATCCTTCGCTATAGATGGCTCAAAGAGTGCCGTAGATAGCAAGGATCATGAAACACGTACGAAAACGACCCATGTCCGGTAATTTAAACTACAGAAGTACTAAAGAGCGACGGAGTCATCGGCAGATCTAGTTCCACCGATTCATTCGGGAGCTGCTGTCAAGTCATGCATCGTTCGAAAGCAAAGTTGCACATACAACAGGTTTAGCAAAACCTGCAACACGAGCTGATCACTCAAATAATTTGCTACCGACAAACATATGTAAAACGAGTAATTAAAATTTACTCCTTCAAATTTTGCCAACGGCATTACCAAAAAGGAGGTACATATATACACCTGCCGATAAATTAGTTTGACCTTAATCATCCGAACATTCGGATGCAGCAAGTATCGGGGCATTTTCTTCATAACAGAGGTATTTTCTGAACTATTCCTGTGGAGCCTCCACTTGCTCGGCTGCTATTGAGGATCCTTCAAGTCTTTCGATAACAATGGCGGCAGGAACCTCCACCTTCGGGTAAAGCGGCCCTAAGTCACCAAGAGAGTTGGCAATTGTCATCTAATCTGCCGAGGGATGACGTACAAGAACAAGGGAAAATGCTGCTTCAGCTCCTGCGATAAGTTGTGCTCGAATCAAGCTTCGGATCTTCCTAGTATTACTGAATTCTGACATTAAAGTCAACAACGTGGGAGGAACCACGTTCAAAGGGAACATTGTCTTCCAGATTATTCTCAATCCATTATAGCACTTGTCGAAGAATCGGTGGACCTGTTGAACCCGATCTTGGAACTTCGCGACAGTGGAAGCCTTTGATTGGTTCTTCCAGAAAACCTCATCTGAAGATGATAGTTGAGTCAACGCATTTACGCGCTCGTGGATACGCTTGTTTTCCTCAGCTGGGATCAAAGCTATGACTAGAAGGAGAAACGAAGGAAGATGAGAAGACACCTTTTATGAAAGATAAGGAGCAGGAAGTTAAGAGCACTTACAGTTCAAACTTTCTGTGGCTCTATGTAATTCACCAAGAGCATAGCGTTCTGCGTCAGCCGCCAGTTCGATCTTCTTCCTGATAATAGTAGCCAAAGCATAAGTGTTGCGCATATCCTTCTCCCTCTGAGAAATTCGATCCTTCATGCGTTGGAGTCGATCATTCTCAGAAATAGCACCCGAAGAGTCATCGGTAAACGAAGGCACAGGAAAAACCTGCAAAAGGTTATTAAGAAGCATGATGGATTATATGGGTTCAACACTGGAATTTACTCCCATCGGGAGCGTGCAAATAAAAGTGTTATAACAAGAGGGTACTGGCAACATTGCCAGTACGAAATTTGTTACAATCACAGAGGTCTTATGACGGGAAATTGTTTCAATCAAGCAGGATTACAAAAATGAAGTCAAGGAGCTTGGGTTTGGTTTGACAAGCTTGGTCCAATGGACGATTTCCTTGCTGAGACCAACTCAAGAAGCTGGCGAGCACACTTAAGCGCTGGGGTTTTGAAGTCACCCAAGTCAACAAATCGCCCATCTTGGTCCTTCGGCAGTTCCTTGGACATTTCTTCGATATTGGCTTTGAAACCGTGACCCATCATAAGCTGAAAAGCTAGGAGGGCACCATAGGTGTGCGAAGTACGTTTGAATACATCGATAACCTCCTTCGTGTTGATGGCAAAAGCATCGATCAGCTGTCCCAAAGTCTTGTTCTGGTCAATCTTGGGGAAGATCATCCAATGCATCCTCGCCATGGCTCCCTTACCCTTCTGGAGAAGGTCCTGAACAAGCTTGTGAGACTCAAGGGTCAGTGACAAAGCATTAGCTGGAGAATTGTTCGGGAGTTTGTCCAAAGCTTCAGCAGGGATGTCGGTAGCTTCTGCAAGGAATGAAAAGGCAGAGTTCACTAACTAAAAATTGAATCAATAAAGCGAAAATCAAAAATAAAGCCAAATGAGACTTACTGAGCAAGGCAAAAGAAGATTGGCAAAGAAGATCATCTTTTTCGATCATCCGAGCTTCGGCAGCAAGCCTGGATGTTTCTTCATCTTTCAGCTTCCTCTTCAGCTCCTCGAGTTCATCCTTTAAGGAATCGACCTCCTGGCGTGCCTCGGCAGCAATTTTTATTGCGCCCTCCAACTTTGAAGAAGAAGACTTGACCTCCTTTTGTAGCCGGGCCTTGTCAACTTCAAGAGAAGTATATTGGGAGGCGAAGGCCTCCAGTGAGGAAATAACGGCTCGCAAATCCTGGGGAAAAAGGAAAAAATGATTATTATTAAACGGAGAATTAACCGTCAGAAAGTTTTAAGACCCACTCGGGAGCTACCAGAGATGTATATATTATCGAAGCAGAAAAGGCTTACAGGTTTATCGGGAGGAGAAGTCGTAGCTGCGGCAGCCGAAGGAATATCCTTCCCTTTGGAGAGGGAAGAAGCTGTCGAAATTTGAGCCGCGGGGGCTGTAGCAGGAGTCGAAGCCTCGGAGGCTGCTGGATTCGGCTTGTTGGTGCAAGTTTTAGCCTTCTTGGACGGAGGTTCAATGAAACCCTCTTCACTACAAGAGTGAGAAACTGACAAAGTGAAAATCGAATACAGATGGACATCACGAGAATCTAATTTTAGAGAAAGTAGTAAGGACTTACAAATCATAAAGATCGTCTTCGTCGGCAAAGCCGCCGGATGATCTCTTGGAGGGCAGCGCGTCGGCCTTCTCCGTAGCGGCATCAACAAAGGCAGCACGATCAGTGTCGTCGTCATGGATTGACCCTGCTGTATCACTTATATCATCGCCAGGGGATTGAGGATCAATGAAAGAAGCTTCAGGATTCATTGGGTCATCATGTTCATCTTCTGGATTTGCGTTTTCTTCAGCATGGGATTCTACAGGGACTGAAGAACCCCTTTTCTCAGAAGCATCGTTCGCCAGGTCTTGCAAACGTTCAAGAACTATAGGGATCTGTCGAAGTAATCAAGTAAGAATAATGAAATTGAAAAGATCGAAAGAAACAGGTCAACAAGAATACGAAGGAAAAGATTTACCTCGGCTGGGAGGTGGTCAACATCAAATGGCGGTTGGGGAGATATCAGTGGGATTGAGTCTTCTTGACTAATAAGAGTGAGGCGCCGGACTTTATCAAGAAGCTCCTTCTCAGATAACTCAGCAACATTTACTCTGGTCTCATCCTTGGGGCCCGAATACAACCACATCGAATGGGCCCTAGACATGATTGGCTGAACTTGGCGCTTTAAGAACACAACAACTACCTCCGTACCTATCATAGTCTGGCCATCGAATTCTTTGATCCGAAGGAATTTCTCGAATAATCTATCGACTGTGGGTTTTTCATCGGGTGAAAGGATATTTTTCCAAGACTTCTTAGGCTCGACTTCTAGAACATCGGAGAATTGGGGGAGTTGGGTGTTGGTTGCTGATGAATCTTTGATATAAAACCACTTTAGCCTCCATCCTTGAACATATTCTTTCATTGGAAAGTTGAAGTAGTTAACTTCTTTACGGACGACAAACCCAACTCCAACAATGACGAAAGACCCACCACAACAGTTGTATCTCTTCACGAAGAAAATTTTCTTCCACAAACCAAAGTGGGGCTCGATGCCCAGGAACGCCTCACAGAGGGTGATAAAGATGGCAAGATGAAGGATTGAGTTGGGAGTCAACTGCCACAGTTGGATCTCATACACGCGGAGGAGGTGATGGAGAAATTTGTGAGTAGGAAGCGAAAGACCTCGAAACAAGAAGGATAAGAACATCACAGTAAAACCGGCAGGGGGATTAGGCCGCTGATGGCGTGTAAGGCACACGTTCGTTGGGAACCCCAAGAGGAAGGTGTGATGCGCACAGTAGCAAGTTTCCCTCAGTAAGAAACCAAGGTTATCAAACCAGTAGGAGTCAAGGAGCACGTGAAGGTTGTTGGTGGCGGAGTGTAGTGCGGCGCAACACCAGGGATTCCGGTGCCAACGTGGAACCTGCACAACACAATCAAAGTACTTTGCCCCAACGTAACGGTGAGGTTGTCAATCTCACCGGCTTGTCTGTAAACAAAGGATTAGATGTATAGTGTGGATGATGATGTTTGTTTGCGAAGAACAGGTAAAGAACAATTGCGAGTAGATTGTATTTCAGATGTAAAGAATTGGACCGGGGTCCACAGTTCACTAGTGGTGTCTCTCCCATAAGATAAATAGATGTTGGGTGAACACATTACGGTTGGGCAATTGACAAATAAAGAAGGCATAACAATGCACATACATATATCATGATGAGTACTATGAGATTTAATCAGGGCATTACGACAAAGTACATAGACCGCTATCCAGCATGCATCTATGCCTAAAAAGTCCACCTTCAGGTTATCATCCGAACCCCTTCTAGTATTAAGTTGCAAACAACAGACAATTGTATTAAGTATGGTGCGTAATGTAATCAACACAAATATCCTTAGACAAAGCATCGATGTTTTATCCCTAGTGGAAACAGCACATCCACAACCTTAAAACTTTACGTCATCGTCCCGGATTTAATGGAGGCATGAACCCACTATCGAGCATAAATACTCCCTCTTGGAGTCACAAGTATCAACTTGGCCAGAGCCTCTACTAGCAACGGAGAGCATGCAAGAACATAAACAACATATATGATAGATTGATAATCAACTTGACATAGTATTCAATATTCATCGGATCCCAACAAACACAACATGTAGCATTACAAATAGATGATCTTGATCATGATAGGCAGCTCACAAGATCTAACATGATAACACAATGAGGAGAAGACAACCATCTAGCTACTGCTATGGACCCATAGTCCAGGGGTGGACTACTCACACATCGATCCGGAGGTGATCATGGCGATGAAGAGACCTCCGGGAGATGATTCCGCTCTCCGGCAGGGTGTCGGAGGCGATCTCCTGAATCCCCCGAGATGGGATTGGCGGCGGCGGCGTCTCTGTAAGGTTTTCCGTATCGTGGCTCTCGGTACTGGGGGTTTCGCGACAAAGGCTTTAAGTAGGCGGAAGGGCAGGTCAGGAGGCGTCACGGGGGACCCACACGCTAGGGCCGCGCGGCCCTAGTGTGGCGTCGCCTCGTGGCCCCACTTCGTATCTCCTCCAGTCTTCTGGAAGCTTCGTGGAAAAATAAGCCCCTGGGCGTTGATTTCGTCCAATTCCGAGAATATTTCCTTACTAGGATTTCTGAAACCAAAAACAGCAGAAAACATCAACTGGCTCTTCGGCATCTCGTCAATAGGTTAGTGCCGGAAAATGCATAATAATGACATATAATGTGTATAAAACATGTGAGTATCATCATAAAAGGAGCATGGAACATAAGAAATTTTAGATACGTTTTAGACGTATCAAGCATCCCCAAGTTTAGTTCCTACTCGCCCTCGAGTAGGTAAACGATAACAAAGATAATTTCTGAAGTGACATGCTATCATAATCTTGATCATACTATTGTAAAGCATATGAGATGAATGCAGCGATTCGAAGCAATGATGAAGATAATGAGTAAACAAATGAATCATATAGCAAAGACTTTTCATGAATAATACTTTCAAGACAAGCATCAATAAGACTTGCATAAGAGTTACTCATAAAGCAATAAATTCAAAGTAAAGGCATTGAAGCAACACAAAGGAAGATATAAGTTTCAGCGGTTGCTTTCAACTTCAACATGTATATCTCATGGATAATTGTCAACACAAAGTAATATAACAAGTGCAATAAGTAAACATGTAAGAATCAATGCACACAGTTGATACAAGTGTTTGCTTCTGAGATAGAAAGAAGTAGGTAAACTGACTCAACAATAAAGTAGAAGAATGGCCCTTCGCGAGAGGAAGCATGGATTACTATATTTGTGCTAGAGCTTTTCATTTTGAAAACAAGAAACAATTTTGTCAACGGTAGTAACAAAGCATATGTGTTATGTATAAGACATCCTATAAGTTGCAAGCCTCATGCATAGTATACCAATAGTGCTCACACCTTGTCCTAATTAGCTTGGATTATCATGGATTATCATTGCATAGCATATGTTTCAACCAAGTGTCACAAAGGGGTACCTCTATGCCGCCTGTACAAAGGTTTAAGGAGAAAGCTCGCATTGGATTTCTCGCTTTTGGTTATTCTCAACTTAGACATCCATACGGGACAACATAGACAACAGATAATGGACTCCTCTTTAATGCATAAGCATTCAACAACAGATTAAAATTCTCATAAGAGATTGAGGATTAATTGTCCAAAACTGAAACTTCCACCATGGATCATGGCTTTAGTTAGCGGCCCAATGTTCTTCTCTAACAATATGCATACTCAAACCATTTATCATGAAAATCGCCCTTACTTCAGACAAGACGAACATGCATAGCAACTCACATGATATTCAACAAAGGTAAAAGTTGATGGCTCCCCCAGAAACATGGTTACCGCTCAACAAGCAACTTATTAAGAAATAAGACACATAAGTACATATTCTTCACCACAATAGTTTTTAAGCTATTTTTCCCATGAGCTATATATTGCAAAGACAAAGGATAGGATTTTAAAGGTAGCACTCAAGTAATGTACTTTGGAATGGCGGAGAAATACCATGTGGTAGGTAGGTATGGTGGACACAAATGGCATGGTTATTGGCTCAAGGATTTGGATGCACAAGAAGAATTCCTCTCAATACAAGGCTAGGCTAGCAAGGTTGTTTGAAGCAAACTCAAGTATAAAAGGTGCAGCAAAGCTCACATATGAACATATTGTAAGTATTATAAGACTTTACATTGTCTCCTTGTTATTCAAACACCTTAACCAGAAAATATCTAGACTCTAGAGATCAATCATGCAAACCAAATTTTAACAAGCTCTATGTAGTTCTTCATTAATGGGTACAAAGTACATGATGCAAGAGCTTAAACATGATCTATATGAGCACAACAATTTCCAAGTATCACATTATTCAAGACATTATACCATTTACCACATGCGGCATTTTCCGTTTCCAACCATATGACAATGAATGAAGTAGTTCAACCTTCGCAATGAACATTAAAGATAAAGCTAAGAACATATGTGTTCATACGAAACAGCGGAGCGTGTATCTCTCCCAAACAAAGAATGCTAGGATCCGATTTTATTCAAACAAAAACAAAAATAAAAACAAACAGACGCTCCAAGTAAAGCACATAAGATGTGACGAAATAAAAATATAGTTTCACTAGAGGTGACCTGATAAGTTGTCGATGAAGAAGGGATGCCTTGGGCATCCCCAAGCTTAGATGCTTGAGTCTTCTTAAAATATGCGGGGATGAACCACGGGGGCATCCCCAAGCTTAGACTTTTCACTCTTCTTGATCATATTGTATCATCCTCCTCTCTTGACCCTTGAAAACTTCCTCCACACCAAACTCAAAACAAACTCATTAGAGGATCGAGTGCATCATTCATATATTCAGAGGTGACATAATCATTCTTAACACTTCTGGACATTGCACAAAGCTACTGAAAGTTAATGGAACAAAGAAATCCATCAAACATAGCAAAACAGGCAATGCGAAATAAAAGGCAGAATCTGTCAAAACAGAACAGTCTAAAGACGAATTTTTTAGAGGCACCAGACTTGCTCAGATGAAAATCCCCAAATTGAATGAAAGTTGCGTACCTATCTGAGGATCACGCACGTAAATTGGCAGATTTTTATAAATTTCTACAGCAGGGGCAGCTCAATTTCGTAACAGCAAGAAATCTGTTCCTGCGCACTAATCCAAATCTAGTATTGAATTTACTATCAAAGACTTTACTTGGCACAACAATGCAATAAAATAAAGATAAGGAGAGGTTGCTACAGTAGTAACAACTTCCAAGACTCAAATATAAAACAAAGTGCAGAAGTAAAATAATGGGTTGTCTCCCATAAGCGCTTTTCTTTAACGCCTTTCAGCTAGGCGCAGAAAGTGTGTATCAAGTGTTATCAAGAGACGAAGCATCAACATTATTACCTTGGGCTTTACGCCTACCCTTCTTACTCTTTGATTTAGGGAATACATGGCCGCCTCCCGGTGTAGAGGTGAATTTTAGGGTGCCTTCTCCCACATCTATGATTGCTCCCAATAGTTTCAGCATGGATCTTCCAAGTGTGATCTATCCTGTTCCTACACATTCAATAACAAGATAATCAGTGGATATCGTTCTTCCAAGAATGGTTGTGAACACACCCTCGGCTATTCCCTTAGGAATTATAACAGAGTTATCGGTAAGAGTTATTCCTTCTCCACCTTCAGTAAGTCCCCAGAGTGTCAAAGATTCATAAATACTCTTAGGCATAAGGCAAAATTCAGACATAATATCACAATGAGCATAAAAAGTTTCACCACCAATAGCAATTTTAACGGTAGGGTCCCACATTGAAGGTTCAGAGTTTACTAAAACATGATCAAGACGCTCACGAATCTGACCATACCTTTCTATCAAGCAAGATGTATTTGTTTCAAGAGTGTTTAATCTATTATAAATACTAATAAGAGATTAATCAAAATTATTAGCTGAACTATGTGATGCAACCAATTTCGTTATGGCATTAAAAGCTCGATCCCCATCGCAATGAAGGAAATCTCCTCCCACTACAGCATCCAAGGCATATCTATAGCGAATCATAAGCCCAAAATAAAAGTTACTAAGGAGCAAACTTAGAGTCATTTGAGGTTCAGCTTTACGATAGGAATCAAAAATTCTAGACCAAGCATCTTTAAAACTCTCCTCATCCCCTTGTTTAAAAGTAAAGATTAATTCATGAGGTGGAGAAGTAACAGGTTCAGAGCTAGACATGATAACAAAGTAAACTAAATGCAAGTAGCTAATTTTTTTGTGTTTTTGATATGAGAAAAAGACAGTAAATAAAGTAAAACTAGCAACTAATTTTTTTGCGTTTTTAATATAAGAGCAAACAAAGCAGTAAATAAAATAAAGTAAAGCAAGACAAAAACAAAGTAAAGAGATTGGATGTGGGAGACTCCCCTTGCAGCGTGTCTTGATCTCCCCGGCAACGGCGCCAGAAATTTTGCTTGATGGCTTGTAAGGCACACGTCCGTTGGGAACCCCAAGAGGAAGGTGTGATGCGCACAGTAGCAAGTTTCCCTCAGTAAGAAACCAAGGTTATCGAACCAGTAGGAGTCAAGGGGAGCACTTGAAGGTTGTTGGTGGCGGAGTGTAGTGCGGCGCAACACCAGGGATTCCGTCGCCAACGTGGAACCTGCACAACACAATCAAAGTACTTTGCCCCAACGTAACAGTGAGGTTGTCAATCTCATCGGCTTGGTGTAAACAAAGGATTAAACGTATGGTGTGGAGAATGATGTTTGTTTGCGAAGAACAGTAAAGAACAATTGCAGTAGATTGTATTTCAGATGTAAAGAATTGGACCGGGGTCCACAGTTCACTAGTGGTGTCTCTCCCATAAGATAAACAGATGTTGGGTGAACAAATTACGGTTGGGCAATTGACAAATAAAGAATGCATAACAATGCACATACATATATCATGATGAGTACTATGAGATTTAATCGGGGCATTACGACAAAATACATAGACCGCTATCCGAGCATGCATCTATGCCTAAAAAGTCCACCTTCGAGGTTATCATCCGAACCCCTTCCGGTATTAAGTTGCAAACAACGGACAATTGCATTAAGTATGGTGCGTAATGTAATCAACACAAATATCCTTAGACAAAGCATCGATGTTTTATCCCTAGTGGCAACAACACATCCACAACATTAGAACTTTCTCGTCACTCGTCCCAGATTTAATGGAGGCATGAACCCACTATCGAGCATAAATACTCCCTCTTGGAGTCACAAGTATCAACTTGGCCAGAGCCTCTACTAGCAACGGAGAGCATGCAAGAACATAAACAACATATATGATAGATTGATAATCAACTTGACATAGTATTCAATATTCATCGGATCCCAACAAACACAACATGTAGCATTACAAATTGATGATCTTGATCATGATAGGCAGCTCACAAGATCTAACATGATAGCACAATGAGGAGAAGACAACCATCTAGCTACTGCTATGGACCCATAGTCCAGGGGTGGACTACTCACACATCGATCCGGAGGTGATCATGGCGATGAAGAGACCTCCGGGAGATGATTCCCCTCTCCGACGAGGTGCCGGAGGCGATCTCCTGAATCCCCCGAGATGGGATTGGCGGCGGCGGCGTCTCTGTAAGGTTTTCCGTATCGTGGCTCTCGGTACTGGGGGTTTCGCGACGAAGGCTTTAAGTAGGCGGAAGGGCAGGTCAGGAGGCGTCACGGGGGACCCACACGCTAGGGCCACGCGACCAGGGCCTGGGCCGCGCCGCCCTAGTGTGGCGTCGCCTCGTGGCCCCACTTCGTATCTCCTCCGGTCTTCTGGAAGCTTCGTGGAAAAATAAGCCCCTAGGCGTTGATTTCGTCCAATTCCGAGAATATTTCCTTACTAGGATTTCGAAACCAAAAACAGCGAGAAAACAACAATCGGCTCTTCGGCATCTCGTCAATAGGTTAGTGCCGGAAAATGCATAATAATGACATATAATGTGTATAAAACATGTGAGTATCATCATAAAAGTAGCATGGAACATAAGAAATTATAGATACGTTTGGGACGTATTAGCCGCGAAGTCGCACCTGGAAGAATAACGTTCCCCTCGTCGGAGGAAATTATTCCAAGGCTTCGGGCCCTCTTCTCGTCGCGCTTCGTGGTAGTAGAAACTGGCCAATCGCCGAGCATAGGCCCAGCTGTGGAGTTTTCTGGCGCAGATGGCGCCGGAGCTGGAGGAGGAGCATCTGATGCGCTTCTCCTCGATGAGTTTGGAGGAGTCTTGGTGGCGGCGCCACTGGCGGCGGGAATAGAATTCTTCTTTTTCACCATTGCGAGATCTGAAGAAGATCTAGAAAACGGCGGTGGCGGCGCATCGGTTGAGAACAAGGTGGATGAATGAGGAAGAGAGGTCGCGAGGAGAAAGCGTGGAAAGGGGAGAATTTATCCTTTGAGATTATAAAGTAAAAGGAAGTCTGAGAATTGAGTGGGCACGTGTCGTTGCTTCCAATTTATTAAAGAGATTTTTTCTCATAATCGAGCGCAGAAATCAAGGAGTCACCTTGGTAACTGCACGGAAGTAGTGGTCATTTCCTAAACAGAACCGCGCAGAAGTAGGGTGGGCCCGTTAGGTCACGTCTCGTCAATCAGACCACAGCAGTGGCGACGTCATCGATGATGTCATGAAAGGTGTCAAGTCCGCTTGAAACATTCGAAGAAAAATCATCGGATGAAACAACTTTGAGTCTACGCGCGGTTGCAAGCATCCGCGCGTAGACTCGGGGGCTACTCCCATCGGGAGCGCTGGACGCGCACCCGATGAATTTGGACTCGAAGACTTTCTTGCAAGGAAGAACATGACAAGAGTATCTGAAGAAAGATTGGAATATTCGAATTGTTTGGCCTAAGTATGCACGAGGTTGCAAGCACCCGCGACCAGACTCGGGGGCTACTCCCATCGGGAGTACTGATTGTGCATCCGACGAAACTTTTTTGCACTCCATGATCATGTCCGGGGACTTGATTCTGTGTAGGCTAGCGTTGTTTTGCCATCGGCAGTTAACCAGCAAAGCTGGACACGCTACTCGATATCCTTTACGCGTTAAACCTCATTTGAAAAATTGAAGCCCCGATATAAATGTATCGGATGACTTATGAAGATTCGCAGGAAGCTTCGACAGAAGAAAACATTCGAGTGGCACAACTTGAGTCTACGCACGGTTGCAAGCATCCGTACCTAGACTCGGGGGCTACTCCCATCGGGAGCGCTGGACGCGCACCCGATAGAAGGAAATGATGTTGATACAAGAAGAACAAGATTCATCAAGAAAGGAGAACATTCGGAGGAGGCATGCTTTAGTCTCTACCCGAAATATCTTCGGCTAGACACTCGGGGGCTACTAACGTGGGCATTACCCTTCGGGTAACTGCTATTGCGCTATCCCATGCGGCCCAACTAGAGGCCCATGAAGACACTCGATGGCGAGGTGGGCCACTACGTCGGTGCGGAAGAAGAATCCTTGGAGAACAAGACGAAGAAACGAAGAATACAAGGAAAGTTTAGGGCTAGGACTCTTTGTAACCTAGTCGAGCCCGGACAGAACTCTTGAGACCTGGCTCCCTATATAAGGGCCAGGAGAGGGGCTACCGAGGACACACGCAATCTTAGCAATCATAGCCACCATAAGTCTAGAGCTAGGTCCCCGCAGAACTTAGCCTCTCGACGAGATCACAGCCGAAACATTTGGCACCCCATTGTAACTCAATATTTTTATAATCAAGATCAGACGGGCATGACGTAAGGGTTTTATATCATCGAGGGCCCCGAACCTGGGTAAATCGCTTTCCCCGCTTGTTTGATAACCGATGTCTCGTGTCAGCCTACAGGATTCCATCTACCCTAAGCCCCAAACGGAGGGCATTGCCGAGGAGTACCCTCGACACCCACCTTTCCGCTCTCCTGAGATCCCGGCTCACCATCCTCATATAAACACTAGAGGCGACCCACCCAAGTTTAATGATCAAGATTTTACTACATGGCAATTTGAGTTTCGCTCTCATGTTTGCAGTGCTTCCAATGAACTTTGGAGAATCATCTTGGAAGGTTACAAGCCTTACAACCCCGACAAGTTGACTAGAAGAGAAGAGGTTGATAACCAACTCAACTCCATTGCCTTACACATGATTCAAACTAGTGTGGGGACAAAGGACTTAGCCCTTGTTCAGAAATTCACAACTGCCAAGGAAGCTTGGGAGAGTTTGGCCATAAGCTTCATGGGAAGTGAAAGCATGAAGAGAAACAAGTATAGTGCTCTTCGGAACCAAGCCGAAGGATTCATGAGGTTGCCGGATGAAGATCATCAAGAGATGTATAGAAGGCTTATCACCATTGCCGATGCTTTTGGGAATGTGTGGGTGCCCAACATATTGATGCCTTTTGGATCAAGGATAAGTATATTGATTGCATGATGCCTTTTGAACCTATTGATGTCAAGAGTCTCCTTGGGAGAGAAAGCTATACTTCTCTCACCTCCCAACAAGTGGTGCACGAGATGCAAGGTCTCAAGGTGGCCAAACAAAACTCTCTAGATTCTCGCAATCGTGCTATTGGAATGGCAAGAGGTACAAACCTTGCCTTGATGGTCAATACCGTGGAAGAAGTGAACCCTCAAGAACCATATAGGACATCTTGGAGCATGTCCTATCCGGAAGATTTGGAATACCACTACAATGACCACATGGCATTCCATGCAAAAACCTTTTGGGTTGATCCATCCAAGGCAAAGGAAGATCACATCAAGAGAAACAACTCAAGTGGGTTCAAGAGCTTGGGCCCAAGATCAAGATCTTGCTACAATTGTGGTGACAAGAACCATTTCATCGCCGAATGCCCCTATGAGCATAGAGAAACTCATGGTCGAAGGCTCATTCCCAAGGACAGGAGCAAAGATTCAAAGGCCCCCAATAAGAAATTCTACAACAAGAGTAAGAAGAACAAGAGGCCTTCAAGGATTGTGCTAATGACTAAGGAAGAGTATTCTTCCAATGACAATGATAGTAGTAGTGATGAAGAAGAGACCTCAAAGGAAGTGGCCGCCATTGCCACCACCAATATTCCCTATTCATCTCTCTTTGAATCCACCAATGAGAAACCTCATATCAAGAATGCACATTGCTTCATGGCAAGGTCCTCCTTGGATACATCTATTGTGCTATCAACTCAAGAAGAATACACATCCGGGGATGATGATTAAGAAGAAGAAGAAGAAGAAGAAGATGATGATGAAACTTCCAATGGGTTGGTTGCTCTTGCTTCCCTCTCCACCAACTCTTCATAACCAACTGAATCCCCCAGTGAGGATATTCACATGAAGGAAGAAAGTTGCCTCATGGCTAAGTCTTCTGAGGTATCATCCCCTAACCTCTCTATGCCTAACATATCAAATGCTCTAGGGGTTGATCATGCTAGCTTAAAAATGAAACAAGAAATGCTTGATTTCGATGAGTTCATTCTTAACTTGAAAGGTGACACTAAAAAGCATGTTTCAGCTCTCATGATTCGTCTAGCACAACTAGATGATATTCTTGATAAAAAATGCCAAATAGAAAGAGTGAATTCTCTTGAAATAGTCGCTCTAAAAAATGCCCTTGAGGAAGGATGATGACGCGTGAAGCACACGTCCGTTGGGAACCCCAAGAGGAAGGTGTGATGCGTACAGCAGCAAGTTTTCCCTCAGTAAGAAACCAAGGTTATCGAACCAGTAGGAGATGAAGGCCACGTGAAGGTTTTTGGTGAAGGAGTGTAGTGCGGCGCAACACCAGGGATTCCGGCGCCAACGTGGAACCTGCACAACACAATCAAAATACTTTGCCCCAACTTAACAGTGAGGTTGTCAATCTCACCGGCTTGTCTGTAAACAAAGGATTAAACGTATGGTGTGGAGAATGATGTTTGTTTGCGAAGAACAGCAGAGAACAGAGATTGCAGTAGATTGTATTTCAGATGTAAAAGAATGGACCGGGGTCCACAGTTCACTAGTGGTGTCTCTCCAATAAGATAAATAGCATGTTGGGCAATTGACAAATAGAGAGTGCATAACAATGCACATACATATCATGATCATACTATGAGATTTACTTAGCGCATTACGACAAATAACATAGAACGCTATCCAGCATGCATCTATGCCTAAAAAGTCCACCTTCGGGTTAGCATCCACACCCCTTCTAGTATTAAGTTGGAAACAACACACAATTGCATTAAGTACTGTGCGTAATGTAATCAACACAAATATCCTTAGACAAAGCATTGATTTTTTATCCCTAGTGGCAACGAGCACATCCACAACCTTAGAACTTTACATCACTCGTCCCAGATTCAATGGAGGCATGAACCCACTATCGAGCATAAATACTCCCTCTTGGAGTCACAAGTATCAACTTGGCCGAGCCTCTACTAGCAACGGAGAGCATGCAAGATCATAAACAACACATATATGATAGATCAATTAATCAACTTGACATAGTATTCCATATTCATCGGATCCCAACAAACACAACATGTAGCATTACACATACATGATCTTGATCATGATAGGCAGCTCACAAGATCTAAACATGATAGCACAAGAGGAGAAGACAACCATCTAGCTACTTCTATGGACCCATAGTCCAAGGATGAACTACTCACGCATCAATCCGGAGGCGGGCATGATGATGTAGAGTCCTCCGGTGATGATTCCCCTCTCCGGCAGAGTGCCGGAGGCGATCTCCTGAATCCCCCGAGATGGGATTGGCGGCGGCGGCGTCTCTGGAACTTTTCTCGTATCGTGGCTCTCGGTAATAGGGTTTTCGCGACGGAGAGCTTAAATAGGCGAAGGGGTAGAGTCGGGGGACGCTCGAGGGGCCCACCCCATAGGGCGGCGCGCCCAAGGGTGGGGCCGCGCCCCCCTAGAGTGTGGCCGCCTCGTCGCCCCTCTTCGTCTCCTCTTCGGACTTCTGGAAGGCTCCGTGGAAAATAAGACCGTGGGCTTTTCTTTCGTCCAATTTCGAGAATATTTCCTGTGTAGGATTTCTGAAACCAAAAATAGCAGAAAACAGGAACTGACTGATACGTCCCAAACGTATCTATAATTTCTTATGTTCCATGCTACTTTTATGATGATACTCACATGTTTTATACACTTTATATGTCATTATTATGCATTTTCCGGCACTAACCTATTGACGAGATGCCAAAGAGTCAGTTGATGTTTTCTGCTGTTTTTGGTTTCAGAAATCCTAGTAAGGAAATATTCTCGGAATTGGACGAAATCAACGCCCAAGGGCCTATTTTTCCACGAAGCTTCCAGAAGACCGGATGACTTACGAAGTGGGGCCACGAGGTGGCGCCACACTAGGGCGGCGCGGCCCAAGCCTTGGCCGCGCCGGCCTGTTGTGTGGGGCCCTCGTGTGGCCCCTTGACCTGCCCTTCCGCCTACATATAGTCTTCGTCGTGAAAACTCCAGTACCGAGAGCCACGGTACGGAAAACCTTCCAGAGACGCCGCCGCCGCCAATCCCATCTCGGGGGATTCGGAGAGATCGCCTCCGGCACCCTGCCGGAGAGGGAATCATCTCCCGGAGGTCTCTTCATCGCCATGATCGCCTCCGGATCGATGTGTGAGTAGTTCACCCCTGGACTATGGGTCCATAGCAGTAGCTAGATGGTCGTCTTCTCCTTATTGTGCTATCATGTTAGATCTTGTGAGCTGCCTATCATGATCAAGATCATCTATTTGTAATCCTTCATGTTGTGTTTGTTGGGATCCGATGAATATTGAATACTATGTCAAGTTGATTATCAATCTATCATATATGTTATTTATGTTCTTGTATGCTCTCCGTTGCTAGTAGAGGCTCGGCCAAGTTGATACTTGTGACTCCAAGAGGGAGTATTTATGCTCGATAGTGGGTTCATGCCTCCATTAAATCTGGGACAAGTGATGTAAAGTTCTAAGGTTGTGGATGTCTTGTTGCCACTAGGGATAAAACATCGATGTTTTGTCTAAGGATATTTGTGTTGATTACATTACGCACCATACTTAATGCAATTGTCTATTGTTTACAACTTAATACTGGAGGGGGTTCGGATGATAACCTCGAAGGTGGACTTTTAGGCATAGATGCATGCCGGATAGCGGTCTATGTACTTTGTCGTAATGCCCCGATTAAATCTCATAGTACTCATCATGATATATGTATGTGCATTGTTATGCCTTCTTTATTTGTCAATTGCCCAATCGTAATTTGTTCACCCAACATCTGCTATCTTATGGGAGAGACACCGCTAGTGAACTGTGGACCCCGGTCCTATTCTTTACATCCGAAATACAATCTATCGCAATTGTTCTTTATCGTTCTTCGCAAACAATCATCATCTTCCACACAATACGTTTAATCCTTTGTTTACAGCAAGCCGGTGAGATTGACAACCTCATCGTTACGTTGGGGCAAAGTACTTTGATTGTGTTGTGCGGGTTCCACGTTGGCGCCGGAATCCCCGGTGTTGCGCCGCACTACACTCCGCCGCCATCAACCTTCAACGTGCTTCTTGGCTCCTACTGGTTCGATAAACCTTGGTTTCTTTCTGAGGGAAAACTTGCTACTGTACGCATCACACCTTCCTCTTGGGATTCCCAACGGACGTGTGTTAATTGCACGCATCAAGCTCTTTTTCTGGCGCCGTTGCCTGGGAGATCAAGACACGCTGCAAGGGGAGTCTCCACTTCCAATCTCTTTACTTTGTTTTTGTCTTGCTATATTTTATTTACTGCTTTGTTTGCTGCATTATATCAAAACACAAAAAAAATTAGTTGCTAGTTTTACTTTATTTACTGTCTTGTTCTCTATATCGAAAACACACACAAAAATTAGTTACTTGCATTTTTACTTCTGTTATCATGTCTAGCTCTGCACCTGTTACTTCTTCACCTTAGGAATTAGTCTTCACTTTTAAACAAGGGGATGAGGAGAGTTTTAAAGATGCTTGGTCCAGAATTTTTGATTCTTATCGTAAACCGAACCTCAAATGACTCTAAGTTTGCTCCTTAGTAACTTTTATTTTGGGCTTATGATTCGCTATAGATATGCCTTGGATGCTCGTAGTGGGAGGAGATTTCCTTCATTGCGACGGTGATCAAGCTTTTAATGCCATAAAGAAATTGGTTGCATCACATAGTTCAGCTAATAACTTTGATTCAGCTCTTATTAGCATTTATAATAGATTAAACACTCTTGAGACAAGTGCATCTTCCTTGGAAAAAAATTATAGTTATGTTCGTAACCGTCTTGATCAAGTTTTGGTGAACTCTGAACCTTCAATATGGGACCCTAGTATTAAAATTGTTATTGGTGGTAAAACTTTTCATGCCAACTGTGATATTATGTCTGAATTTTGTCTTATGCCTAAGAGTATTTATGAATCTTTGACACTTTGGGGACTCGTTGAAGGGGTGTT
>NC_061514.1:290505626-290800833 GCF_022539505.1 Lolium rigidum
TCTGTTCTTCGCAAACAACCATCATCATCACACTATACATCTAATCCTTTGTTACGGCAAACATGGGGTGAGATTGACAGCCTCATTTGTTACGTTGGGGCAAAGTTACGTGATTGTGTTGTGCGAGGTTCACGTTGGCGCAGAATCCCTGGTGTTGTGCCGCACACTACACTCCCCCGCCATCAACCTTCAGCGTGCTTCTTGGCTCCTCCTGGTTCGGTAAACGCCTTGGTTTCTTTCGAGGAAAACTTGCTGGCCAGTGCGCATCACCTTCCTCTTGGGGTTCCCAACGGACGTGTCAACTACACGCATCAAGCATTTTTCAGCGCCGTTGCCCGCGGACAGTGAAGGAAAATTACACCACGAGAGATTTCTAACTCCCACATGTCAGACTGCACGCCTTGGTAGCTTTCTGACGCGCCGGGTGCTTGCAGTGAGATCAAGACACGATTGCAAAGGGGAATCTTCCACTTCCGATCTCTTTACTTTGTTTTGTCTTGCTTTATTTTATTTACTACTTTGTTTGTCTGCACTTATATCAAAAACACAAAAAAATTAGTTGCTAGTTTTACTTTATTTGCTGGTCTTGTTCTCTATATCAAAAACACAAAAAATTAGTTACTTGCATTTTACTTTGTTATCATGTCTAGTCACACTGTTACTTCTTCACTGAGGAATTAGTCTTCACTTTTAAACAAGGGGATGAGGAGATGTTTTAAAGATGCTTGGTCCGGAATTTTTGATTCTTATCGTAAAGCTTGAACCTCAAATGACTCTAAGTTTGCTCCTTAGTAACTTTTATTTTGGGCTTATGATTCGCTATAGATATGCCTTGGATCTTGTAGTGGGAGGAGATTTCCTTCATTGCGACGGTGATCAAGCTTTTAATGCCATAAAAAATTGGTTGCATCACATAGTTCAACTAATAACTTTGATTCAGCTCTTATTAGCATTTATAATAGATTAAACACTCTTGAGACAAGTGCATCTTGCTTGGAAAAAATTATAGTTATGTTCGTAGCCGATCTTGATCAAAGTTTTGGTAGACATCTACGAACCTTCAATGTGGGACCCTACTATTAAAATTGTTATTGGTGGTAAAACTTTTCATGCCATGCGCTGATATTATGTCCGAATTTTGCCTCGTGACACTAAGAGTATTTATGAATCTTTGACACTGGGGACTCGGTGAAGGGGAGAAGGAATAACTCTTATTGATAACTGCATTGTTATAATTCTTTAAGGGAATAGCTAGAGAGTGTGCATACAACCATTCTTGGAAGAACAATATCCACTGATTATCTTGTTATTGAATGTGTAGGAGCAGGACAAATCACACTCGGAGAGATCCCTGCTTGAAACTATTAGGGCTTGATCATAGATGTGGGAGAAGGCACCCTAAAATTCACCTCTACAGGGAGGTGAGACATGTGTTCCCTAAACCAAAGGGTAAGAAAAGAATAAGAAGAGTGTATGCACAAAGCCCGAGGTAATGTATGATGCTTCAAATCTCTCGATAATACTGATACACACTTTACGCGCCTAGGCCGAAGGCGTTAAAAAGAAAGCGCTTACGGGAGACAACCCATTATTTTACTACCTACTTTATTTTATATTTGAGTCTTGGAAGTTGTTTACTACGTAGCAACCTCTCCTTATCTGTATTTTATTGCATTGTTGTGCCAAGTAAAGTCTTTGATAGTAAAGCCAATACTAGATTTGGATTCTTTGTGAGGAACAGATTTCTTTCTGTCACGAATTTGAGCAGTAGTCCTTAGTAGAAAAATCAGAAAAATCTGCCAATTTACGTGCGTGATCCTCGGATATGTACGCAACTTTCATTCAATTTGGGCATTTTCATCTGAGCAAGTCTGGTGCCACTTTAAAATTCGTCTTTACAACTGTTCTATTTTGAATGATTCTGCCTTTTTATTTCGCATTGCCTGTTTGCTATGTTAGATGGATTTCTTTGTTCCATTAACTTCCGGTAGCTTTGTGCAATGTCGCAAGTGTTAGAATGATTATGTCACCTCTGAATATGAACTATGCCGACCCTCTAATGAGTTTGTTTCGAGTTTGGTGGAGGAAGTTTTCGAGGTCGAGAGGAGGATGATACAACATGATCAAGAAGAGTGAAAAGTCTAAGCTTGGGGATGCTCCGTGGTTCATCCTGCCATATTTTAAGAAGACTCAGCGTCTAGCTTGGGGATGCCCAAGAGCATCCCTTCTATCGACAACTTGGCTCGGGTTCCTCTAGTGAAACTATATTTTTATTCGAGTCACATCTTATGTGCTTTACTTGGAGCGTCTGTTTGTTTTATTTTTGTTTTGTTTGAATAATCGGATCCTAGCATTCTTTGTTTGGGAGAGACGGACATGAGCTGCCAGCTGTTATCTTTATGTTCATTATGTAGTTCTTAGCTACATCATTATTATATTGTTGGAAACGGAAACTGCATATGTAGGTTGGAAACGGTAAAATGTCGCATGTGCAATAATGTAGCATGTCTTGAATAATGTATAGGCAATTGTTGTGCTCATATAGATCTTGTTTAAGCTCTTGCATCATGTACCTTGTACTCATTAATGAATAACTACATAGGCTTGTTAAGAATTGGGTTTGCATGATTGATCTCTAGAGTCTAGATATTTTGCGGTTGAGAGTGTTTGAACAACAAGGAGACAATGTAAAGTCTTATAATAGTTACAATATGTTCATATGTGAGCTTTGCTGCACCTTTTATATACTTGAGTTGCTTCAAACAACCTTGCTAGCCTAGCCTTGTATTGAGAGGAATTCTTCTCGTGCATCCAAATCCTTGAGCCAATAACCATGCCATTTGTGTCCACCATACCTACCTACCACATGGTATTTCTCCACCATTCCAAAATAAATTACTTGAGTGCTACCTTTAAAATTTCTATTCTTTACCTTTGCAATATATAGCTCATGAGATAAAATAGCTTAAAAACTATCGTGGTGAAGAATATGTACTTATGTGTCTTATTTCTTAGTAAGTTGCTTGTTGAGCGGTAACCATGTTTTACGGGGACGCCATCAAATCTTTTACCTTTGTTGAATATCATGTGAGTTGCTATGCATGTTCGTCTTGTACGAAGTAAGGGCGGTTTTCACAATCAAATGGTTTGAGTATGCATCCTGTTAGAGAAGAACATTGGGCCGCTAACTAAAGCCATGATTCATGGTGGAAGTTTCAGTGTGGACAGCTAATCCTCAATCTCTTATGAGAATAATAATTGTTGTTGAATGCTTATGCATTAAAGAGGAGTCCATTATCTGTTGTCTATGTTGTCCCGGTATGGATGTCTAAGTTGAGAATAATCAAAAGCGAGAAATCCAATGCGAGCTTTCTCCTTAGACCTTTGTACGAGGCGGCATAGAGGTACCCCTTTGTGACACTTGGTTGAAACATATGCTATGCAATGATAATCAGTGTTAACCCAAGCTAATTAGGACAAGGTGCGAGCACTATTAGTATACTATGCATGAGGCTTGCAACTTATAGGATATATTATACATAACTCATATGCTTTATTACTACCGTTGACAAAATTGTTTCTTGTTTTCAAAATGAAAAGCTCTAGCACAAATATAGTAATCAATGCTTCCCTCTGCGAAGGGCCTATCTTCTACTTTATTGTTGAGTCGGTTTGCCTATTCTTTCTATCTTAGAAGGAAACACTTGTATCAACTGTGTGCATTGATTCTTACATGTTTACCTATTGCACTTGTTATATTACTTTGTGTTGACAATTATCCATGAGATATACATGTTAAAGTTGAAAGCAACCGCTGAAACTTATATCTTCCTTTGTGTTGCTTCAATGCTTTTACTTTGAATCTATTGCTTTATGAGTAACTCTTATGCAAGTCTTATTGATGCTTGTCTTGAAAGTATTATTCATGAAAAGTCTTTGTTATATGATTCATTAGTTTACTCATTATCTTCATCATTGCTTCGAATCGCTGCATTCATCTCATATGCTTACAATAGTATGATCAAGATTATGATAGCATGTCACTTCAGAAATTATCTTTGTTATCGTTTACCTACTCGAGGGCGAGTAGGAACTAAGCTTGGGGACGCTTGATACGTCCCAAACGTATCTATAATTTCTTATGTTCCATGCTACTTTTATGATGATACTCACATGTTTTATACACTTTATATGTCATTATTATGCATTTTCCGGCACTAACCTATTGACGAGATGCCGAAGAGCCGATTCTTTGTTTTCTGCTGTTTTTGGTTTCAGAAATCCTAGTAAGGAAATATTCTCGGAATTAGACGAAATCAACGCCCAGGGGCCTATTTTTCCACGAAGCTTCCAGAAGACCGGAGGACTTACGAAGTGGGGCCACGAGGTGGCGCCACATTAGGGCGGCGCGGCCCAAGCCTTGGCCGCGCCGGCCTGTTGTGTGGGGCCCTCGTGTGGCCCCCTGACCTGCCCTTCCGCCTACATATAGTCTTCGTCGCGAAAACCCCAGTACCGAGAGCCACGATACGGAAAACCTTCCAGAGACGCCGCCGCCGCCAATCCCATCTCGGGGGATTCAGGAGATCGCCTCCGGCACCTGCCGGAGAGGGGAATCATCTCCCGGAGGTCTCTTCATCGCCATGATCGCCTCCGGATCGATGTGTGAGTAGTTCACCCCTGGACTATGGGTCCATAGCGGTAGCTAGATGGTCGTCTTCTCCTCATTGTGCTATCATGTTAGATCTTGTGAGCTGCCTATCATGATCAAGATCATCTATTTGTAATCCTTCATGTTGTGTTTGTTGGGATCCGATGAATATTGAATACTATGTCAAGTTGATTATCAATCTATCATATATGTTATTTATGTTCTTGCATGCTCTCCGTTGCTAGTAGAGGCTCTGGCCAAGTTGATACTTGTGACTCCAAGAGGGAGTATTTATGCTCGATAGTGGGTTCATGCCTCCATTAAATGCGGGACGGTGACGAGAAAGTTCTAAGGTTGTGGATGTGCTTGTTTCCACTAGGGATAAAACATTGATGCTTTGTCTAACGATATTTGTGTTGATTACATTACGCACCATACTTAATGCAATTGTCCGTTGTTTACAACTTAATACTTGGAGGGGTTCGGATGATAACTTCGAAGGTGGACTTTTTAGGCATAGATGCATGCTTGGATAGCGGTCTATGTACTTTATCGTAATGCCCCGATTAAATCTCATAGTACTCATCATGATATATGTATGTGCATTGTTATGCCTTCTTTATTTGTCAATTGCCCAACTGTAATTTGTTCACCCAACATCTCGCTATCTTATGGGAGAGACACCGCTAGTGAACTGTGGACCCCGGTCCTATTCTTTACATATGAAATACAATCTACTCGCAATTGTTCTTTACTTGTTCTTCGCAAACAATCATCATCTTCCACACAATACGTTTAATCCTTTGTTTACAGCAAGCCGGTGAGATTGACAACCTCAGCTGTTACGTTGGGGCAAAGTACTTTGATTGTGTTGTGCGGGTTCCACGTTGGCGCCGGAATCCCCGGTGTTGCGCCGCACTACACTCCGCCGCCATCAACCTTCAACGTGCTTCTTGGCTCCTACTGGTTCGATAAACCTTGGTTTCTTTCTGAGGGAAAACTTGCTACTGTACGCATCACACCTTCCTCTTGGGGTTCCCAACGGACGTGTGTTAATTGCACGCATCACTGACGCTTCGGCATCTTGTTAATAGGTTAGTGCCGGAAAATGCATCAAAATGATATAAAGTGTATATAAAACATGTGAGTATTGTCATATAACTAGCATGGAACATAAGAAATTATAGATACGTTTGAGACGTATCAAAGGACAAGAAACTAGAAACTCTTGAAGAGCCTCAAGATGAAATTGCTAAGCTTACTAAAGAAAGAGATCTTGTTAGGGCTAAGGCAAAAGTGCTCAAAAAGGAAAAGGCCAAATTTGGTGTTGATCATGAGAAACTTGTGAAGGATCTAGATGAACTAGGCAAAGCTCACAAAGCCTTGAAGAGTGAACACTCTCTCCTCTCCAAGTCTAATGAGCAACTTCAAATTAGGCTTGCTAAATATGATGTGCCTAGCTCCTCTACCTCTACTTGTGATTATGAAAATATTGTTGAGGAAAATTCTAGGTTGAAGGATGAACTTGCTAAGGTCTCCTCTCCCCAAAGTAAATTTTCCTTGGATGACCTCTTAAGTAAGCAAAGGTCACACAATGGGAAGGAGGGCCTTGACTTTAATGCCAAGGCAAAGAAGGCAAACACGAACAAGGCCAAACCCGCAGAAGAAAAGAAGAAAGTTATCACTAATGGTGATGCCCCAAAGGCCAAAACCATTAATGATGATGATGCGGGAATTGCTAACCCTCACTATGTTTTATTTAAAGATTATTATGGTGATGTTTATGCAAAATATGTTGGCCCATATGATGGTTATGGTGCTTGGTCTATTTGGGTCCCAAAGACCCTTGTTGCTAACAAAAGAGGACCCATTGAAAAATGGGTACCTAAATCCAAGAATTGATATCGTGTAGGACTATGCCGCCGGAGGGTCAAAATGGGTGCTTGATAGTGGATGCACAAGTCATATGACCGGCGGCAAGAATCTCGTCAAGGAGTTGAGGCCTAACATAAATGATATCACCGTATCCTTTGGCGATAATTCTACATCTGAGGTATTGGGTTTTGGGAAGGTTATGGTTGCACACAACGTTACTCTTGTGGATGTCATGCTTGTGAAAACCCTTAGTTACAATTTGTTATCCGTTTCCGCCCTTGGCAAGATGGGTTTCGCCGTCTTTATTGATAATGATATTGTGGTCCTCTTGTGGAGCAAGACTCTAAAAGTCTCTTTCGTTGGGTATCGCGAAAATAACTTGTATGTGGTGGACTTTTCGGGGGCCACCACATCAAGTGCGATGTGCCTATTTGGAAAGGCGGATGTGGGTTGGTTGTGGCATCGCCGCTTGGCCCATGTCAACATGAGAACTTTGCAAAGTCTTCACAAGGGGAACCATATTGTGGGACTAATGGAAAATGTGTCTTTTGCCAAAGATCGTGTTTGCAGGGCTTGTGTTGAAGGTAAAATGCATGACTCTCCGCACCCAAGCAAGACTATTATCTCTTCCAAGAGGATCTTGGAGCTCCTTCATGTGGATCTCTTTGGTCCTACCACTCATGCAAGTCTTGGTGCAAAGAAATATTGCTTGGTGATTGTTGATGACTATTCAAGATATACTTGGGTCTATTTTCTCAAGAATAAAGATGAGACTCAACAAATCTTCATTGACTTTGCCACCGAGGTGCAACGACAACACAACCTCCCTATATTGGCAATAAGAAGTGACAACGGCTCCGAGTTCAATAACTACACACTCAATGATTTTCTTAGTGTTGAGGGGATAAGACGTCAATATTCCGCTGCATACACCCGTCAACAAAATGATGTTGCGGAGAGGAAGAACCGGACTCTCATGGATATGGCAAGATCTATGTTGGCGGAGTACAAATCCCGCTATAATTTTTGGGCCGAAGCCATCTCCACCGCCTGCCACTCTTCTAACTGGCTCTATCTCCGTAAGGTCTTGAACAAGACTCCATATGAAGTACTTGGCGTGTAGTTGACGTGGGAGTTAGAAATCTTTGTGGTGTAGCTTTTCTTCAGTTCCCCGGCAACGGCGCCAGAAAATATGCTTGATGGCGTGTATTTCACACGTTCGTTGGGCAACCCCAAGAGGAAGGTATGATGCGCACAGCAGCAAGTTTTCCCTCGAAAAGAAACCAAGGTTTATCGAACCAGGAGGAGCCAAGAAGCACGTTGAAGGTTGATGGCGGCGGGATGTAGTGCGGCGCAACACCGGAGATTCCGGCGCCAACGTGGAACCTGCACAACACAACCAAAGTACTTTGCCCCAACGAAACGAGTGAGGTTGTCAATCTCACCGGCTTGCTGTAACAAAGGATTAACCGTATTGTGTGGAAGATGATTGTTTGCGGAGAAAATAGTAAAAACAAGTATTGCGACAGATTTGTATTTCAGTATTAAAGAATGGACCGGGGTCCACAGTTCACTAGAGGTGTCTCTCCCATAAGATAAAAGCATGTTGGGTGAACAAATTACGGTCGGGCAATTGACAAATAGAGAGGGCATAACAATGCACATACATGACATGATAAGTATAGTGAGATTTAATTGGGCATTACGACAAAGTACATAGACCGCCATCCAATCGCATCTATGCCTAAAAAGTCCACCTTCGAGGTTATCATCCGAACCCCTCCGAGTATTAAGTTGCTAAACAACGAGACAATTGCATTAAGTATGGTGCGTAATGTAATCAACAACTACATCCTCGGACATAGCGCCAATGTTTTATCCCTAGTGGCAACAGCACAACACAACCTTAGAACTTTCTCGTCATCGTCCCGGTGTCAATGCAGGCATGAACCCACTATCGAGCATAAGTACTCCCTCTTGGAGTTAAAAGTAAAAACTTGGCCAGAGCCTCTACTAGAAATGGAGAGCATGCAAGATCATAAACAACACATGTGTAATAACTTGATAATTAACATGACATGGTATTCTCTATCCATCGGATCCCGACAAACACAACATATAGAATTACAGATAGATGATCTTGATCATGTTAGGCAGCTCACAAGATCCAACAATGAAGCACAATGAGGAGAAGACAACCATCTAGCTACTGCTATGGACCCATAGTCCAGGGGTGAACTACTCACTCATCACTCCGGAGGCGACCATGGCGGTGTAGAGTCCTCCGGGAGACGAATCCCCTCTCCGGCAGGGTGCCGGAGGAGATCTCCAGAATCCCCCGAGATGGGATCGGCGGCGGCGGCGCCTCAGTAAGGTTTTCCGTATCGTGGTTTTTCGCCTCAGGGGTTTCGCGACGGAGGCTTTAAGTAGGCGGAAGGGCAGAGTCGGGGGCCAGACGAGGGGGCCACACCATAGGGCGGCGCGGGCCCCCCGGGCCGCGCCGCCTTGTGGTGTCGCCACCTCGTGGCCCCACTTCGTGTGTTCTTCGGTCTTCCGGAAGCTCCGTGGAAAAATAGGCACTCGGGTCTTAGTTTCGTCCAATTCCGAGAATATTTCGTTACTAGGATTTACGAAACCAAAAACAGCAGAAAACAGGAACTGGCACTTCGGCATCTTGTTAATAGGTTAGTTCCAGAAAATGCACGAATATGACATAAAGTGTGCATAAAACATGTAGGTATCATCAATAATATGGCATAGAACATAAGAAATTATCGATACGTCGGAGACGTATCAGTACTCACCGGGAACAAGCCTAATATCTCATACTTCAAGGTGTTCGGGTGTAAGTGCTTCTATAAAATCAAAGGAGTTTGTTTATCTAAATTTGCTCCTAAAGCTTTGGAGGGTATATTTGTTGGTTACGGTGCCGAATCTCACACTTACAAAATCTTTGATATATCCTCCAAGATTATCATCGAATCTTGTAGTGTGAAGTTCGAGGAAAATGATGGCTCCCAAGTGGGGCAAGTTGATGTTTGTGCAGGTGATGAAATACCTCAAGATTCCATAGTAAGAATGGTTGTGGGATTTTTCCGCCCCATTGAGGGACACGGTGTGGCGTCTTGGGAAGGACTATGCTCTACTTTGGTGGAGCCCTCATCTTCACAACATCAACAAACTCCATCTCTTGAAGCTAATGATGCACCAACCCAAGAACAAGAACCTCCCTCTAGTGTGCAAGATCAAGGACAAGATCAATATAGGATTCATGATGGATCCGATGAGTATCCATTCAATATTCTCCTCTCACCGAATAATGTCCAAGATCAAGCACATGAATTTGAGCACTCTCAAGAAATTGAGGAAACTCAAGTTGAAGGTCAAGACGGGGACCCAAACGATCAAGTTGATCAAGTGATCCCTCCAAGGACTAGGATGTCCAAGGAAGATATTGAGGCATGTCGTGTTGCTAGAAGAGATAGAACCTTAGAACGTCTTGAACACACACATGACAAGGTTCTTGGTGATGTAAGAGCAAGAGTTTCCACAAGAAGGCCATTGGCTAACTTTAGCAATCATCATGCTTATATCTCCTTAGTGGAACCCAAGAAAGTATTTGAAGCTCTTGAAGATCCAGATTGGTTGGAAACTATGCATGATGAACTCAATAACTTCAAGCGCAACAAAGTATGGACTTTAGTAGAGAAGGCAAAGGAGTGCCGCAATGAAATAGGCACTAAATGGATATTCAAGAACAAGCAAGATGAGTTTGGAATTGTTGTAAGGAACAAGGCAAGATTGGTAGCTCAAGGTTTCTCTCAGATTGAAGGAATTGACTTTGGAGAAACTTATGCTCCCGTGGCTTGCCTTGAGTCCATCCGTATCCTTCTTGCATATGCATCACATCATAATTTTAAGTTACAACAAACGGATGTGAAAAGTGCATTTCTTAATTGTCCTTTGCATGAAGAGTTTAATGTTAAGCAACCCCCGGGTTTTGAGGATCCCGACTATCCTAACCACGTTTATAACTTGATAAAGGCATTTATGGTCTCAAACAAGCTCCTAGAGCTTGGTACGAGCACCTTAAGGAATTGTTGATAGACCGTGGGTTTGATGTTGGGCTAATCGATCCCACTCTTTTTACTAAGAGGGTCAATGGGGAACTTTTCATTTGCCAATTATATGTTGATGATATTATCTTTGGCTCTACTAATAAAGCTTTCAATGATGAATTTTCAAAGCTTATGACCGATATGTTTGAGATGTCTATGATGGGAGAGATGAGGTTCTTTCTTGGTTTTGAGATCAAGCAATTGAGAGAAGGGACTTTCATCAATCAAGCAAAATATCTCCAAGACATGCTCAAGAGGTTCAAGATGACGGAAATGAAGGGTGTAGCCACTCCAATGGTTACCAAATGTCATCTTGCACTTGATACCAATGGTAAAGAGGTTGATCAAAAGGTATATCGCTCCATGATTGGATCCTTGCTTTATCTTTGTGCATCTAGACCGGACATAGTGTTGAGTGTTGGTGTGTGTGAAAGGTATCAAGCTTCTCCTAAGGAGAGCCACATGATGGCTCTCAAAAGAATCTTTCAATATTTGGTTGATACCCCAAGATATGGTCTTTGGTATCCTAAAGGCTCAAGTTTTTATCTCAATGGATACACCGATGCGGATTGGGCGGGAGACAAGGATGATAGGAAATCAACCTCCGGGGCTTGCCAATTCCTTGGTAGGTCCTTGGTGTGTTGGTCTTCTAAGAAGCAAAATTGTATATCTCTCTCTACCGCCGAAGCCAAATATGTTGCCGCCGCAAGTGGATGCACTCAATTGTTATGCATTAGGAAAACTTTAAAGGAATACGGTGTCACTTATGACAAAGTGCCTCTTTTATGTGACAATGAAAGTGCCATCAAGATTGCTTATAATCCGGTGCAACATTCAAGAACGAAGCATATTGAGATCTGGAATCATTTTATTAGTGATCATGTTGTCCGTGGTGATATTGAGCTATGCTATGTTCCTACCAAAGATCAACTCGCCGATATATTCACGAAGCCTCTTGATGAAGCAAGATTTTTCTATTTGAGGAATGAGCTAAATATCATTGATTCAAGGAGTATAGCTTAACCATCTTGCAAACACACTTTCTTCTCAAAACTTTATTTGATGTGGGCATGAAAATAGGGGGAGCGCCATTTAAACTATTGAGCTATCCCTCCCCCCATAATGCCAATAATAAGAAATCATTATCTTTATATCATATGCTGATATGTGAGCTTCAATGACGAGTATTGGTCTTGGGCCCAAGATATATCTTCGCGGTGCCATACCATAACACTCATACATGGTGGCCTAGGCCACCACACTCTTCTTTGTGAAGAGTTGGAGTTATTTGGATCTTTCATGGATTTCATTTGACTTTTATTTGTTCTTATGGGAAATCACTCATGTTTGGTCTTTATTTGCAGTGTTTGCAAATATGTGTGATAATGTACCATCAACAGTGTGATCTTTCTATCCTAAGCCACCTTACCTAAGAAACCATTCCACTCTTAATACACTAAATATCTAAAAAAAATTCAAGGGTTTTGGGCTTGGGGCTGGTTTGCCGGCACTGCCGGTGGTGGCACCCCGGCACTGCCGGTTACGGTTGGGTGGCACTGCCGCTGTCGGGTGGGGTCAAAGTGACGGGCCCTAGGGGAGTTAGGGCAACTGCCTCTTTCCTCCCCGTGCCCCTCTCCTCCCACACGACGCCCCAGCCACCGCCGACGCTGCCCCAGCCCTCAAGCCACCGTCCCGAGTCCTCCCAGGACCCCTGGTCGGCTGGGCTTGGGCAGGCCACCCTCCTCCATGGCTTCCTCTTCCGGTAAGCCTTTCCTCCCTTGCATTGCTCCGTAGACTTTACCATGGAGGTAGATAGTCCCTTGCATTGCTCTGATGAACTTTTGAGACACAATGTGTGAGTCTTCAGCGGATCTGGCATGCTTCAGGCTTGACCGGCACTACCGGCCATTTCTCAGCGGCAGTGCCGCTGGGCCGGCACTGCCACCCTATGCAATCCGGCACTGCCGGTTGGGCTGGCAGTGCCGCCCATATCACTCCGGCACTGTCGGCGATGCTGTTGCCAGATCCACCCTAGCCTCTACAATTGTATCTCGAACTATTCATTTGTAATGCACTGACTGTCAGTTTTTCATTCATTTAGTGTACCTTATCATCATTTCCCTCTGTCCCTTGCTGTCTTAGGTGCAGGTGGTTCACACCGCAAGAACTCGGGCAAACAGGCTGTTCCTGGAGATTTTGAAGCTGAAATTCTACCGGTGAAGAAGGCGTCTCATCGGGAGAAGGGTATGGCTGAAACAGAACCTCGCCACCTCATCATCAAAAGGCTGCGAGGCAGACCTATTGGGAAATGGCCTGATCATGAGTATGCTCGGCTGTGTCAGACAAATGTCTATATCACACCCAAGGCCACCAACTGTTCTGAGCTGTTCTGGACTGAATATCAAGAAAAGACCTATTTGGATCTCTATGCTGAGGCTACCTATCGTGTTGCTCCTATGCATCACATTAACTTTGCTCACATGGACAAGCATGCTCATTATTTTGCAGAAGGTCGGGAGATTTGTGAGTACCTTGGTCTCTTCCCCCTGATGAAATTTCATCACCCTTACTATGTTGATGTTATTGGACAATTCTTTGCCACGGTGTATGTTGACACTGATGATGCCAAGACTATGACTTGGATGACCGAGGGTCGCATGTTGCATGGCACCTGGGGTCAATTTGCAGAGTGTCTTCGCTATCCAGTGCTTACTGACGACACAGAAGGATACTTCCGGGCTCACAACACTCTAAAGCCCATTGATAAGGCTCTTCTAGATGATCTATATCTTGAAGGAGAAGTGGTGTATGGCTCTCAGAAGTTTCTTCGTCCAGTTTATGACATTCTTCTTCGCATTTACAGAGAGGTCCTCAATCCCAAGGTTGGCTACGTTGATCAGATTTATGGCTATATTGGAAATCTTTTGTATCTCACTCACCAGCACCGTGGCACCGGCCTTCAGCTTGATGTGATGGATTATCTGTGGGAGGATTTTTGGTCGTGCATCATGTCTCGCAAGTCTCCGGTATTTGCACCCTACTTCATGTGTTTCATTTGCTCTCGCTCGGACAATGTTGGGTATGGTAAACTCCTTGATGATGTTAACTATTTGCCTCACAAACACAAGGATCTCAAGGTCAAGGCTCATCCCCTTCCTCCCCGTCTCCCCGCTGATGATGAATCTGCTGAAGAGGACTCAGATATGGAGTATGTTCCTCCTGCTGACAGTAGATGGTTTGCTCGTATTGAGGCCAAGCTTTCCAAGATTTTTTTGTCTCAAGTCTGACATCAATAGGCGTCAATACCAAGCTCATAGGGAAAGGAAGATGGAGAGGAGGAACACCAAGCTCATTATGCGCAAATTGGACATTCCTGTTGAGAGTGGGTCAGAAGAGGTCATTACTCCTGAGGAAGAGTGGCTGTCAAAGCATGGCAATGTGACTGAGTTTGATCAGCTTGGGCTACCCGGTCCTTCTCGCCGATAGCGTCTTGCTAGTGATGATGAATATAGTGAGCCTAAGCCCGCCGAGTTCGAAGACGACGACAAGATGGAAGAATCCTCCGACCATTCCGAAGATATCTAAGCTTCCATGGGATGTTGCAGCATCGCTTCTTTTCTCCTGTTTGGTGTGTTAATGCCAAAGGGGGAGGAGAAGGTCTATTAGGACTTGCATGGGATTTGATCAGGTTGAGGCACAAGCATATGTGTTTACCATTCTGTTAAGGCTTGTGTCCTTCTTTTATCATTTGTGCTTATGTTGAACTTTATCGTTTGTTTCTTGGTGTTTAAAACTCTGTTCTATATGTGGTGGAAAGACATTTTAGTATGAGACATATTATTATGGATTTCTGAAGTCTATATGCATGGTTGAGATTGTCATTATGAATGGAATCTCAACTTGATAATTGATACATGGTATGATGAGACATATGGATTTCAGAATTGTACATAATTGAGTATATCTTCATGGAATGGTATGGTCACCATGTCTCAATCTTTTATATCTCTCTGTCTCTTATCTATTACTTGTGATATGTTAGCATTGTGTTGCCTTACCCTGGTGTTTAGAGTTGCTCTGTACCTAATATGTATATTTGTATTCAAACATAAAATTCTTTTCTGCACACTTTTAGGGGGAGCTTCTCCCTTATTGAAACACTGCTAAAATTGCTCTTTTTTTTTTTTGCTAAATCCCGGTTTTGTCATCAAACACCAAAAAGGGGGAGATTGAAAGAACATTTCATGATCTCTATGGTTTTGCGTGTTGATAACAACACCGGTGACAATCTAACTGTGTGCTAAGTATGTGACAGATAAAGAGAAAGCACCACGACTAACAATCTCGATCCCCTCAAAAATGAGAAAAGAGTGCTACAGAAATCCTTCCAGTGGCCGGCACTACCGGTGGATGAGGGCCGGCACTGCCGGTGGATGCACCCCAGCACTGTCGGTGGTTGCACCCCGACACTGCCGGCTATCTCTGTCGACTGCTGTGACCTAATTTCAGGGGCTGGCACTGCCGCCATCTCTGGGCCGGCACTGCCGTTGAAGACGTTCCAACAGGCAGATTTGGTGGAGGGGTATATAAGGATCCCTTCCCCTACCTTGGAAAGTTGCTCAAACCCTCAAGACTTGTTCCACCATTGCTGAACCACCAAGAACACCAAAATCGTCAGATCTCCTCCCTCAACCACCCAAATCTCCTGAGCTTTGGAGAATCGAAGGAGAAGACCCCAATCTACATCTTCACCAAAGCGATTTGCATTTCCCCCTCATTTTGTTGAGGGCCCCCTTGCTAGTGTTCCTCTTTGGAATCCCTAGTTGTTTGTGGTTGATGTGTTCTTGTTAATTGTTGTGGTTTTACAGATATTGGGAGCCTCCAATTCGGTTGTGGATGTTTGCCCCAAGAACCTTGTAAATGCTCGGTTTCCGCCTCGAGACAATCCCTTAGTGGAAGTGGGCTAGGCCTTTGTGGCGTTGCTCATAGGAGACCTGAGTGAAGCCTTCGTGGCGTTGGTCTGGCTTTCATAGCAATCACACTCCTCCAAACGTAGACGTACCTTTTTGCAAAGAAAGGGAACTACGGGAATCATCTTTGTGTATCCGCGTGCTCCACTCTCGGTTACCTCTATCCTATTATCTCCCCTATATATATTGTCTAGCTATATATTGCTTAATAGTTGATCCTGTCATATAGGTAAATTCACATAGCTGCATATCTAGAGAATTTACCTTTGTGTCAAGCCTAAGTTGAAAACGAACTAAAAATTGGTTAGCACCTATTCACCCCCCTCTAGGTGCGGCATACGATCTTTTCAGAGTACGGGTAGATACTGGTGGAGCAGCTCTTTGGACCGTAAATCTTTGCATTGGGTATCCTAGAAGGAGTTGTCGAAGCCGAAAGTTAAAGGCGGTATGAGTTTTAGGGATCTTGAAATGTTTAATATTGCGTTACTTGGCAAGCATGGGTGGAGACTGATGCGCCCAGAGTGTTGAGGGGTAGATATTACCCAAATTCAGATTTCTTACAAGCTACTATTTCTTCTAGATCCTCAGCCACATGGAGAGCCATATTGGCATGCAGAGAGGCCCTTTCAGTTGGGCTTATTGAAGCGGATATGCAACGGTTCTTCGCTGAATGCGTGGCAAGATGCTTGGGTGCCAGGTCCCAGAACAATAAAGCCGGTTCCCCAAATTGGTCGAGATGAAATAAATATGATCTCTGATCTGATAGATGGTGAGAATGGTACATGAAAAATTAATCTAATCCGACGGAACTTTATAGCTCTTGATGCTGATGCCATTTTTAATATACCACTACGTAGTGGTGGTGGAGAAGACAGGTATATATTCTGTTAAATCTGCGTATCGTGCTCTTATGACTCACAACGAGCAACCAGCTCTAGAGGAAGGGGCGATCACCAAAACCTCAGATTCTGAACAATGGATGTGGAAATCTCTCTGGAAACTTGATGTGGTGCCAAAAGTACGCGTCTTCTGATGGAGAGTGCTGCGAGGTATTTTGCTGGTTGAGAGTATACTTAAGCACGGACATATTGCACAAATTGCAAGATGCAAAATCTGTCTTGATGCAAATGAAAACATGATGCATGCCCTTATTTAGTGTTCACATGCGAGAAAGTTCTGGAAAGAGGCGCAAGTGTGGCTAAAATTAAAGTTGCCTAGACTACATCCCGAGACATGGTCGAAGGATATTTTATGTGATCCCATGTTCTTGGAGTCCGATCGAGCTAACCTTATCACCGTTATGTGGGCGATTTGGACGTCGAGGAACAGCTGGACTCATGATCGGGGACCCTTCGATCCTGTTCAATCTCTGAAGATGATCAAGGAAGCGCTTGCGGTGCTTGAGCTACTGAAGCAATTTACGGAGATACTTCCAGGTCATGGCTGGCGACCACCGGAGGGAGATACAATCAAAATAAATATTGACGGTGCAGAAATTCAATTCGGCTCCCGGGTGCGTATGCTCCCTCTACCAAAAAATCTTATTTCGAAGTGTCAAAAAAATTTGACAAAAAATTCTACATGTACATCTTTATAATATATGTGTGTTCGTCAAGTTTCAAGAAAACCCAACATTTTTTGTGGACTATGTAAAAAAGAGAAATTTTATCTTGTAAAAACCATTATTTCTAGCACTGAGTTTTGTCTTTTTTACACACGTCACATGACAAGTCGATTTTTTATGAAACAACTTTGTAAGCGTGTAGCACGTGAAGATGTACGTGCGAATTTTTCGTTACAATTTTTTTGAAATTTAAAATGTGTGTAAGATGCATTTTAAACTAAAGGGAGCATATGCTCCCATGTTCCAAAACATCACTCCCCTGACGGTGGTCTATCCCTAGAAGCTCGCAAGGGTGGAGCTGGTTGTGTCACGCGCACGGCTACTTCCTTCCTTGGAGCATGTAGTAAACCCTACGAGGGTGTTACTAACCCTCTTGTTGCTGAAGCCCTCTCTCTACGGGATGGTGTTATCTTCGCCCGGCTTCGAGGTTTCGAAAGAGTGGTCATGGAAGTTGATTGCCTGGAGGTTGTAAACCTCTGGAACTCTCGTCACGGTTCTCGTTCGGCTGTGACACCAATTCTTCCAGAAATTGGATAGCTAGCTAGTTTTTTTTGTTTCTTTTGTTATCCATCATGTTCCTAGAAATGCTAATCTCTCGGCCCATCTCTGCGCAAAGCCTGCACTCTGATGGTGATGAGTAGCTGGCTAGATTTACCACCAGAATTCCTTAATTCTTTGTAGTCAGTCTTCTGGCTGAGCAGGCGGGATCCGTCATTAAAGAATAAAGAACTCTCTATTTCCCCGAAAAAAGAAAGATCGAGGAAGTCAGAAAACGCCATTTCTATATGTCAAAAAAAAACGCCATTTCTATTTTCTAATAATCTAACTTATGCGGGTGCTGTAAATTGGTAGGGTCTTGTCTAATTCTGCGACCACGGGAGAGGGCACATAGGGTTTCCCCACACGGCATCCAGCCCCGCACGCCGGTTCACCACGACGCAGCCGGAAATCGCCCAAAACCACGAGCCAGCTGCGCGACGCAGCCGCCGCCACCGGCGCACCGCGGTGCCGGCTACGGACTGATATCTAGCCCCCAACCAACAACACAGCGCAAGAGGAGCCCCAAACCCTTTTCCCCTCTCCTTCTTCTTCTCCCACTCTCGTCGCGGAATCACACGCGCAGATTGGAGCCGGAGCTCGATCCGAAAGAAGCTTTCTTTTCTCGCGGAATGGCGGAGGAGAAGGGCGCGCTGCAGTCGGCGAGGACTTGGATCGTGGAGCACAAGCTCCGGGCCGTCGGTACGTCCTCACCGATCTTTTTCTTGTTCCGCCGCCAGAACCATTTCGTCGGTCCTTCTCTTCCTGCCCAGAGATGAATCTGAGTATCTGATCCCCTTTTCTTTTCTTGTCTTGAAGGGGCGCTGTGGCTCTCGGGGATCGCGGGATCCATCGCGTACAACTGGTCCAGGCCCGGCATGAAGACCAGCGTCAAGCTCATCCACGCCAGGTACGGTTCCTGATTTGAAATCCTGTGTTGAAATCGGCTTAGGTTCCAGTAGCGACGCATGTGCTAATGTCCTTATCTCCCAAGCTGAAATCAGCTTAGCTCCATCAGCAATGCTTGTGGAGCTGTGGTTGTGGTGGGTATTGGCTCACTGGGTACATTCATGTGGTGGCTGCATTGTTGGGAAACAAGATACGGACGTATTTTATCCTGACTATGGTAACCTGTTAGGTTCCCATCGGATATAGGTGTCATCAGACACGATGGATTCGATGTTAGTACTTTTAGATGGCTCGATTACCCCCAATTGTTAGGCTTGTTTTCATCCACATGATAAATGCTGATTTCGTAGTATAACATGTGGTTATAGGTTTAACTGAAGCGCGTACACAAGGACCTTTTTCACCATAATCAAATGACACCTCCACCGTTCAGTTTGACCCCAACCAAATGAGGGGAGGGTAGATCTGGCACTGTGATGATAGCCGGGACCCGGGAGTGAAATTTTGCACCGCATATATATTTTTAGACAGAATATGCTTTCTCAATCAAGTTCTGGTGGTGCACACCCTACATTTCAAATACATCCATTAACTTGATCTCGAGTCTACTTATGCAAGATTACCACCAAAATGATATTGATGTGGGTTTGGTAAGCGAGTTAGCTGCTTGTATGCGGTGCAGTTTTAATTTTCCGGCATATATTTGGGGAATAGTGCCATGGAAGTATTTTACAGTGCCAGAAAGATTTTAAAACTGGCTAGTTAACTATTGACTGCTACTCATGAAGTAACCAACATAGTAGTAAAAGAGTGCACTCTGCTTTGCCCTGCAATGTGCTTGCTTGCGCTCCTAACTTCTTGACACAAACAACAAGTGTGCAACACATATCATGATCAACATGACGTCAATTATCAACTAGTGTTAACCTAGATGAGGGCTTATTATAGGCTTATGAAAGGCTCTGTGGCCAGTTAATCACATCACTTTGTTCAATGCAAAGGACATAACAAAGATTTACACAAAGGAACTAGTTCACTGTGGTGACTTACAAATTGTAGTGAACACATTTCTCGTGATAATGCTGTTCTCTTTGGTCTCAGAAAACTATATATCACTAGTTGGATATATGTAGTGAAAAACCATGCCTAGACTATCTTTCTAGGTGTCAGAATTTGATTGTTGTCCACACAACAAGTGTTGCCCTGGAGAAGGGTATGAACTGCAGTAACCCCACTTTCATGTCCGTAACTTGGTGCTGTGAATCCTTCGGAGTTTTATATTACAATACTCTTTTTTCTGCTTTTCCCCAGACAAACTGTTTGATGACACCGTTGGTAGTACAATAGTACATAGTGTAGGGTGGTGTGTAGAATTCCTGAAGGATTGCACTGCTGAAGGTCAAGGAAGTAGTACAACATAGTGTTTAAACAAATCTAAAGCCAGCGCAGTCACACATCTGGCAACAGTTATGTCTCAGAGGTTAGCAACTAGCAACTGATGCTCGAAACACAGTTGGACACATGTTTGCTCTTCCTTGTGATTGTGTACTAATGACATCAGCATGTTTTGACCTAGGCATGTCCTGTAAATGATCTATTTTTCTATAGGTAACAAGTTTATAGTACATAAAGTGACAGTTCTTTGTACTAAATAGGTGTTTGGGATTGGGACACATAACACATATACCTTATTCGGTTATTCCCCTTAGCCTGTATTTTTACGTTTAATGGATAATGCCTGCCTTTAGAGATAATACTTTTAAAGTATGGATACATTCGATGATTGATGTTATTACAGTCCCACATGATCTGAACCGCTAGGCAGGGCGGAGCCAGCCTGTAGAAAACCACAACTCAACTCTCCAGCCTAATTGGTCTGGCGATGAACCTTCATGATTCTCGAATCAGGAAGAGCAGCCATAATCACACAAACATCCATGAAGATTAACATAAGATCTATCCTCAGCGGTATATTAGTAAGACTGAACAACCAATAAACAGTCTGTTGCCAAGACTACATGATCAGTCAACTGAGCAGCGGATGACATGCCCGCCACCATCTGTTGAGACCACCCTCCACGACTGGTGGCAAGAGGCAAGGCAAAGCACGCCAAAACCTATGCACAAAGGCTTGGCATCCGTGACGCTCCTGGTTCCCTGGATGGTATGGAAGCACCGGAATGATTGTGTCTTTGAACATGGGTGCCCATCAGTTAGAGAACTGAGCATCAAAATCAAAGATGAAGCTGTGTCATGGGCCATGGCAGGGGCAAAAGGCCTGAGGGACATCATGCCAGCAACCTGGGACATGCAATAAACCCCTCTTTCTGTAAAATCAAGATTGTAACCTCTTAGGAGGCGTGTAACAAATTCTATCTTTTCAATGAAATGAAATGCAAAGAGTCCTTTGCGTTTTCTGGAAAAAAAGTCAACTGAGCAGCTAAATGGATCTCAGTAAATGAGCAAGTATTATGTTTCAACTGCACTAGTACATACTTTCATGTTTTGATAGAAAAGGGTTTCCCCCGATTTCATTAAAGAAATAAAAATGTTCTACAGTTTCACCACCACAACAGAAACATCCACCCAGCGTCTGCGTTTGAAAGGTTCATAGAGATAAAAGGAGTGAAAGAGAACAAGAAGCTAAAATCTACAGTTATTACAGCAGGCAGACAAGCAGCTCCACTCAACTCCTACTCCGCTACTATCAGCATCCCTCCCCCCCCCCCCTAGGGTTTCTTTTTTCTTCCTATAATTTTTCAACCAAATGCCTACACAATGAGAGCATTGGTAAAGCTGCAGTTTATGCCAAAAACGCAACTAACCACGTTCCACACATATCTAGCAAGAGGACAGTGTAAGAACAAATGATCAATTGTTTTCTGACCACAAAACAAGCAAGACAACTCACATCGCCCTCCTCTGTGATAAAACATCCCTGGTTGAGATACTTTTTTTTCAGTATCGACCAGATGAAAATCCTGACACGCAGTGGAATTTTCACTTTGCACATAAATTGAGAAGGAACGTTTAAAGGGATTTGATTGAAAAAACACCAGAAGTTGTGAGTTTCCAACCAATTTATCTGGCTCGTCACTTAGTTCAACATTTGCCAAATCATTTTGCAGATTAGCCCATTGTTCCCCATAAACCCCACCAAAACCCTTCTGAATCTAAGTGAACCAAGCCCAAAATCAAACAATTGCTTAACAGTGATTTCCTGATTCAGTGAGATATTGAAAACCTTGGATATTTTGAAGCAAGCTTCCCATCACCAAGCCAGTGATCTCTCCACAGCCTAGTTCTATTCCCTTTCCCTATTTGAATTTTAGAACATCTCCAAAACAGTTGCTTGACTTCCATGAGCCCCTGCCAAAAGTTGGATTCTCCATTTTTGGCAGTGACCTGGCCCAAGGTCTGTCTTTGTAGATTTTTTTAGAAACGATATCTTGCCACAGCCCTTGTTAATTAAACAGCTTCAAAGCCATTTTGACAAAAGAGGAATATTCATTACATTCAGATCAATGATACCCTGGCCACCTGCATCTTTTGGCAGACTCTTCCAGTTAACTAGGTAGTATTTATTCTAATCTTTATCTCCACTCCAAAGGAAATAGGACCTGATTTATCCATTTTCTCCCAGCATGACAGAAGAACTTGTCCCGAGCGGTCTCTTATAATGACACCAAAACTTCCTTGGCAGAATGAATATCAAAGTGCATCTGCATTTATCTTAAGCCAGCCAGGTGTACGTACCTTCATAAACTTCCAGGATGACAGAAGGACCTGTCCCAAGTGGTCTCTTGTAATGACACCAATACTTCCTTGGCGGAACGAATATCAAAGCGCATCCACATTTATCTTGAGCCAGCCAGCTGTAATTGGACCCCAACAAGCACACACATCTGAAATACTTCCTCCGCCCCAAAAAGGATGTCAGAGATACATCCAAATTTAGACAAATCTGCGACATCTTTTTCGAGACGGAGGTAGTATCGTTCTGATTTGATGTAGGCTTAAGCACGTCTGGATTTCCGTTTCACCTTTGTGATCCACATTGTGGAAGAGAGTTAGCAAGTGAAAATCTTTATTCTGAATGCTTTTCAGGCATTTTCTACTATTGGTTCTTCAGGTTCCTGTTATGTCTTTCACCCCATTAATCTACTTGTACCATTTTTGACTGATCTTATTGATGTTCTTCTGCCACTTTTCGGTAAAAATCAAGGCAATATTCAGGTTCATTATATAGAATATTGTTTAGGGTCATTACACCTCTAGTGTTTGTTTGCATTGTTTAGTTTGGCGGTTCCGTGCAATAGAATCTAACATGTATTGAGTGCAAACAAACCTGGAAAGTAATACTAACCAAAATGTTAGACCTTTTGGTTCAAAGTTATGGCACTGGGACTACTAGATGTAATTAATGAAATCCTGCATCATTATTTCAGTACCACTGCTGCACAATCAAACTTCACGGACTTAAATTTATTTGGTTTCATTCTTATAACTTGGCAGTGTCTTTGTGCCATATTTCTGTTGATATAATTCAGTTTTTTCATTCAACGGAGTAAAGCACGGTTATTACATCTCCACACTTTGTTTGCATCGCTTACTTTGTCTATCTGTGCAGTTGAATCTAACATGTTTTGATCGCAAAGAAACCTGGAAAGTACTATTATTAACCAAAATGTTGGACGTTTATATTCAATGTTATGGTAGTGAGATTACTGTACTCAGTTATGAAACCCTGCATCAGTATCGCTGCTGCACGTACTTAATTTTATTTGATTGTTCTACCTTGGCAGGCTTCATGCTCAGGCCCTTACCCTGGCTGCCTTGGGTGGTTCAGCACTGGTGGAGTACTATGATCACCAGTCAGGTTCAGGGTCAAGAGTTCACAACTATGCAAAGCAGTTCCTTCCTCCAGCTGAGACCAACCCCAAAAAAGACTAGGATCTACTGTGTAGAAGAGGCAAACAAATAACAGCCACCAGATATGGGGTATGTTGATGTTATTTTCTGAACGAAGAATCCGGCGCTCTGTGTTCCTTTATTGAAATTCTGCATGCTGGCTATTTTCTGTATAAGCTACTGAACCAGCAATCAGATGCCGCGATACACTGATGCATGGTAATGCAAATATGTACTATCCTGGAAAACAATGAAATTAATGAAATGTTTCCCTCTTACTATTGATGAAGGGAATTTGTCAATAAGATTTCATATTACCTGCGCCTAAGTTGGTGTGCAAAAGCTTTTGCTCAAGACTGTGAACATCACGTTGTGTGACATTGGATGCTCTAGGAATGCCCATAAGAACTTAAGAAGTGATTCCTTTCTCTGTTTGGAATATAATACTGCAAAGTGGTGCCTGTACTTAGTACTGACACATACTTAGAGCATGGGAGGCACGTGCTAATGTGCTATGGAGATGATGGGTGAGACATCGGTGTTGCTTCCTGCTCTAGGTTCCTTCTGGTGGATCTGACGGTGGGTTTCTTTATGGTTTCCTGTTGGGTGATTAGTACGTACTTTCCTGGGTACAATTGTTTAGTTGGAACTAAAACTAGCTAGCTGCATAGTCTGTGTCAGGCTCATGGATCTCGAGTGTGCCATAAGATAACAGCCAGCTTTCTGAGTTATAATGCATCTGGTCGCATTCCAGACTTGGGAGGACTTGCAACATACAAGATATCATCATACTCGCATACATATACATCGAAATTCTTCAAAATATAAAAGCTGCATATAAAGATGTGAAAGAAACATCTGTTTCGGCGGCAATGAACATGATGATAAATGATCAAAGCCCCAGGATAGCCCCCAAAACATTAGAGATACTGCAGCTCTGATGACTGATGTAGATGTGTATTTTATCTTCTACCAGAAGAGGATTTCGTTACTGTAAACATGGCCTAGCGTTGACCTTGAGTGATCTCCATCTGCGAACTTGGAGATCTCTGAGTAATCGAATCTCCTCGAGAGTCGAGACTAACGCACCGAAATGCTTTGAAGCGGTGATGTTTTATTGTTACTCCCTCCGTACCGGTTTAACAGGCACACACGTTATTCAAGAATTTACTTTGACCCTTATTTTGGTCAATAAAATATAGAATATATGTCACAAAAATTATATCGTTGGAAACCTCGTTTGAATACAAATCTAATGGTATAGAATTTGTAGACATATAATTTATATTTTGTTGACTAAATTAGTGGTCAAATTTTGTCTCAAACTGCGTGCGCGCCTGTTAAACCGATACGGAGGGAGGGAGTAGAATGAGACCGATGGTTACAGCCTTACAGATACACCAGTTTAATCTAATTGTATCCCGAATCAGGAAATAATTGAGAAGGGGCATGGCCTCGACGTGGTCGCCGTCGATCACTGTCATCGGCAACAACTCTTAACGACCTAACACCCATTGTCTCTTTCTCAACTTGCTCTTGTTGCTTTTCTATTATGGTTGAATCATGAAGCAATACCGCGAAAGGGCACACATGCTAGCTGCTACAAAAGGCTACTGCAAAACAGAAGAAAAAACAGGAACCTTTTTCATGTACCCTATGAGAGTTGCCCATTATTTTCTTTCAAACCCTGTTGGCATCTTGCTTTGTGTTTTCTCACTGACAATCGTCTACGTGTACCGTCGGTTCCGGAATCATCGGGCGTGGAGTTCGGCATATGTTGGCAGCAAGAAGACTAAATTAAGGTACAGGTCAAAGTTCAAACAAGTTCAGCGAAATGAAGAAGAGAATCTGACAGAGCTTTTTTTTTGAAAGGCAGAAGATTTGGAATCTGACAGTGATGTGTCGCATGTGAATGAACGATACCATGCCATTTCTATTCTTCTATAACCCGTTCAAACTAATTAGCCGAGTCTCTTATCGCCATTGTTTATCTCTGTCGGTCTCTCTCAATCAAAGAAGTGTACGCAACCTAAGCTGAATTTTCGATGAAGATCAGTAGGCTGTGGCCATGTCCAGTACTCTCTACCTACCTAACTAACGCTGCCAAACCAAGAGTCATGGAGAAAGCAGAACACATGATACATGAGGGTCAGAGGATGAGGGTGCGTGATGATTCATCAAGGAAGGGCATGCCTGGCTTCTTTACACCCTGGACGTATCGGAAAGAAGTTGCATTGTTGTTCATGTTGGTGGCACCAACTATTGTGTTTTTAGTATCGATGTTTGGAGGTGAATTAATTGTGACTGAACATTGCCTAATTTGTTTGTCAGTTCACCTCATCAAGCATAGCAAAACTGTTATCATCGTAGGTAGATAGTCGATCTACCGAGCAACCAAGCAATCACAGCACGATGACGACACCAAGATTTGGTAACGCAGTTCGGCGAACGCTTGCATCTGTGGGGCATGCTTTACAAGCGCTCCTCCCCTTTGATACCGCATCACCTGGCCGCCTTGGGCACCGGCACAAGCCGCCAGCTCCCCTTGCGCTCCTACTGCTATCAAGTCGTCATAGTTTACAACATGCCAACATGTGGTGCCTCTCGCATTATATGGGAGGCCCAGGCTAGTCCGATTCGAACACTACGTGTAACCTATCCACTTCTATTACAACTCCGGTCCTAACGCAACCCAACTTGTACATAATATTTGACACAAACACAACAAAAACAAATGATTTGTGTGCGTTGATGAATGCCAATCAATTTGTCTTTTACGCTGGGGCGGCGGTCACAGATGTTGGTACGGCGGCCCTGAAGCTTTGTTGCTGTGAGGGGTACTCGGAGGATTGGCTTCTTCATCTACGTCCGAGCATCTCATGTCCGCTTCTCCCATATAGCAGTCATGGCGTCTTCTCCGGCAGGGTGTAGTGGTGTTTCGAGGGCAGGGTGTAGTGGTTTTCACCCGGTTTTTCACTAATTAACTGAACATCTTCTTCTTAATTAACAAATCTTTTGCATTCGTTTAAATAAATATTGCCGGGCAATTGTTATTTATTTTTTTATACTAAAGAAACGCAGACGCCTGCAGTATGGTTTCAGTTGAGTCGTTATCAGGTAAGTAGACAATGTAGACGCCTAATCATCTCGATTCCATAAGTGATGCTTGTTTGGAGGTGACGCATGGTCTATTTATTTTTTCTGTTCAGGTTATAGACATTGTTCTGTGTTGCTAGGGCCCTCAATTTGTCTGTCTTTGCCTCCGCTGAAAGTTTGGCGTGCTTACTAGTCGATCGACGGCGTCGCCATCGTGTCAACCTAATTTCCGGTGCCTACTTTTCCACGACGTACGAAAGGAAGAAGAAACCGACCTCCGGGAGGAAAACGGCCTCTCCGAATCAGTCCCGGCTCGTTATCACGTCGCTGCTCACTTGATCTTTTTCTTGACCTTGCTGTGTTGTCAGTTTACCATTTCCACAGCAGTGGCCAACCTGGTTTCTATTGAGCAGAGGCAGCTTTCTGTCAATCAAGACGGACAGAGGACAGGATCGAGGAGAAGAAGAAGAAGAAAGGTGGAGGCCGTTTCCTGTCACGCATGAGACTTTCAGCGAGGTTAACTACCGGCTGACGATGACTCTCTGTTGCCTGTTGGGGTGTCCCTCTCCCCAACCCAACTGTTGGCCGGATTCCTGAAGACTTTACTTGCGGCAGCATGCATCTTCAGATGCAGAAATCGGGGCAGTTTTCTTCTCGTATTGTCTGATGAAAAGGGATAGGGGCTTTACGTAATGCAGCGTCAACAGAAAACAAAATCTAGCGGAAGCTGTAGCTGCAGCCTACGGAAAGGCCGCCGATCGATCCAACCGGTTTCGTCGGCATCCGCCGAGCGGCCGAGATGGCCGGTCAAATCTCACGCGGCACGCATCGATCCAAGGGACTGGCTGGCTTAATGGCTAGCCGGCCAGCCGAGAAAGACCTACGCGTATGTACGAGAAAGCATCTGACGCCAGTTGCGCGTACTGACGTTGAACGCTAGTGACGCCGCTTGCGCAGAAGGCAGCACCTTCACCATATGCGTACGAAAGTGGAGAAGCTCGATCGAGGGAGGCCGGTCGTACGTAGCTCCGGCTGGATGCAGGCCGGGGAACATCTGGAGAAACGGGTTGCTTCTTTTGTTGGCATGTGATGGCAGGAAATTAACTGTAATGTAGAGGCCGATCCACCGGCATTATACTACGTACAAGTTTATAAGATCACCGCGATCAGACAACAGTGTGTAGAAGTATTGTGATCAGCAAATTAGCAGTTGAGTTAGAAATTCAGTATGATAACTGTGATGACGGTTCATCATTGGCTGCGGAAAGTTTGACGCAAAGCTTATGACCGCGCGACCAATTTGCTGGTTCAAACCGGGACATGATGGAGTGAATAATCGATCATAGAGTTTACAGAAAATGTACTCTAGTAATCTTGGCAACCGATCCTACTTTTCATTCATTTTAGCACACCCGCATAAGTTAATTTGCTTTGCTTGGCCTGTTCAATGTTCCTACCTCCTCGCCCAACTTTTTCCAACCAGTTTTCTACCCTTTCTATTTCATGCAGAAATACTCCTTCCATCGCATGATGGTAGTCTGAGATTTGTCAAAATTAGAATATATTCTCAAACAACCTTCATGGAACAGAGGGAGTACATTGCTCGATAACAAACCAGAAGTAGAGGAGAAAGAAAACAAAATAAATGCGGGTTGGGCACTAATAGAAAACCCACTACCACGTTTGATTTCATTGCCCAACTACTCAAAAATTTCACCAAGAGTTTACCTCGCATTTAGAAAATATTTCGTCTGAACCAAGCCACAACCGGAACGAATGGTCAATTGGCCCATCGGTCAAAGTTTAGAGGACTTGTTGTGCAATGATCTAAGCTAAGCAATATGGATGAACATATGCAGTAGTTTGGATGAACATATGTACTAGTTCGATGCGAACGTGCGTCTAAATTCTATGCGCTTACGTAGCTAAGCAATTTGGATGAACATATGTACTAGTTTTACATGGTCAAAAAATTCAGTCAAGATGTTAATTAGTGCTCGTCTGGCAATCATCATTTTATTTTATTTGAAAGAAATGAAATGAAATGGGATCACAGAAATGACAGGGTACCGAGAAAAGTGGAAGTTATACATGAAATGAATATCATGTGGCCCGAATAGATTTTTTTTGTTTGATTATTCAAAAATGTGACATATGTACGTTGGGTGTAACCCGGGGTACACGTGTTGGTCCCAAAGCAGCACTATTAGTGGTTCACCACTCTTGACCACATACACCCGGTTAAAAGCGAAAATCAGTTGACAAAACGCTAAGTCCTTTGTACTACACGTTTTATATGGATTAAAGGGATGATAATCTTCGTAGGGAATGGGTGAAATTCCTGCCTTCATCTAACCCTCTTAAAGAGTCACAAAACTTCAAACCTAGGTAGGAGTATTGCATTGATTATTGAAGAAAATACACTAGAATTCGAGAAAAGGTGAGATTAAGCTAGCCTAATATGGATGAACATATGCGTTTACATAGCTAAGCAATTTGGATGAACATATGCACTAGTTTTACATGGTCAAAAAATTCAGTCAAGATGTTAACTAGTGCTCATCTAGCAACCATCATTTTATTTTATTTGAAAGAAATAAAATGGGATAATGTCATTTTATTTGCCAAATCCGCAGACATAGCAGGGTACCGAAAGAAATGAAAATTAGACGTGAAATGAATATCATGTGGCCTGAATAGAACTTTTTAAGTTTGGTTCTTAAAAAATGTGCCATATGTACCTTGGGTGTAACCCGGGGTACCCCTGTTGGTCCCAAAGCAGCACTGTTAGTCGTTCACCACTCTTGACCACGTACACCCGGTGCAAAGGGGCTACTCTAGCTAGCGATCGTTCGCTCAAAACCTGCCTAGCGATCACTTTCCGATAGGTTTTTTTGGTTTAATCGTTCGTGAGTTCGCTTTCTCTTTCTAGCAAAACAATAAATACTGGATAACCCGTACGTGAGCAAACCTCTTTCTTCTCCTTTCTCTGCCTCACGTCCACGTTAAAACTTTCCAAATTTGAAAATTTAAAATGTTTTAACTTTTAAACGACAACTCCAAATTAAGATTCGTTTTCACCAATAAATCCGTCTTGATGAGATCTTCAAAACTAGCACCCATGTTAATATGTTTCGACAAACTTGTTTTCTAGCTAAAAGTTACCAATCCTCTCTATTTGAATAATCAACCCCTCCGTAGTTGAGTGAACAACGATAAATGTATAAAATTATCAATCTGGTGCAGGCTATTGAGGGAAAGTTCTGCATGCATGCACAAATAGATAAATCTACTGATGTGAGCGGAATCTTTTCCAAATTTGAAAATTCAAAACATTTTAACTTTCAAACGACAACTCCAAATTAAAATTCGCTTTCACCAATAAATTTGTCTCGACGAGATCTTCAAAACTAGCACACATGTTGATATGTTTCGAGAAACTTTTTTTCGGGCTAAAAATTATGAACCCTCTGTTTGAATAATCAACCCCTCCATACTTAAGTGATCAACGGTGAATGTATAAAATTATCAACCTGGTGCATGGTATTGAGGAAAAGTTCTGCATACATGCACAAATAGACAAATCTGCTGATGCCAGCTGAATGTTTCCCAAATTTGAAAATTCAAAATGTTTTAACTTTCAAACGACAACTCCAAATTAAGATTCGCTTTCACCAATAAATCCGTCTCGACGAGATCTTCAAAACTAGCACCCATGTTGATATGTTTCGAGAAACTTTTTTCGGACTAAAAGTTATCAACCCTCTCTATTTGAATAATCAACCCCTTCGTACTTGAGTGATCAACGGTGAATGTATAAAATTATCAACCTGATGCAGACTATTGAGGGAAAGTTCTGCATGCATACACAAATAGAAGAATCTACTGATGTCAGCGGAATGTTTCCCAAATTTGAAAATTCAAAATGTTTTAACTTTCAAACGACAACTCCAAATTAAGATTCGCTTTCACCAATAAATCCGTCTCGACGAGATCTTCAAAACTAGCTCCTATGTTAATATGTTTCGAGAAACTTTTTTTCTGGCTAAAAGTTATCAACCCTCTCTATTTGAATAATCAAGCCCTCCGTACTTGAGTAATCAACCGTAAATGTATAAAATTATCAACCGCAAAGTTAATTTTATTTTAAACATTTTAGCGAATCTTTTTAAGTTTAGAAGCTATCAACCCGGTGTCCTGTTATTTATCAACAGTAAATATAAATAACTACCAATCCTGAAAATCTAACTTCATTTCGAATATTTTGGCGACTCTTTTTCGTTTACAAGTTATCAACCCGGTTCTCAGTTATTTATCAATGGTAATTATAAAATAACTATCAACCCTAAAAAGTATTTTATTTATAATATTTTAGCGAATTTTTATTTATTTTACAAGCTATCAACCTAGTGCCGCGTTATTTATCAACTGTAAATATAAATAAATAATAACCCTAAAAAGTATTTCATTTAGAAATATTTTAGCGACTCTCTTTTAGGTTACAAGCTATCAACCCGGTGACCCGCTATTTATCAATGGTAAATATAAATAAATATCAACCCTAAAAATTTAATTTAATTTAAAATATGTAGCGACTCTTTTTTTGTTTACAAGTTATCAACCCGGTGCCCCGTTATTTATCAACGGTAAATATAAATACCTAGCAAACCTAAAAAGTAAATTTCATTTAGAAATATTTTAGCAACTTTTGTTAGCTTACAACTTAAAATAGTACTTAATTTGAGTAGCAAGTGGTAGTTCATTTGAGTTGCAAGTGGATCTTCCCACCCGTTATTTTCCCCCTTAAAAACCACTGGCCTAAAAAAGGGAATTGCAAAAGGACCCCCTTAAATATGAATTACCGTACGAAAATAAAACCCAAAAGGGAATTGCAAAAAGAGAATTGAGAGCTTGCCTCGTGCTGAAGAAAAAGAGTGAGATGCTATGTGTATGCATGCAACAACTTATGAAAGCGTGCTGAAAAGTTGGCTCATTAAATGCAAATCCATGAGATGCTCTGTACATGTGCATGCATGCAGTGTGAACGCTCTTGGCTGCATGCAACTTGCAAAGTAGTACAAGCTGTTAGTGTGAACACGTGTGAACACAATTAAAACACTACGTGATAAAAAGAGAATTGGCTCGCTCCGCGAGCGCTTCCGCGCCACGAAAAGTGATTGCTCGAACGATCGATTGCCAGGGAGGGGATTCGGGTGCAAAGCGGCAATTAGTTGACAAAACGCTAAGTCCTTTGTACTACACGTTTTATAGGGATTAGAGGGACGATAATCATCGTAGGGACAATGTCATCACAAAACTTAAATCCAGGTAGAGTATTGACTTGACTATTGAAAAAAAAACCACTAGAATCCGAGAAAAGTGAGATTAAGCTAGCCTAATACAGTAGAACTAAACGCGCTATTAGAACTAAGTGGGGAATTTAGGGTTTTGGTTAAGATACTCCTTATAAATCCCTAATAATACGTTAGAACCAAGCGAGGCATTAGAGTGCAGAGCACAAAGTCAAAATATTTCGAAAATTGATCCACAAATCATATTCAAATGATTGCCAGTGAAATGGTCCTTCAGTTACCGTCTCTAGTTACCTCGATACCGACTCTCCATCGCTAAACAATTTCTCCATTCTCTTTTACTTCCATCGAGCAATCATTTGTTTTTTAGTTCCATTTCCTCGAAGCCTCCAATGTGTCGTATGTACGTTTGGTGTAACCCGGGGTACAAAGCAGCATTGTTACTGGTGCACCACTCTTGACCACGTACACCCGCTGCAAAGCGGCAATGAGTTGACAAAACAGTAAGTCCTTTGTACTGCACGTTTTATATGGATCAAAGTGACGATAATCTTCGTAGGGAATGGATCAAATCCCTACCTTCATCTAATCCTCTTAAATAGTCAGAAAACATCAAACCTAGGTAGAGTATTGTATTGGTTATTGAAGAAAATACGGTAGAATTCGAGAAAAAGTGGGATTAAGCTAGCCTAATACAGTAGAACTAAACGTACTATTAGAACTAAGTGGGAATTTGGAGTTTGATGAGGACAATCCTCAGAAATCCCTAATAATACATTACTACCAAGCAAGGCAGTTAAAATGGGGAACCATCATCCCTAACCCTAACCCGCCGCCTCCCTATCCCGCCCCCCTCCCGGGCGGCGACGGAGGCCCCTCCCCCCCCCCCCCCCCCCCGCGCCTCACAGCCACCCGCCACCCGTCGCCCTCAGTCGCTGCCAGCCGCGGTCCCGACCCCGGCGCTGTCCTCGGCCCTGGCCCTCGTGCCTTGGCCCCGGCCATGGCCCCGGTCTCGGCCAAGCTATGGCTGTGGTGGCGGCATCCCCTCCGTCAAACCGACGAGGGGGAGAAGAGGGTTTCCGCGGCGGCGTTCCATGGGAGGTGATGTAGCGCCGGTGGAGGAAGCCGGGTGGCACGACTACTTGGCCAGGGGTTGAGGCTCTCCGTCGGTAGCCATGGAGGATTCGATGGAGCGGTGGCGGCCTCCGCCCCTGGTAACGGTTCGGCGGCGGTACACATGATCCGTGTCGTTGTCCTCTTCCTTGGTGATCCGGCAGGAGGGATTGGCGGCATGGGGCTGCTGATCTTGCTTTGTTTTTGGTGGCGGTCGTCGGGTTTCTCACATGCGAGGATGAAGATCTTCCGGAGGTCAGTTTGCTTTGATCTGGCTGGAGAGATGAGTTCCGGAAGGCTCTGCTGGCGAATGGAACAGTGCATCTTTTGCCTGCAGTTTGCTGGATCGGGTGGTATTCGATCGCGCGCACCCATGTTTTTACTCCGACCGTTTGGTTCCAGAGGGAACGGCGCGAAGCTCTATTCTGTGTTAACATCAGGCGAATTTTTGGTCCATGGTGAAGTGAGAAGAAGGAATATCATGAGGGCCGGATTGGTGTACTGGCTAAAGGAGGTTCGAGTCTCTGTGATGTTGAGGGACTTGCTTGGCGTTCCGGGCTCCGCAACAGTGGTATGCAAGTGGGGGCGGCAGCACAGGCAAAGTTCAGAGTCTTATCTTTCAGAGTGAAAACCCAAGATCTGGCATTAAGTGGTTGTCCCTAGCAATGGGCTTGTTGGAGGAATTGTTTTGAGAGTGGGAACTATCTACAGGTTGAAAACCTAAGACCTTTGGCCGGTCGATGACGGCGCTGGTGCACCATTTCCTTCTTGGAGGCGTGGCTTTTGGAGAGTCTGTATTTTAGGTGTTGTCACGGTGGTGATTGTATTGCTGTTGCTAGGTCTAGAATGTTGTAGTGGGACTTTTTTTTTCTTTGTTTTTTTTTCTCCTTTTTAGCTGTGTACTGCCACTAGGGTGTTCCGTTGTTGCAGAGGCCGAGTGTAATAGGTATCTTTTGATATTAATATATTCCCTTTATCGAAAAAATAATAAATTACTACCAAGCAGGACAGTTAAAATATTTCATAATTGATCCATAAATGGTATTCAAATGATTGCGAGTGAAATGATCCTTCCGTCACTGTCTCTGTTTACCTCGATAGCGACTCGACCCATTATCTTTTTTACTTTTTATAGAATCATTTGCTTTTTTTTACTAGGTTCCCTTTCCTCGAAGCCTGCAATGACCATGTGATTAGTGCGAGAGAGCAAAGTTGACCCAGCCCAAGCCGAGGTACGAGTCAAACACATGAACATGTAAGAATGGCAAGTTCGGTGAATTGTACCCACATCGAGGGGCGAGCGTGCGCGCTCGTTGACTCCCGCCAATCGATCACGGCTCCACGTGGGCGTCCGCGATCCCATCGCACGGCCCGCGCCAAACCCACCTAACCTCAGCCTCCTCCTCAAATACGCGGATGCCACTCCTCTTCTCCCGCACCCCGCACCAAGAAGGACAGAGATCACAGAGGTCGATCCATCCCGTAGATCGGCCAGCCATGGCATCCTCCGAGCTCACCTACCGCGGCCACGACGCGCAGCCGCATGTCGACGGCGCCGGCGCGTACGCGGCGGCCGAGAACAAGCCGAGGAATAAGCCGCTGTCGCAGCCCCTGCGGTACGTCCTGGGCGAGCAGCGCCTGGCCTTCGCCCTGGTCGGCATGGCCATCGCCACCCTCGTCTTCCTCCTCCTCTCCCCCTCCTCCACCACCACCACCACCACCACCACCAACATGGCGAGCCTTGCCGCGACGGGCCTCGTCTCCCGCCAGTACACCTCCAACGGCGCGGGCCGGATGGCGTACGAGTCCCGCCTCCCCGCCGGCGGGCGCGTGCCGCTCGGCCTGAAGCGCAAGGGCCTGCGCATCGTGGTGACCGGCGGCGCCGGCTTCGTGGGCTCCCACCTGGTGGACCGCCTGCTGGCGCGCGGCGACAGCGTGATCGTCGTCGACAACTTCTTCACCGGCAACAAGGAGAACGTGGCGCACCACGCCGGCAACCCCAACTTCGAGATGATCCGCCACGACGTCGTCGAGCCCATCCTGCTGGAGGTGGACCAGATCTACCACCTCGCCTGCCCGGCCTCCCCCGTGCACTACAAGTTCAACCCCGTCAAGACCATCAAGACCAACGTCGTCGGCACCCTCAACATGCTCGGCCTCGCCAAGCGCGTTGGGGCTAGGTTCCTCCTCACCAGCACCAGCGAGGTCTATGGTGACCCCCTCCAGCACCCGCAGGTCGAGACCTACTGGGGGAACGTCAACCCCATCGGTACGTTACCTCTTGCTCTCTCTCGCCTTCTTCTTCCTCGATCGGAGTACTGTAGTTTTCTCCTTCTTAATTCTCCGTGGAAAATGGAAAATTCCATTCTTTTTCTCTGCGAGACTTGCGCGTAGTGCGCATGTGGAATTGTGGATCCAGCAATTGCCAATTCAAACGTCGATCCAGTCGTCTGGTCATAGCTAGCCGCTCTCTGACCGCATACACATCTTGACTACGTCGTCTTCTGTTTGTATATACGAAAGAGACAGAAATGGTTGTTATAGATACTTCTCTTCTGTTTGTAGTGTTAAAACTTAAAACTCGATCGGTAGCTGAATAGTGTCAGTGTGTGAATACTGAATCCTGAACCTTCATCATCCTTCAGGTGTGCGGAGCTGCTACGACGAGGGCAAGCGGACGGCGGAGACATTGACCATGGACTACCACCGCGGCGCCAACCTCGAGGTTCGTGACACTTTAATCATTCACCACTCACCCCAGGCCAGCTCAACTTTACTGGAAATGAAAGCATCCGGTTCTATTTTCTTTCCTTTTGAAGCAAATAATATATTATGGCTATGTATTGCATGCAAGTGGATAAAAGGAGCTAGCAGTAGCAGTTAAATAAACTGAAGCTAGTTGGATTAGTTAAGTTTTTAGCTAAAGCTGGCCTATCGATCTGTTACAGGTGAGGATTGCTCGGATCTTCAACACCTACGGGCCACGCATGTGCATCGACGATGGCCGGGTCGTCAGCAACTTTGTCGCTCAGGTAATACTAACATGCTAACCTGGCAAATGAAATGAAATTACCCATGCATGCTTCCACGTTACCTCCTCTTATCTCTTTAACCGCGCGCCTTGGTCGTAGCTAGGCTTGTTCTCTACCGCTAATCTAGTATATTAATCTATGGATCTAGATCTACGATAATAATACTCTCTATCTAGGGGTGAGACACCTGCAAGTCTAATGCTACTGCTCTACTGGAAACGAATGATCTAATGCTGCTGTAGTTCATTTGCGACATATATGCATGCTCCAAAACTAGTCCTGAAACACATAAACCCTCTCACTGCCTAGATATATAGGAAATTTCACAGCCTTGCTAGATGATTCATCATTCAGTTCATTCTAGGCTTTGCTAATTAAGGGGGACAGATACATACAACTAGTGGACCAGATGTTGGTTTGTTTAATTAACTCATCATCCCAAATCCCAAATCATGTGGCATTGCGAGTGGACTCCACGTTCCAACTCCCACTTCTAAATTCCTCACAAGTCACGGCGTGACACGATCACCTGCTAGTTAATCCCCATGCCATACACAGCACGAAGGTACACGGCAGGACCAGATGATAGCATTACCACGAAGTAACGCACGTACCACACACGTCTAGCTAGACGAAAAAACCAGTGATGCTTAGCATGCGACCTGTCTCGGGGCGATTAGCTGATGGGTGTATCCGTGTATGTACGTGGTGTGCGTGATGTTAACAAGTGGTAGCTAATGGTGACACCGTCCTGGTTAATTGATGGTTGCAGGCACTGAGGAAGGAGCCCCTGACGGTGTACGGCGACGGCAAGCAGACGAGGAGCTTTCAGTACGTCTCCGATCTGGTAAGCTCTCACTCTCACAAGTCACAACTCAGAACAACACATCTAATATTTACACACACACACACCTGATTTTGATTTACCCTTTCACAACCTAACGTGCAGCAAGCACAGTGTTAACTAATTGGTTGTTTCATCGTACGTACAGTACAGCTGATCGAAGCTGTAGTTCGCCATTGATTTCCGTGTGCTCTGACTCTTAGAACTGTTGCCTGGTTGCGGCACTGTGGACCTTTTTTTCTTCTGCTTTTGATGAGTCGTCGTTGCTGCTTGACAACGCTACGCATGTTAGCGTAACAGTGTCCGTCCGTGCTCCCAACGGCACGGCACGGACTGTGTTAGGTCGATCGGGGTGGTCCAATCTGCCTACTCAAGCTCAAGTACGCCGACCGGTCCCTGAATTCTGATAGGGACCGAATTGGCTCGACCATCAGCTGGGCCTGGCTCACCAGTAAATGCCGGAGGCCGTGCAACACTCTAGCATGGTAGTCTGTGGTCTCCTCCTCTACAAGGTTGCTGCTTCCATGGGAAGCAATGGGATTAAACTGCAAGGAAACGAAGCTTAGGTAGGAGTAGCGGTTAACAGATCGAGGAAGGCTGCGCGCGCCTGGACCATGGAGGAGACGAAGCGCAGGTAGTGAGGTTGGTGCTGCGTCTGCGCCGCTCTCCGGCGTGGTTCCAAACTAGTCGGTGCACTGTTGCTACCGACACACGGCAGCGTCAGAGCTAGGAGTAGTAGCCATCGACCTTTCTCCGCTTCGGCATAGCACGAGTCCCTTGTCGTTCTTTGAACGCAGGATCGAGTGGTCACTGTTCCATCGGGCACATGAGAAAATCTTCTCATTTTCTTTCTGGGTTTTATTATCAATCAATGCTCAGTGTCTAATCCTGCAACTGGGTGGTTAATGAATGTGCAGGTTGAAGGCCTAATGAAGCTGATGGAGGGCGAGCACATCGGCCCGTTCAACCTCGGCAACCCGGGGGAGTTCACCATGCTGGAGCTGGCCAAGGTGGTGCAGGACGTCATCGACCCCAACGCCAAGATCGAGTTCCGGGCCAACACCGCCGACGACCCGCACAAGCGCAAGCCGGACATCACCAAGGCCAAGGACCTGCTCGGGTGGGAGCCCAAGATCCCGCTCAACAAGGGCCTCCCGCTCATGGTCCAGGACTTCCGCAACCGCATCTTCGGCGACCAGAAGAACCCAGACACCGCCCAGTAGTGATCCGGCCGGAGGAATCGTCAAGGGAGAGATGTTGGAGGATGACAGTGCTGGGGTGAACCGGAAGGATGAATAGGCTGGAGATTAATGAAACCGAGGAGGATGATACACAAGTGTGTAGGTTGTTTAATTAGTGGAGTCATACAGAGATCGATGTAGCTTTGCTAATGCTGCAAGAACCATAGATGACCCATGGGTGGATGGGTGGAGTAGTGTCTCGAACTCTTGATGCACGCAGCAACAAGATACGGCATCGCACCCTCCCAATGTTGTTAATTTGTTTGTTCGACTTGTTCTCCTTTTACATGCTCCGTTCCCACACTCTTTCTGCTAGCGATGACTTGTTCCTCTGTCTCGCTGCGTTTTCTTGATCTATGTATCTAACCATGGCTGTTGTATTTTTGGGGAATTACATTGAGATCAAATCTACTTAATGATGCTACAATAAGGTTAGCCATAGTGCTAGTATCAGAAAGAGTATCATGTATGCCACCTGGCAAAAATCTGATGTGGTGCTATAATTAATGAGTAGAGATATGCTAGTGGTATCATAATATAATATGATACTGTATCATAGCACGTGAAACTAGAAAATTTAATGTCAAATACATCCTATACACTCAATTGCATTGAGATTCTACAAATAATTAAATATCATGAGATTATGATAATACTAGATGATACCAACCACTATATGAGTAGTATCATAGACTTGCATCATATGGATAATACCACTATCACTAGTGGAAAACGGGGCAATAGGCCCGGTCCATTTGGGCCTTTAGACCCGGTTCCCGAACCGGGACCAACTAGGCGGGACTAAAGGGGGTACCCTTTAGTCCCGGTTCAAAGATAAACCGGGCCTAAAGGCCTCAACACGTGGTGCGACCGGGAGCTCCCGCTGGAAGGGCTGGTCCCGGTTCGTGGTACGAACCGGCCTATAGTTTCTCGCCGCGTGCAGAGAATTGCTATTTCTCTCGCCGCGGCACAGATTTGGGCTGTACCAGCAGTTTCACGCCGCGAGCAGAAACAGTCTGTTTCCCTTGCCGCGGCAGAGTTTCAGCAATGCATATCTATATCATTCAAGAAACCACAAAAAATCGTCATGAATATATATAGACATCGTCAACAGTAGACGACATAGTCAACACAGTACACGTAATGCATGCATATTTACAATACAACTTTTCCTGAACGAATATCCTCCGCCGTCACGATCTTCCGATAGTGCTCTCCACCTGGGGTAAGGACCTCGGTAATAAAGAATCCCGCGATTTCCTCTTGAATTGCTTTTATTTGATCCGTTGTTATGAGAGTGTCCCGCAGGCGTGTCATCTATATTTAAAAAAGGAGATCAATATATGAATGGAACTCAATACAATAGATGGTACTAATTAAGATTAATTGTGAAAATTTGTTATCGTACACGAGTGTGGTGTATTTGGGGATCCCCACCCTTGGGACGAGGCCATGTCACGCATGAAGGTGCGGACGTAGTATCCACATAAGTTATTCCCTTGTTCCTGCCTCATACACTTTACGAAAAAATAGTTCGATCAAACTAATAATCAAGCATCGTATTGAAAGTAAATATCATATATAAAGTTTCACTGGACATAGCTATATATATAGTACTACTTACGAGGTAATCTCTAAATGTAAGCTCCGGTTTCCACCATTCACCCGGAACAGTATTGATGAACCGTTTCCAAGCCCCGCCCGGCAAAAAATAATGAGTAAATGAGTAATTGATTAGTTGATGATATCTTCGAATTAGAGCAGATGAAGATGCCAATACGAAATTGATTGAAACTACCTCCGGAGGATGGCAGCCATGTCCGCCCATTCCGCATATTCTGTACGTTTCGAGTCCATGACGTTTACGACTCCAAGGTGAAGATCAATGATTAGGAGAATAAAATGGAAACTGCACAAGCATAGCTCAATGATTACGAGAATAAAGTGGAAGATGCACAAGCATAATGTATGTTATATATAACACTCACTTGAAGTTGTAGGGAAAGAATATATCCTCTTTGTCTCGCTTGCTTCTCTAAAAACATTACGATGTTGTCCTCTCGTGTCCTTGGCGAAGTCTCGAACCGTAACTTCATGAACTGTGTTTGGGTCTATGAACCCCAGCGGTAGGAGCTTGCCTCTTTTGTATTCCAGCCTTCTTCATTCTCGCATAATTAAATGTATAGCGTACACAAAGAATATAATGAGGATAATTGTTAGTGCAAATGAATGAGCTACAAACTTAATTACACAAATAAATCACTTACAAGCAGTAGCAACCGATGACAGCTTTGTCGAGGGCGTCTTGATTGAATAACCGAAACAGCTCGCATAACTCAAGGTTTATCTCGTCTTCCCCCGAAGTAATGCTCATCTCTAAGATACACCGTGAGGTAGGTTTCACTTCTTCGACAGGCTTTCAGTGTACCGAGTCATGCAACCTTCGCATCCGAGTCCCTAGACGCGCGAGCTCGCCAGGTTTGACGAGATCTTTTCCGTATCTATACGTGTTTACCACTTGAGCCGTTGGATAGTAATCTTCGTACTCAACCGATGCTCCTCGAGCTCTAGCCGCCCGTTCGATCATCGATGCCGTCTCCGGATCATGATATGGCTCCACGATGAAGTGGGGTACGGCCCGAATGTCCTCGCTGTCCAAGCCGGGCGACTTTTTTGCTTCTTTGCTCGCTCTAGAGGACTCGTCCAAGAGAGCGGTCATAATCAGCTCTCGGCTCAGTCTCTTCATTCTCGTCTCGGCAAAGTGCTTCACCGTCTCGCGGTCGAATAAACACCTTCTTCGGCGCAAGAAACGCCTTTTGCTCTTCGGCCCGCTCATGTGGTAACAACTCGGAGTCTCGTGCCCTCATTGGAGTTGATGATCTCTTCGGAGCCGTAGGAGGTGCCGCGGACAGCTTCCTCTTTGCTTAAGTGGAGGCGGCGGAGTCTCCCGACGAGGAGGAGGAGGAGGCGGCGGAGTATTTTCACGCGGAGCAGACCGGGTCATGGATAGGGGAATCATCATCACGCACGGGAGAATCATCACGCGGAGGAGACTCGGGTGGCGGAGGAGGCGGAGGTGGCATGCTTGTTGGCTTCTCACCCGGAAACACAATGTTCTCCTTCCGCCATTGCACGGTGGTTCTACGGGCTTCTCCCAGCTTCTTTGATTTCCCCATCTTCACCTCGCAGGGTGCTCAAGCACCAACCCCTCATAAGCGCTCATCACTTCATCCACCATCACAACAAGAAAGTCGTCTTGGACCGAACGGCAATGGTAAGACCTTGTAGGTAAGAGGATGCCGACCGCCGCCTTGAAGGATAGGTTGAAAACTTTAACATGCAGCTCACAAGGACGGCTCTCGGTGAGATCATCCACGGGGGGTAGCGAGGAGGCTCGACCACCTGGTCATCATCATCATCATTATCCACTCGCCGAGAGGAAGCCACGCTGCTTTTCCGGTGTGGTTGAGATTGCAGCGGGGCGATGGCATTGAGCAGTGCAGGATCTACAGCCTGCCCCCGAGCCATCTGAGATGTAAGTACTTGGGTTACCATGCTTAATTGGGCTTGCATGGTGCTCATACCCTCCTCTAAGTTAGCCAGGCGGTCCTGTTTCCCTTGCCTTCCTCCTCTCATGGCTTTTATCGTGAAATCTCTTCCTTTCCGCAGAAAGCCATACTTCCACGGAACGGAGCCTCGCCGTGCCTCGTGTTCGTCCGCCGTGTTCTTTGTTCCCAAGGGCGCGTGTCAGCTCATCGTTCTCTCTTTCGGGCTGGAACAACCCCGCCTCCACGTCCCTATGTGCTTTTTCCAGGGCATCAATGGGAACCTTCGGATGAGCTTTCTTATAGATGCACTTCCTCGTTCTCGGATCCAACGTTCCCCCAATCCCGTAGAACCACTCCTTGCACCGTTCGATCCAACCGTGTGTCCCTAATCTGATCCCTTTATCGGTCGGTTCCGCCTCAGCCTGCCCGCCACTTAGGACGGTTAGCCCCGTATCCACCTGGACCCGGAATTTGGTGATATAGCTTCAACGCAGCATTTGCCTTATTTATTTCCGACCTTCTCTTAAATTCTTCCGACTCCGTGCCGTACTTCACGAATTCTTCCCGGTGAGTTTTTACCTTCTCATTGTCCGGAGTCTTCTTTATCTTGATAAGGCGGCGCAATCTTTTCTTGTGGCTCTTGAATAGTTCGGCCATCTTCTTCTTGCCAAACTCGCGGAGGGCCTGCTCCATCTTGGCCTTTTCAGCGTCACCCCCTCTTCGGGTACTATGTTGAAATGTGACATGAGCTTGTCCATAATGCTGTTTTTGGCTACATCATCGATATAAAGACCTTGACCTTCTTCCTCTCGCAGACAAGCACTAGTCCCTTCGGCTTGTGCCATTCTCGAACGGTGATCGGGACGTGGTCCCTAACAAGCACTCCGCATTGAGCTATAAATGCCTTTGCACCTTTCTCTGGAGCAATCGGTTTACCATCATTTTCGATGTGGGTGATGTCGTGCCTAACACCGTCATCCAACTTTTGGCCGGGCCTCGCTTCCTCGACTTTACGTAACAAGTGCTCGATCCGGAGGGCTAAAAAGAAATAATTCATAGTCGAGTACAATTTAATTAGTTAATGCATCTAGTCGATCAACAGCGGCTTAATTAGTTTATATACCTCGGTGATAACTACAGTTCGGGAGCCATTATGATGATCTTGTTCCTCACCGGCGCCACTAGGATCTTCTTCCTCAATATTCTCCGCTCCCTCACCGGAGTCATTCAAATAAGTTGCGGTGACATCGTCACCGCCATCATCCTGGAATAACGTCGTCGTCGCGATCATCCAGAGTACCGTTTGCTATGAGTTCCTCCATGAAATTTTCTTGAATTTCATCTCTCTCCATGCTTTCTACAACGACCACGCAAGCTATACATAGGAACCATCATATGATCAAATTAAGGATAATGCGTAAAACTGAAAAAATGGAGTTACATATGTGTAGTTCTTAACTAAGGATCGATAATATAGTGCTAAAAGCGAGATAGTGCGCTTACATGCATACATAGATCGGGTTCATGTTTATTTAACCCTAATACATATCAATCACTACTACAACCACTCAACCGCGCAGCACCGGGTCCTAGAGGGCGCCGACCGGGTCCCGAGCCGCGCCGGGTGTGCCCCCAAAGCCACGGAACAACAACGGGAGCATAGCTAACATGAGATCCCCGCATAACGCTCCATCCGGTCCTATACATGTTGTCTAACGCGTACATGTAACGGCGAACGTGCTCGTCCTCCGCCGCAATGCGCTGAGCTACCTCCTCCGGCGGGGCCGGCTCCCTCTCGAAACGACCGTGGCCCATAAGACCTCCACCATAGAATATCCGGGTCGACGACGGGACCCGAATTCCGCACCAAGGTGCGCGACCCGGAAGCTAAGACCTCCCAGTGCCACCCGGCGGAGCCCGGTCCCGGACCTCCCCATCTCGCTCCATCTCCTCGGTGAGAGTCGGACCACGGCCCGCCGAGCTGTCGGCTGTCGCGGCATCGTAGCTACGAAAACAAATCATATATGTATACTAATATAAATAAAAAACATGATATTGTGCTAAATAAAAACTTCACTACTTTTGTACTAACGCCGCGTTCCACGACCCCGGATCGATCGATCCGGATCGGGGGTCGGGAACGACAGCGGGAGCGGTAGAGGGAATTGAACGACCGTATTTTGGGGGCGCCGGCACTACCGGCATCGCCACGGACTCGGCGCTCCTCCTCTCGCTCTTCTCTCTATTTCTCGACCCTAACTCTATGTCACGGCGGCGCCACCACGGACTCGGCACCGCCAGGGGCGCCGGCAGGGGCACCGCCACGGACTCGGCACCGGCAGGGGCGCCGACACTACCGGCGCGCGCGGAAGAGGTTGTCCGCGCGGAGGGTGGCGTCGACACAAATTGTAACTTTTTTTTCTAACTATACTAATTTAAATCTAACTAAATATTTCTAACTTTTCTAACTAAACTAACTAATCTAACAATCTAACAATCTAACAAAACTAACAAAACTAACTAATATAATAAATCTAACAATCTAACAAAAAATACAAAAAAATTAAAGAAGAACTTAGCCGGCCGCCGGTCGGCCGGCCGGGAGGAGGGAGAGGGAGAGGGGAGCACCATACCTGCGCGCGCGGTGGCGTCGACGACGGCGGAGGTCGACGGTGAGGAGGAGGCGCGCGACAAGGCGGCGGCCGGCGGTCGAGGCGGTGGGCGGCGCGGCGGAGGAGGAGGCGCGGCGCGCGGCGAGGCGGAGGCGCGCGACAAGGTGGAGGCGGAGGCGAGAGTGGCGGCGGCCGGCGGCGGGCGGCGCGGTGGGCGGCAGAGGAGGAGGCGCGGGCGCGGTGGGCGGCAGAGGAGGAGGCGCGGGCGCGCGGCAGGAGGAGGACGCGCGCGGCGGCGGCGCGCGAGGCGGTGGGCGGCGCGGTGGGCGGCGCGGTGGGCAACGGGCAGCTCGGCGGCGCAGTTGCTCCTCCTCGCGCGATTGATTTGCGCGAGGAAGGAGATGAGCAGTTATACCTCTCTCTTTGGACCCGGTGCGTATTACAAACCGGGTCCAAAGGCCTCTTGGACCCGGTTTGTAATACAAACCGGGACTAAAGGCCATTTTTGCTGCGTTTTCGCTGCGCGCAAAAATAGTCTTTAGTCCCGGCTTGTAATACAAACCGGGTCCAAAGGCCAAATTTTTTAAAAATTTTCATTCCCGCCTTATTTCAAATGAAAAAAAGCCACCGCACTGCCCACCACCGCCACCGCCACACGTGTCCCTTCCCCGTGCCCCGCCGTCACCGCCATGTACGGGCCACCGCCGTGTACTGCCCACCACCGCCACCGCCGTGTACCGGCCACCGTCGGCACCGCCGTGTACTGCCCACCACCGCCACCGCCACACGTGTCCCTTCCTCCGTGCCACGTGTCGCCGCCGCTTCCACGTGCCTCGCCCCGCCGCCACCGCCGTGCGACGTGTAGATCCCGCTTCCACGTGCCACGCCCGCCGCTTCCCCGCGCCACCTGCCGCCGCCGCTTCCACGTGCCACGCCCCGCCGCTTCCCCGCGCCACCTGTCGCCAAACTTGCCGCGTCGCTGTGCTATAAAGCGCCGCGTGCGCGCGGAACCACACGCCGCCGTCGCCTCCGTTCATTCGTCGCCGGGATGCCGCCGCGCCGTCGCGGCTCGTCCGGCTTCCGTGGCGTCCGAGCGCGGCCGAACGGTAGGTTCTACGCCGAGATGCGTGCCGGTGGCTTCCGGCTCACCCTCGGCACGTACAACACCCCGGAGCCGGCGGCGCGCGCTACGACGCGGCCGCATGGCGATTTCGGCGGCCACGGTGCGACATGAACTTCCCGCGACGTCGAATCGCTAGAGGAGGCGGAGTTCCTCGCGCCGACGCCGTGCCTCGTCGACGACGAGGACCGTCGCCGCCACCGCCGAGTGCAGCGCCGGATCGCAATCGCCGAGCACGACGAGGAGTTGATGCGCCGATGGAGGGCGCAGTTCCTCAACGACGTCGACAACACCGCCGCGTTCTTCGCCGACCTCCGGGCACAACGCAGGTCCAACAGCGCCATCGTCGGGCCGTCGCCGTGTTCGAGCTCGATAACCCGAATACAACTTGGGCCGACAACGACCCTCGGTGGGACGACATTTGGACCGAGACAACCTCCGACGACGAGTAGATCGACTAGACTAGTTGTTTATCTATATTATTGTATTTTCAATAAAGTCGTTGTGGCAGACGCTGATGATGAGAAAAGTTTCCCGCCGGATTACATGTGGAATTAAAGTACATAACTCAACTGAAAATTAATTAAGATACATGGCCAGATAGTACTCGTGCCTAGCCCTATAGTACTCGTGCCTAGCTCAACGGAAAATTAATTAAGATACATGGCCAGATTCGACTGTTCGAGTCATTCAGGTCATACTCGTGCTCGGCCCTATAGTACTCGCCACCGTAGTCGTCGTAGTCGCCGTCATCATCGTCGCCGGCATCGGGGTCGCGGTAGTCAAACCTCGGCGGGAGAGCACGCGTGGGCCGGGACCGAGGGTAGCGCAGGCGGGGGCCACGGTGGGCCATGACGCCCCGGAGAGTTCTGGTCGCGCCACCACAGCCGACGGCCGGCCTCGTTGAAGTTCGAAGGAGGCGGGCCGCCGTCCTCGTGCTCGGCGAGCGCCCTCTCACGCCGATTGATGAAGAAGCTCTCCCAAGTCGGGCCGTAGTCGGGATGCCACTCGGGGATTCCTCCGCCGCCTCGGCGTGAGCTCGAAGTAGTAGTGGTTCGTGATGGCCATCTCGCGCGCCACACCTAGAGGGACAGGAGGGACCGGTACCCCTCCGACGCTCAAGCAACCAGCCGGTAGGGACGCGGTAGCCCGGCGGGCAGGGGTAGTTCGACGCGCAAAGCGCCTCCGCTCCCCGGAGGGTTAGAGATACGATGGAAGCCATGTGACTCTGGTGATGAGGTTTGCAGATATGAGTCTAGATGTGATATGTAAATGGAGGCCAAGCCAACATATATATAGTGAAAAAATGGCGGGAGGACGGAGGCGGGAAGCAAGTGGAAAGCGCGGGAAGAAAAATAGGCGGGAACGCAGGTGGCGCCAAAAACCGTCGGTGGGATAAGGACGTGTGGGTAACCTTTAGTCCCGGCCGGTGGGTACAACCGGGAGTAAAGATCATTTTTTTGTCATATCTAACAAAAGTGTCGGTGGGATAAAGACGTGTGGGTAACCTTTAGTCCCGGCTGGTGGGTACAACCGGGACGAAAGATCCTTTTTTGTCATCTAACAAAACCGTCGGTGGGATAAAGACGTGTGGGTAACCTTTAGTCCCGGCTGGTGGGTACAACCGGGACTAAAGATCCTTTTTTGTCATCTAACAAAACTGTCGGTGGGATAAGGACGTGTGGGTAACCTTTAGTCCCGGCTGGTGGGTACAACCGGGACTAAAGATGTCGGCAGGATAAGAACGCATGGGTGGACGCACCGCTCGATGAGATAAAGCATGTAGCGCACGACGCCTCGTCGAGTAGAAGCGGTGCTGTGCCTATAAAAGGAGCATCGATACGGCTTGCCAAGCGGATCAACAAGCCAAGCGTAGATTCATTCCCATGGATTGGAAAATCTCCCGTGGCGCAGCCTTCTCGAAGATGTTGTTGGTGCACACGCCCTACGGCATCTTCGGAAGCCGCGCCTCGAATTTTTCCCCGCAAGCCCGTGAACGACTACATCTCCTCTAACGGTTGTTGGGGAAAGGGTTGGGAAATCTCCCGTGGCGCAACTTCTCGAAGATGTCGTTGGTGCACAAGCCTTACGGCATTTTCGGAAGTTGCTCCTCGGAATTTTTTCCCGCAAGCCCCTGAACGACTACATCTCCTCTAATAGTGTTGGGGAAAGGGTTGGGAAATCTCCCGTGGCGCAGTTCTCGAAGATGTTGTTGGTGCACATGCCCTACGGCATCTTCGGAAACTGCGCCTCGAATTTTTCCCCGCAAACCCGTGAACGACTACATCTCCTCTATATATATGGTACAAAAAGCCAACCACATCTCCACTTTTCATATCTTACATACAGTTAAATGATTACACAAAAATAAATGGGAAATTGATTGCCATGTTGAGATACTCATTTGTGCCATGGAGCATCTTCATCATTTAATCTTCTTCGGCCTTAACCATGGAGCATCTTCATCATTTAACTTGATGCTTGGATCAATGTTCACTCGAAGGGTGGAATTTCATCAAACTTATTATAATCTTCTCGACATGTCCGTCTTGTCCTCCACTCCCACGATGTTTCTTTTTCCGTAAAGAACTATGTGGCGCTTTGGCTCATCGTTTGATGTATTTGTTTCCTTATGTTTCCTTTTTCTTGGTTTGCTAGACATATCCTTCACATAGAAAACTCGGGCCACATCCTTGGCTAGGACGAATGGTTCGTCTCTATACCCAAGATTGTTGAGATCCACTGTTGTCATTCCATACAACTTGTCTACCCGAACCCCGCCTCCTGTTTTGTTGACCCATTTGCACCTAAACAAAGGGACCTTAAAAGAAGGTCCATACTCAAGTTCCCGCATATCCTCTATGTAACCATAATATGTGTCATTTGGGCCTTCATTCATTATTGCATCAAAGCGGACACCACTGTTTTGGTTGGTGCTCTTTTTATCTTGGGCGATCGTGTAAAATGTATTCCCATTTATCTCGTACCCTTGGAAAGTCACTACGATCGAAGATGGTGTCCGGGCCAGCAAGTACAGCTGATCTTCAATATCTTCGTTATTCAGGAGATGTTTTTGCAACCAACCGCCGAAAGTCGACATGTGTTCACGTCTAATCCAATCGTTCGACCGCCCCGGTTCCGGGAGCGTAGAAAGTTCTTGTGGTCACCGATATACGGAGCCACCATGGTGGAACTTTGTAGAACCGTGTAGTGTGCTTGAGTCAAAGAAATCCCGTCCCTACATATCATTGATTTCCTTCCTAGCGTGCCTTTTCCACTTAGTCTCCCTTCATGCCGCGATTCAGGAACACCAATCGGCTTAAGGTCGGGAATAAAGTCAACACGGAATTCAATGACCTCCTCTGTTCCATAGCCCTTGGAGATGCTTCCTTCTCGGCCTAGCACGGTTATGAACATATTTCTTCAAGACTCCCATGAACCTCTCGAAGGGGAACATATTGTGTAGAAACACAGGACCGAGAATGGAAATCTCATCGACCGGGTGAACGAGGAGATGTGTCATAATATTGAAGAAGGATGGTGGGAACACCAGCTCAAAACTAACGAGACATTGGACCACATCATTCCGCAACCTCGGTAGAATTTCGGGTTTATTACCTTTTGAGAAATTGCATTGAGGAATGCACATAGCTTCACAATGGGCAGTCGAACATTTTCCGGTAGAAGCCCCCTCAATGCAATCGGAAGCAACCGTGTCATTATCACGTGACAGTCATGAGACTTCGGGTTCCGGAATGTTTTCTTCTCCATATTTATTATTCCCTTTATATTGGAGGAGAAGCCGGACGGGACCTTGATACTCGCTAAGACATTCAAAAAATATCTCCTTCTCTCGCTTTTGTAAGAGCGTAGCTGGATAAATGACGTCCTTTAACTCTCTCATGCAGATTTTTGGGGTCTTTCCAACGTTGCTCGGTCCTCCCGTGCTTCCGGTGTATCTTTTGTCTTCCCGTACACGCCCGTAAAGCCTAGCAGGTTCACGCAAAGATTCTTCGTCACGTGCATCACATCGATTGAAGAGCGGACTTCTAAGACTTTCCAATATTCTAGCTCCCAAAAAATAGATTTCTTCTTCCACATGGGCGCGTGTCCGGCAGCGTCATTCGGAACGGCACCGTCCGCCAGACCCTTTCCAAATATTACATCTAGATCCTTGACCATACCAAATATATCAACACCATCACGATGGGGAGGCTTCCTCCGGTGATCAGCCTCACCGTCGTAATGCTTTCCTTTCTTTCTTACGGGATGGGTAATCCTAAGAAATCGACGATGCCCCGTGTACACGACCTTCGACCTTTTTCCAAATAATCACCTTCGAGCTCATGTAAACGAGTGTGTGCATGCATTGTATCCCTTGTTTGACTGTCCCGAAATGTTACCAAGAGCAGGCCGGTCATTGATGGTTACGAAAAGCATCGCTCTTAGGTCAAATTCCTCCCGCTTGTGCTCGTCCCACACACGTACACCTCGCTAGGGACCACAGCTGTAGAAGTTCTTCGACTAATGGCTTCAGGTACACATCAATGTCGTTCCCGGGTTGCTTCGGGCCTTGTATGAGCACCGGCATCATAATGAACTTCCGCTTCATGCACAACCAAGGAGGAAGGTTATATATACAAAGAGTCACGAGCCGAGTGCTATGGCTGCAGCTCTGCTCTCCAAAAGGATTCATGCCATCCGTACTTAGACCAAACCTTAAGTTCCTTGCATCCCGTGCAAAGTTTGGGAACTCTCTATCGATTTTTCTCCATTGGGATCCATCGGCAGGGTGCCTCAACATCACGTCTTTCTTACGGTCTTCTTTGTGCCATCGCAACAACCTAGCGTGCTCTTTATTCCCGAACAAGCGTTTCAGCCGTGGTATTATAGGAGCATACCACATAACCTTGGCAGGAACCCTCTTCTTGGGGCGCTCGCCCTCAACATCACCAGGGTCATCTCGTCCGATCTTATACCGCAATGCGAGTGCACACCGGACATGCATCCAAATTCTCGTACTCACCGCGGTAGAGGATGCGATCATTAATGCATGCATGTATCTTTTGCACATCTAATCCTAGAGGGCGAGACAATCTTCTTCGCTTCGTACGTATCGGCGGGCAATTCGTTACCCCTTGGAAGCTTCCTCTTAATTATTGTCGACAACTTTCCAAATCCCGAGTCAGTGACACCGTTCTCTGCCTTCCATTGCAACAATTCCAGTGTGCCGCCTAGCTTTTTATGGCCATCTTCGCAAGTTGGGTATAACAATTTGTTGTGATCTTCTATCATCTTGTCGAAGGCCAACCTTTCCTTTTCAGTTTCACATTCTCTCCTTGCATCGGCAATGGCCCGGCCAAGATCATCATCGAGCAGGCTCATCCGGTGCCTCTTGATCTTCTACTTCATTGTCTTCATTGCCTTCGCAGGTATCATCGTATTCGAGGAAATTGGGATAACCGTCATCATCCTCTTCCTCTTCTTCATTGTCTTCCATCATAACCCCTCTTTCTCCGTGCTTGGTCCAACAATAGTAACCGGGCATGAAACCGGATCGCGGAAGGTGGCTGTGAATGAGACTCGAGCGAGCGTAATTTACGGTATTCTTGCGGTCCACACATGGACAATACATGAAGCCACCATGTTTGTTTGCCTCCGCCACGGCCATAAAATTATCCAGGCCCGCGAGTGAACTCGTCAAACCGTCGGTCAATGTACATCCATTGCCGATTCATCCGCATGATATAATTAAGCTGGTCAAAACCATTACGGAACATCACGATGTATATATACACATGCATTTTATCAATTGCGGATGAAAAGGATAAAGTTGTTAACCTCGATGAAGAAGAAAAAGCAAGTTAAGTGTGGCTTGATTTGTGTAAACTCAAGTGGCAAATCCTCTTAAGCATTTCATCGAACACCTCTTGTGCATGTGAAGAAGAGAGGAGAGCAATACACCCTCTTGTGAAGATAGTGAAAAAATGGCTAAGTGTGGCTCACACTTGGGCAGGGGCAAGGTTATATAGCCGGAGGGGGCCTTTGGACCCGGTTTGTCATACAAGCCGGGACTAAAGGGTTCCCCGAGCTGACACGGCCTGCCGCGGCCTGCGGGTGGACCCTTTGGACCCGGTTTATATGACAAACCGGGTCCAAAGGCCGCTACGAGACAGGCGCCGGCGGGTGGGGTCGTCCCGGGCAGAAACGAACCGGGTCCAATGGGGGCATTGGACCCGGTTTGGTTCAGCAGTGGGTCATTTGCTTGGGACCAAAGGCCTCTTCTCCACTAGTGTATATGATACTTTGTACTATGGCCAGCCTAACACACACAACTTTGGTTTCACATATACCACGCAGAACTAGTGTTGTTGGTAATTTTCCATGTCAATTTAGCGTCCCAAGTGGCAATGTAGAGCCGCAAAACCATTGGGTGTGATTGCGTGGCATACATTGATTCCATATACCTCAGCGTTGGCCGGAAGAGGAGAAGAAGCGCAGCGAGAATCCGGCATTTCGATTCACCACGAGAGGATGAAAGGCTAGTGACGATGGAAAATAGAGAACTCAAAAGATACCATCACTACAAACCGGAGTTGAATCCTCATTGAACAACTTCCATAACCGAGTTGAGAGTTCCCATGTTTTGCTACTGCACTGGTAGAGATTTTGTTTTTGAAGATACGTCTTCCTAAGGATTTGTTGCCATATGCCATCCTCATTGAACAACTTCCATAACCATTTAGATAACAAAGCAATATTCATTTTTTCCAAATCTAGAACTCCCAAACCACCTTAATCTTTTGGCATACACATTGTATGCCAATTAACCAAGTGGTATTTCTTCTTATTCTCATTTCCATCCTAAAGAAAATTGTTCCTAATCTTATCCATTTTTTCCACGCCACTTGGTATTCTATAGAAGGAGAGCATGTATAAAGGGACACTAGTCGGAGAGGAATTGATCAAAGTGACTCTCCCTCCCATCACCAACATTTTTCCCTGCCAGGATCACAATTTATTCCACATTTTCCCTTCAGTAAAATCTCAGTCTGAATTTTTCAATCTTTTCTTGTTAATAGGTACTCCCAAGTATTTCATAGGGAGCGGTTCAGATTTACAAGTAAAAATCCTCTCAAATTCTCTCTCTCTCTCTGAAGTTTTCTCCTAGACAATAAATATCACTTTTATAAAAATTAGTCCTGACATCTGTTCAAATAGACATAGGATTACTTTCAAGTTCCTAGCCTGTTCCAGGTTATCCTCGAGAAAGAAAATATTATCATCTGCATATTGCAGGATTGCTACCCCTCCTTTTATCAGATCTGTACCTAGTCCACTCAGAAACCCTTCACCTTGCACTCTCTTAACAAGAACTGCTAATATATCAACAACAATGTCAAAGAGAAGGGGGGAAAGAGGATTCCCTGCCTTAAGCCTTGATGAGAAACAAGTCCAAGAAGATACCAAACCATGTTACACTGTATTATACGTAGCCTATGTACATATCTTGTAATTTGTATTGTACACTTTTGTGTACCCTATATATATGAGATAGCTACACCCAGATTAGGGTGTTGAGCGGTTCCCCAAATTATGTTGCCTCCTCTCGCCGCTATGTGGATCTCTACTCTGATGGTTCTTCTGCGCATGTGGTGTACCGCGGTGGGGTTCAACCATCTTACGACCCCACCACTTTACTGTCTTCGGGAGGGGGCACGCCCGCAACGGCCCCCAAGCGGCTGTCCCGCCTCTTCTTCACTACAACGAGTCGCCGCCCACGTGCATGTTGTCTAGCATGTGACACTCAGGTGACATGCCAGATGTGCGGCATCGACGGGCACCTGGTGTCTCGCTTCCATCGCCGTTTCAAGACGGACTTCTTGGGTGTCGGTAACAATGGAAATGGCAATGAGCGCCAAGTTTTCAAGTGGCGACCCAGGGGCACAATCCATCCCATCCCTTTGACGCCACCTGGTACATGGACACTGGAGCTACTGATCACTTGAAGAGTGAGTGCGGACGAGCTTACTTGTTCGGGAGTCTTAACATGGTCATGATAAGGTACACACATCAAATGTAGAAGGTATGCACATCTCTCGTACTGGTCAGGCATCTCTTCTTACACATACCTCTAAGAAATTCCAACTCAAAGATATTCCTAAGCTTACTCGTGATAATGATGTGTTTGTTGAATTTCACCTGTTTGATCTTTTTGTTAAGGATCGGGTCACGAGGGATATTCTTCTTAGAGGTCACCGCCACCATGGCCTATATGAGCTTGATGTGCCGCCTATCTCTCAAGTTGTTAGTGGTGTCCGCGCCTCACCGTCGCAATGGCCATGCACAAACCTCTCTTAGTCTGTCATATCCTCAACCGTCATGAATTGCCATCCCAGTTGAGTAATAAAGATGTCGCAGTTTGTGATGCCTATCAACAAGGAAAGAGTCATCAGCTTCCTTTAGCTGATTCGAGTCGCGTAGCCACAACTCCTCTTGAGATTATTTATTCCGATGCATGCACAAACCTCTCTTACTGGTCACAACAATTACGTCAGTTTCATTGATGCTTATAGTCGGTTTAATGGCTTTACCTTCTTAAGCGCAAAAGTGATGTGTTCAATGTTTTTATTCAATTCCAAACACATGTCGAGCGTCTTCTCAATCATAAATTATTCATGTTCAGTATGATTGGGGCGGTGAGTACCATCGTCTTAATGATTTCTTTCAGAAAATTGGGATTTCGCACTGTGTGTCTTGCCCACATGCACATCAGCAAAACGGCGTAGCCGAACGTAAGCATCGGCATATTGTGGAAACTGGCTTAACTAACATTGCTTGCTCATTCATATGTCCCTTTTCGTTTTTGAAGTGAGTCTTGCCCACATACACATCAGCAAAACGGCGCAGCCGAACGCAAGCATCGGCATATTGTGGAAACTGGCTTAACTAACATTGCTTGCTCATGCATACCTCTCTTTTCGTTTTTGGAGTGATGCTTTTTCTACTGCTTGTTTTCTTATTAACAGGCTTCCTGCACGGCTTCTGAACATGAAAATTCCATTAGAACTCTTGCTTAATGAGGCTCCAGATTATACTTTTCTCAAGGTGTTTGGGTGTGCATGTTGGCCACATCTTCGTCCCTATAATAGTCGCAAACTTGAGTACCGGTCAAAAAAGTGTGCTTTCTTGGGTATAGTTCTCTTCACAAAGGCTACAAATGTCTCCATGTTCAGTCTAACCGCGTGTATATTTCCCGCGATGTTATTTTTTATGAGAGTGACTTTCCCTTTTCCGCACTTCCGGTATCCACTGACTCACACATGTCATCTTCGCATTCATCCCCTATGTTGCCTGATCAGTTTATCGATGTTGCATACTCTCCTGTTTTGTTGCCTAATCATGGTGCAGGAATGGGGCGCAGCGCTAGTCTTCACCTCCTGGATGTCACCAACCCACCTGCCACGTTCGCCCAGTGCATGGCAACACCTCGTCGATCAGGATCAGCGACCGCATGTGTCGCCCAGCATGGTCCCGCGTGGGCTGGTGTCCCTGGGCTCTCCTCCGCCGGGCCTCTCTACCACGGCCTCGCGTTGGCCAACCTCCCCTGCATCGCCCTCAAGTGGGACACCCGAGCCTGCCCAGGCCTCGCCCAGGTCGGCCTCCCCTGCATCCCCCTACAGTGGGCCACCCGAGCCTACCCCGGCCTTGCCCAGGCCGGCCTCCCCTGCGTCGCCCCCGAGTAGGCCAACCGCTCTTGAGGAGGAGCTAGCTGCCCTGCCCTCTGCGTTGCCCTCGCGGACCACACCTGGAATCATTGTCTCAGTGTTGCCCTCACAGACTCGCGTGACAGAGGTCACCAGGACTTTGTCCGCGGCTTTGCCATTGCCTACATCTGCTAGTACAATTGCACCATCCTCGACAGTACCGCCACCTGCTCCTGTTGCTTTGCGTCCTCACACGCGTAGCAAAAGTGGCATTGTGCATCCATGTGAACGTACTGACGGCAACGTTGCATGGCTCGTGACTTGCTTAGCTCACTCTATGAGCGTGCTGAACCTCGCCATTATCAAGCTGCTTTGAGTATTCCACTCTGGCGAACTGCTATGGAATAGGAATTTCAGGCTCTTCTTCACAATGACACTTGGCATTTGGTTCCCCCCAAATCAGGTGTCAACATCATTGACTCCAAGTGGGTTTTTAAAGTAAAGAAACATGCTGATGGCTCCATTTAAAGGTACAAGGCTCCTCGTCTCGTTGCTAAGGGATTCAAACAGAGGTACGGTCTTAATTATGAGGATACTTTCAGCCCGGTTGTTAAGCCTACTACTATTCGTCTGCTGCTCACTTTGGCTGTTACTCGTGGGTGGTCTCCCAACTTGATGTTCAGAATGCCTTTCTTCATGGTGTACTGGAGGAGGAGGTTTATGTGCGTCAGCCCCGGGATTTGTTGATCTTGCTCGCCCTCATCATCTGTTCCGCCTTGTGAAGGCGCTTTATAGGCTGAAGCAGGCTCCTCGTGCATGGCATGCCCGGCTTGGTCCGTTCTTCGGCTCATGGTTTTGTTCCCTCCATTGCTGACACTTCATTGTTCCTCCTTCATCGTCGTGGGGTGACGATGTATCTGCTTGTCTATGTTGATGATATTATTCTCATTAGCTCCTCAGACGTTGCCGCTCATCATCTCCTGTCTGCTTTGAGTCGTGATTTTGTTGTGAAGGACTTGGGCACTTTACATTACTTTCTTGTGCTACAAGTCTCTCGATCCTCTGATGGGTTGACTCTTACTCAACACAAGTATTCTCTGAGCTTGTTGCGACGAGGAGGTATGTTGAAGTGCAAACATGCTGCTACTCCTATGTCTGCTACTAATTGACTGTATGCTCTCGATGGGGATCCTCTCACTTCCGAGTTCCGATGATGTCACTGAGTACCGCAACATTTTTGGTGGTTTACGAGTACTTGACAATCACTCGACCCGACATCTCCTATGTTGTTAATCTTGTGTGTAAGTATCTTCATGCTCCTCGGACTTCACATTGATCGGTTGTGAAGCGTATTTTACGCTACATCTGTCTCACTACCTCGTATGGCTTACTTCCCCAGGCAGCACCGTCCTGTGAACTTTCGGCGTTCTCTGATGCTGATTGGGATGGGAGTCCTGATGACAGGCGAACCACGGGGGGTATGCAGTCTTCTTTGGTCCCAATTTAATCGTCTGGAATGCTCACAAACAAGCTACGGTGTCTCGCAGCGCATGCGAAGCTGAGTACAAGGCGGTTGCTAATGCCACATCTGAAATCATATGGGTACAGTCTTTGTTGAGAGAGTTGGGAGTCTCTCAATCTCAGCCTCCGGTTCTTTTGTGTGACAACATCGGCGCAACATATTTGTCATCTAATCCAGTATTTTATAGCCGAACGAAACACATCGAAGTTGATTATCACTTTGTGAGGAAACGTATTGCACAAAAGCTACTCCACATCAAGTTCATCTCCTCTAAAGATCAACTTGCTGACATCTTCACGAAGCCACTACCGCAGCTTCAGTTTGTAGGTTGTAGGCGTAATCTTAACTTGCTTTGTACCTCACGCCAGTTAAAATTGAGGAAGAGGGTGTTAAACTGTACTATAAGTAGCCTCTGTACATATCTTTTAATCTGTATTATACACTTTTGTGTACCCTATATATATGAGATAGCCACACCTGGATTAGGGTGTTGAGCGTTCCCCAAATTATTGTTTCACAAACCATTCTATAAATTCTTTCTCCAATCAACGAGTGTGTTCTCCCCAAACATCATTTTTTTTAGCTTCTCGGTGTTGTCCGAGAAATTCTGAAAGATGGACATGGAAGTCTAGAATTATATGAAACCACTTGTTACCTCTAAAATTTGGGTCCAAAGCTAATTTGCACTAACACTAACAACATTTTTATTTCATTATTCATTTGGGTTTCTCTCTATTTCAGAGCTCCGTACTCTGTTATCTCCTTCTAATATCAATGAAAGCAACTATGTCTGCCTTACAAAGAATGGAGGTGGTTTGCATGCTTCAAATATTTGCTCAAGTAAATTTATCCCTTTTTTGGTGCTCCGGGAAATTCAGAAGATGAGAATACAAGCTAGTCTAAAATTATGCAAAACTAAATGTCTCGGAAAAAATGCTCGGAGATTCTAGCGAGCAACTGCGCCAATATTGAACATCCGAGTTACTATTGACGAAATCTATTGCCTTCTTGCTTCTTCCCTGCATTGAACTTATAGTTTATAACAAGTCACAATACATATTAAGGGTTGTGCATCCCTATTTCTGTCACACTTTTTAATTTCAAATATTATTATCACGTAAATACACTTCTCTTTTACTATAGCTTCGTTACTTGTCCGGATAACTTTGACCGTGGTATCTGGTTTTGTCTAATATACGGAGGAAAAGTCCAAATTATAAAACCTTCAGAATTACCCTTACACTGTTTTTAGGAGACCATACCTCTCCACTGGTTCTTCTAGAAATTTTGATATTGGTGCATGTGACGAATGATATGATTTCAATATCGATCAAATATTGAGCACTCGTGCTATGGCACGTTACTATATCCTTCCAAAGAACAAGAAGGGTGAACTTAATCACAAAATGATCACCACTAAAGAGCAAGAGCATCAGGGGCAATTCAATGATAATGTTAAGACTCGTAGCCTCGTACACCCTAGAATGCTCTCTTTAGTAACACCTAAACTTGATGCTCTTTCCAAACTCAATAAATATTTATAAGGTATATTTGTTGGATTTATACGCTCTAAGATACGCTGCTAGGCATGCATATATTTAAGGGTACTTGGACAAAGAAGGGCCATAAACAAATTTTAGGAGTAATGTGATACTTTTGATTTATTATATTTAGGGTGAAATCCGTTGTGACATAACTTAAAACATGAAAAATTACTGTTTAAAAAACATGAAAAACTAAATTATAATATTTTTTGTCATGAAAAAATAGTAGACAGAAAATAATAGAATTTTATGAAAAATATTTTAATATATACACATGATTACATTGTTGATTATGCCTGGAAATTTGTAGATGATAGTATTAAAAGAGTATACTATACTAGTCTATGTTCACGTGTGATGCACATCATATCATCGTAACATAGACTACATTATATTATGGATGTCCAATGCAGAATTTATTAAGTAACAATCCCACTGCGTGGTGAAAGAGAGAAGTATTTTAAAATATGATAATGAAATATGTATCAAGTGGAACCCATTTAGTTTTTGTACTGTACTTTATAATAATCCTCTCTGGAATGTCCTCCTAGAGTCCTAGTAGGCTATCTCGGTCGCTTTGGCTAAATACATGCATGTTCTAGTTGTAATGTTCCAAAAAAAAATTTATTGATCTTGCATGTTGTTTTTGTTTTGTACCTTATCATGACATCATGCATAGCATTACCTCTTTTTCAATGCTAAAAATTATTTTTGTTAAACTCTATTTTGTTTGCTATATTCTTTCTAGGGTCCACAAGGCTCTCTCTCCTTATTTTTTCTATTATTTTTCTGAATTTAATTTGAAACAAATAGAAATGGGTAAGTTTTTGTAAGAAAAATATACAAGGCAAAGCGTGGGAGAGAGCAACCAGCACCCACCCTAATCCTGCCCTTCCGGCCTAGAGGCCCAACAGCAGCCCACATAGCCCATCCAGCCACAACTCCTCCCTCAAACCATAGCCTCCCCTAGGGGTGTGCCTACCTCTCGCTCGTTAGCGGGAGCGAGCAAGTATCGGCTGAACGCAATCCGCAGGTGGGCCAGCCCATTAATTTGTTCACACAATAAAAACGTACTGTATTTTCTCCGAGGGCGTCATGACTCAAGTTCGAACCCCATTGTTACGGAGTTTCGACCATTTTACGAATCTGACACAAATTTTAAATGTAAACAAACTTCAGATTTTTAAAAAAGTATCTAAAAAATATCGAATTACAAAAAAAATCAAATTTAAAATTTTGCTTGCGTCCTAAATTTTCTCAAATTTTAAAATTGCTTGAATTTGAAAATTACAAGAATTTAAAATTTGCTCGAATTTGAAAAATTATCAAATTAAAAATTTGCTCGAATTTTAAAAATGATTGAAACAGAAAATAAAAAAATAGAACCTGCTCGAATTTAAAATTTCCTCGAATTTGAAAAATGCTCAAAAGCAGAAATAGAAAAAATGCAGAAAAAGAAAAAAAGAACAAAGAGAAATGGAAAAACCGATAGAACCAGAAGAAGAACCGAATAATAAGAAACACAAAAAGAAAACCGCCAGAACCGACGAGAAAACACAAAAAGAATAACCTCCACAGATGGGCCGCGGCCCGCTCGCTTCGCACGTGTGCGGGTCGTATAACGACGCGCTAATGGGCGGGAAATACGAATTACCCTCCCCTAGCCGGGAGGTGCTATACACCGACCGGGTCGGTGCGGAAGGTGTGCCGCACACCCCCCAACCCTGGCGGTTGTGTAGTGGGCCGCGGCCCATCAAGTCAGGTTTTTTTTATTTTCTTATTATTTTTTGTTTACGAATTTTCGTTTTTAACAAGTAATTTTTTTAAATCTGTTTATTTTAGAATCCGAAAATTTTAATTTTTATGAATTTTTTTAAAAAATAAGTTTCTGAAAAAAAGAAAAATCAGAATTTAAACATTTTCAAATTTGAACACTTTTTGCGATTGAACTTTTTAAAATTGTGAATTTTCTTTAAAATTTGAATATTTTTTGAACATGAACATATTTTAAATTTGAACTTTTTCGAATATGAACATTTTTTAATACAAATAATTTTTTAACTTCGAACATTTTTTAGATTTGAACATCTTTTTAGTTTTGAACAATTTTAAAGTTTGAACAAGCTTTTCAAACTTGAACATTTTTTAAATTTGAACATTTTACGAATTTGAAAAATAAAAGAAAAATGAAAAATGAAACAAAAAACGGGAAAATGAAATGAAAAAGAAAGACAAAAGAATAAACATGAAACGGAAAAAAAGAAAAAAATCGAAATGGGTCGGGCCCTATACCCGACCAGGGGCCGCACACACCGACCTGGTCGGTGTATTGGATTTGCCACTCTAGCCCCTTCTTCTTCTCACAATCAGGCCCTTTCTCTAGTCATCTCTCCTCTCTCACCCGCACCACGGTTGATTAATGCAGCTTCGTGGCCCTTTGGGGCCTTTCCCCGTGCAAAAAAAAAAAAAAAAACGTGTTTGGCTGAAGCTATATACATAAATGCATACGTATTTTTGGTGCTAGTCCAGACAACAGGAACCAGAATGAATACACATACTCCCTCGGTCCCAAAAAGAATGTCCCTGAGTTGTCTAAATTCAATTTGATAACTTGGTCTTGGTTGCAACCTAAAAGGGAGCACTATATGAAGACATGAAGACATCACTCGGGACATGAAGACATCACTCGGAACCAGGCTTTTCTATTTGATAGTTTGTCTAAATTCAACAGATCGGAAGCTAAAAGGGAGCAGTATATGAAGACATCACTGACAGCAGCAACCTCCACTGATGAAATGCAATTTGATAACTTGGTCTTCTTCAAAGGAGATGGCTCAGGTGAAGCAGGCAGATCAAGTGGAGCCCTGATCCTCTATTTGTCACCCTCACGCAGAGCTTCGGACAGGGCTTGCATGTCCCGTGCTGGAGTGAAACCACCAGGGACCGAGAGCGAAGTCACTCCCACTCCAGAGAATGAGGAGCTGCCAGTAGTTCTGAGACCATGTGACATAAGTCCTTGATTTTCTCTAGGGCCATGAAAGAGAACCATCTAGTGCTTCAAGGGTTTCATAACCATCCACCAAATCTGTTTTAAGTCAGACCAAAGATGATCATCAAATGTCATAGAGTTCCTTAACAGGAAATACATATGTACACCCAAGCATGGGTGTGGGTGTTTCCATAGCCGTTGGATGCGTGGAGATTCGGACAAGATGCGAGTTGAGAGAGAGGTTATTTTGCTCTTTTTGCCTCATTTCTGTAAAGTTTGTGGGTCCCATGAACAGGGGCAAAAAGCCACCCGACACGGCTTTTTGACTCCATGACCCTGCTGCTGCCTCTCCTCTCACCCCACACGGCCGATCCTCTCCTCCCGGGGCACTGCCGCACTGACCTGCAACCTGAAAAATCCCATTTCGCCTCCGTCCTTTCACAGCCCGTGTTTCCGATTCAGAGAGCTCCAAGGTCAAGTTGCAGATGGAGGAAGCTCCCGTCCATGTCCATCGCTACTCGCCTGCGACTCCCCAGCCGGCCAGCCGCGTGGTGACTCCTCGAGGCGCCGGTCGGAATCGGGTTCCTCCCACCGCCGCCTGCTGCCCAAAAAGCGGCGGGCTCGAATCGATTTCTGACGGCGCGTCGCTTTTGTCCTGCTCGTGGCCGGCGGCCCGGCGCCCAAGAAGTAACTGGATGCAGAGCGACGTCGAGGTGGCCGAGAGCTGGAGTTCCACCGCAATCGGCGCCGTGCAGCACGAGCTGGTGTGGCTCCTCCGCGCCTACTACTTCGGACGAGAAGCTCTTCGTCGGGCGGCGGCAGCTGCTGTTGGCATCAATAATTTATTGTCTATCACGTAGTTGCTCCGATTGCCTGAACTTTTCTTTGACTGTCACTGCGTCGGTCGTCAGGATGAAGGTGACCAGTCCGTGGACTGTGGCGCGCTCACGAGGGTGTACTGGGTGGTGCCGGCTTCTTGTGTTGTTGAATCCGTCAGTATAGTTCTTGGAGCACACACACTCTTTGAACATGAACGGACTGAATTTTGTTTCACCCTTGCACATTTCGGCTCCTAATTTATCCACAAATCACAAAACAAGACATCCTAAATCTTTTGAACATTCACGGTTTTTTGATATGCTAAGTGCTTCTTTTGACGCATTCCAACGGAAAAAAGAAAGCAAGAAACAATAGTCTGGAACAGATCATTTTTTTTACTTGGAACACAGCGATTCCAACAGATCAAATAATTGATATGTAGCACAAGAGATGAGCAAAGCTGAGCGTGAAGAACTGATCCGAAATCCCCATTTTAATGCATTAACAAGAACCAAACCAAGAGCAGCCACCATTTTCGGATAAGACCAGCAACAAGGAAACCACTCCATACAACATCAATTCACCATTTGCGTTCAAGAAAAGTTGGGGAAAATATGAAGAATTTTCGAGGGAGAGAGAGAGAGAAGACGGCACCGCTGCTTCGTCCGCACAGACAAAGCGTCACCGATGGCATAGCTGCTGTTTCCTCCGCACAGACGCAACATCAACGGAAGAACAGCAAGCTAGGCTGCACGGCCATGTCATGTCTGTGCACGGCGCTGGCCTCGGCGATCTCTGGTCAAGGCACCCACGGCCTTGCTGGTGCGCCTCCGCGTTCCCCACGGGCTGTGCTGCAGCGTGAACTGCGGCAAGTTGCCGTACCACCTCTTCATGAACCTGGTGAACTCGCGCCTCCCGCTCCGCTTGATCGTCCAGGCCACGTGGTTGAGAAGCTCCACTCTCATCACTTCGTGCTCCTCACCCCCATCACCACGCCGCCGCTCCCGTCTCCGCAGCCTCATGCGCTGCTCAAAAGGTCCATCTCCGGCGCGTTCAGCAGCGCTCTTGTCTTGGCCACGGTCGCGCTTGCTCCGCCTCCAGCAGCACGCCATATAGGGCGCTGCGCCGCTCCAGCCGGAGACCCATCGTGTACCAGTAAAGATCCATTGCCTGTACGCAGACCAAGACACTGTCAGTACATCAGCGAGTGAAGGGAGCGAGGGAGAGAATAAAAGGAGCTCCGGCGTGCCGATGAACTCCGGGAGCGCGCATGTGAGGTTGACGCTGTTGATGGAGAAGTTGAGGAGGGACTCGCGGTCGACGAGGTCGGAGGGTATCATCCATGGCTCGAGCGGGTTTTCGTCGAGGTTGACGGCAGTGAGCGCGGTCGGCCCCTTGAAGAAACCGTCGGCGATGGAGGTGAAGATTTTCTTGCTGACGAGGATGACATGGAGCGAGGCGAGGCCGGCGAGGGAGCGCAGCTTGCCGGTGAGCTTCTTGGAGAAGACCTCGGTGAGGTTGTGGACCTCGCGCGCCAGCATCCTCGTCAAGCCCTTGAGCCCGACCTGAACGTCCGCGGCCGTCGGAGTTGCAGCTTCACCCGTCCCACGGCCGTCCCATGGCTTGGGGAGCAGAGGTTGAGGTGAGAAGGGGAAAGTGGTTCTCCGTCTTGGATAGGGGAAACTGTCGCCGGGTCGCACGGAGTAAAGTGAGGAGAAAAGCAGATAGATGTGACGGATAAAATGTGAGGTGAAAAGGAAAATGGTGAGCCAACCAACAGCAGCACGAATCTCAAAAATCTCATCAACGGTACAGGATACACCCACACCCATGCTTGTGTGTACAAAATCCACACTTAACATATGGAATTTAGAGCATAATTCTTTTTCTCGGAAAGCCAGAATCTGCTCATGGATTCAAAATTACTGCCCAAGGATGTGCAAAAAAAGTTGGAGGCAGTTAACCAGATCTGCCTAGCAACTACACATCCATGAAACAAGTGTGAAATATTTTCATCTTCATAACAGAAAACACGCCAGAGCAAAATTTGAACCTTTGGAGGTATATGCAATTTCCATATTAAAGGAATGAAAACAGGGGTCACACCTCTATAATACTACTATATAAAGAGCACGTGGAGTACACTCGGAAATTTCAATTCGGCTCCCGGGTTCATATGCTCCCTCTACCAAGAAAGCATATTTCAAAGTGTCGAAAAATTTGAAAAAAAAAATCTACATGTACATTTTCACAAATCAACTTTTTATCTGGCAGCATACACTCCCTTATTATCATGCTGCTGGATAAGAGAGTCCTCTGCAGCAGTAATGGAAACACCAAGTAAAATCTGCTCTAATTCATACCAAGATTTCAAGGAAACACTTGGAATTTTTAATTGTATCATTGTATGCAGTGTACATCTCAATGCTGGGAAATGATTCTCAAATAGAAGAACTTCTTTTGTCTTGTTTATGATCCTGCACCTATTGGTTTTCAGATATGAGCACCACTACAGCAGTTTGTAGCATCAAACTGCATGTATACCGAGTTAAGAGATGCTGAATTTGACACAACACAATGATTATTAACATTTGCATGTTTCAGACATCTCATGTCAGCACTTCACAAATAAATGAGACAACTCTCCTCAACCTTCGTATGACAAGATTCTTGTAGTACTACTTATTTTATAGGTGCCAGAACTTTCCCTGATAAACTTATATACTCCTTCTGATTCATATTATTTGACACTAATAGATGTATCTAGATACATTTTAATTGTAGATACAGCCATTTTAGTGGCAAGTAATAATATGGATGAGAGAGTAACAAAATTCAAATCTCAGGACCTTTTGAACACGGTACCATTCTCAACATTCAAACTTTCAAAGTACATAACCATAATCCTTAAGAATAATATATGAAACAAGTGGAGGAAGTACAAAATAATGAGCCATGCCAATTGCCACGGCTCAAGGTAAAAAGGCTTCTGATGTTGCTGACTTGCAGATCGCATATATAAACATAAACCTAAGAATGATATCGTGGAATTATGAGAAGTGGAGGAAGTACAAAATAATGAGCCAGGCCAATTGCCACGGGTCAAAGTAAAAGGCATCTGATGTTGCTGACTTCCAGATCGCAAGACTAGTCACCAGGTTGCCTGTTGTGCATGATGCACCCAGCAAAGAGCGTGGGGATTTCTACAGCAGTTTGATCACGTTTGCACAAAAGATTAACCAGTTAATTATCCTCAACCAATAGGATATTTTGTAGGACACGGTGACACCACAAAACAGGATCAAAAGCACTCTCAAACATGATATCAGTAGCTTGATGATAGGAATGAGAACAAAGACATCACTTAAGAGGGAAGAGAAAATTGAGCAGCAAGAATATAGATGATATTGGGAAGGCCTAGGAACTAACAGGACAACTTCACACATTAGTGAAGCAGCACAATGTAGCACAGCAGTTTCAAGCAAAAATAAAGAACAAATCTCCATATTACTTTGTCTAGGTTCGCAACACATGGATTCATAGTTGACACGACAAAATATAAGGATTCTTAACATCAAACCATCCATGTTCAATGGGGCACAACATAAGATAGGTAGATAACTAGAGGTACTCAGATTCAAGTATCAAAACTCAACAGCACCAGAATACAATATAAGTGAAATGCAATCTAATCTTCCTCCTCGCCCTCGTTCTCGGCGATGTTGAAGTACCGGAGCTCGTAAACATTGCGTTCCTTGTTGGCTGCAATCACACGTAGCCAGTCCCTCACGTTGTGCTTCTTCAAGTACTTCTTGGTCAAGTACTTAAGGTACCTGATATAAGACAAAGAATGATGTTATCAGAGTGAACAGTAACAAAATAACACAATTGGTTACAAGACTTGTATTGGATAACGGGATAATCAATCAACCACTCAGGTATGATTAAGTGAACCAAATGTTCAGAAAATGATATTCAAAGTGTTCCAAAAAGTAATAAAGCTGGACTGACACTGAATTGTGGAAGCAAATTACTAACAGTAGGGTCATGACAATGTGTAATTTGTGCTAACTTTCAAGTTCTAACGACTGTTAATGCTTCAAAAATACTCTGATAGTTGGAAGGACCATTTGTAGAAAGGTCTAACTACAAAACGAACCCTAAGAGTAATCAAGAACAAATCAATGAACCATGAAAAGATAATTCTGCAGTCATGTTGTGGGGAATTGCCAACTCGGCATGTGTAAGCAATGCAGAACTTACACAGCATATATAGCATTTGTAAGTACTGCATATACAGCATCAACCAAACAAACAACCTATAGTGGCATAATGTTCAGTGAAGTCAATAACATTTACATTACTGCAAAAATGTGACCAACCATGTGCCCGAAACAGGCCCGAGCCGCGTTTTCCTAATCAGAAGTTTATACATACAACAGTACTAGATACTAGCAGCGCAGATAAAATAAATAGTTCGCATATCACTACACAGATCATCACGAATTCAGAGACTGCAAGCCTGCATCTCATTGCAAAGGAACAATGGGATCTTGGAGCATGGAAGGGGCGTATACCTCTTGGAGAAGTTGCCGTCGGAGGTGACGGTGACCTTGCTCTTGTCGCGCGTGACGGTGACGGAGTCGCCGAGGTTCCCGGCCTTGCCGCCGGCGACCTTGATGCGCTCCTGCAGGAACTTCTCGAGCGACGCGATCTCCATGATCTTGTCCTCCACGGGCTTGGTGCAGTCGATCACGAAGGAGACCGACCCCTTCTTCTTGCCCTTGGCAGCCGCCGCCGCCGTCGCCGCGCCGCGAGCCATCTCAGCTTCTCTTCCTCCTCGGCCTACGCTCGGGCTGGTGGTGGTGGTGTGTGTGGCGGCGCGCAGGCGGCTAGGGTTTAGAAGGGCGAGGGAGAGAGGGGTCGCGAGCTATATATAGGCCTTGTGGGCTGCCATTCTCGCGGGCTGGCTGGTTGGGCTGGACGGTTAGGTGGGCTTACAAATGGAACAGGTTGGGCTTAGATTGGATCGCTGAAGACAACCTTGGCCCGGTATTTGACCAACCAGGTGCTGTTTTTCTGGCTGCGTCTTTGGCATGATTTCGTACGATTGCAAAGAAAATTTCTGCAAGATGGAAACTGGAAGATGTTCCGTTGGATTGCAAACGGTTGCATCAGATCAATCCTCCAGTTGTTCCATGCATTTTGAAAAGAAACGGCCGCTCCCTGCTCTGAAAAGTGATACTTCTTCTGTTCAAATTTTGATAAATCTTAGACAACCTTCCTCGAACTGAAGGAGTACTACGAGTTTGTTTTTTGGTCTGAAGTTGTACCTTTGAGGTTTAAATATGAGAAAAATTCACAAAACATTTTAGTTTGATGCTATTTTCCTACTCGTACTGGATCTACGAGATTGTTGCTTAACAAATGGCATGTTTCTTGACGAAAAGATGTAACAGGCTATATTCTTTGGAAAGTATAATAATCACTATAGCAATCTTGTCATCAAGGTTGAGGACTGTTTACTCATTTCTTTCTTTCTGAAGTGCTGACTGTTATATAGTCAGTTCAGCATCTCTAGCAGTCCCCTTGTATCCGCACGGTCCTTAAAATAACTGTTGTTTCAAAGTTCCGAATGAAAATTTGGACCCAAATGGACGTGCTATGTCCGCGCGGCCCTTAATTTCTTTAAGGGGTCGGAAACCGAGGCGCACCAACCCGCGCATACAAGGATTTCGTGGCCGACCCGACGGTGTTGTCTATCTCATGAAAGCCTTTGGCAGGAGGGAACACTCGGCCCGCCTGCGGACATTTCAGCCCGCCGCGACCAAGTTGCTTCGAATGCATTCGCTTTGATGCAGAGGTTGAGGCTTCGCTTCCCCATTTCGAAAAAAAAAGTTGCTTTGCCGCCGCGCGCTGCATTGGATCCCACTCACTCCTTTTCGATTCCAACCGGCAGAATCTCGCCGGCGCACCCATTCCCCACTCGTGGGAAGTCACCGCTCACGGATCCCGATCATGCTCGTGCCGGGGATGCTCGTGGCCGCAGTGGTTCCCGCGCTTAGCTACGGGGCAACATCGAGCTAGGTGGCCCATCCCGTCCGTGCCGGAACAGTAGCCACCGCCCGTCGCTGATTTGGCTCGCACCGGCACAAATCGATGGTGATGGTTCTCCATTCCACACCGAGGTATAGATGTTTTGGATCATTTGATTTTACATAGGATTTTTGTACTACTGAATGTGTCAATCTCTTTTTGTGAAGATCGCGGGAGCTTGTGAAGACAATGCTCGCTATTTTACTCATCGGAATAACGCAGCCAGCCTAATTGGGTTCAACGACTATCAAAAGCTCTCTGCGGCGATGAAAGTCGTTGCATATGCATCCCGTCCGACTACGCCGATGAGTACTTCCACATTAACAAAGACACAACCATCGCGCGTGTGTGTAGGTGCGCTAAGCTCATGCTCTGTGTCTTCGGTCCGACATATCTCCGAGCTCCCAACAAAGAGGATACAAAAAGGGTGATGTCTACGGGAGCTTCTATTCTTGTAGACAGTGTTGGGCCTCCAAGAGCAGAGGTTTGTAGAACAGCAGCAAGTTTCCCTTAAGTGGATCACCCAAGGTTTATCGAACTCAGGGAGGAAGAGGTCAAAGATATCCCTCTCATGCAACCCCGCAACCACAAAGCAAGAAGTCTCTTGTGTCCCCAACACACCTAATAGGTGCACTAGTTCGGCGAAGAGATAGTGAAATACAGGTGGTATGAATAAGTAGTAGCAACGGCACCGGAAAAGTGCTTTGCCCGGGACGATAAACAAGCGAGTAGTAACGTAGCAGTAGTAACGCGATAGAAACGATGAAACAAGCAGCGATAGCGATATTTAGGAACAAGGCCTAGGGATTAGACTTTCACTAGTGGACACTCTCAACATTGATCACATAACGGAATAGATAAATGCATACTCTACACTTTTGTTGGATGATGAACACATTGCGTAGGATTACACGAACCCTCAATGCTCGGAGTTAACAAGCTCCACAATAATGCTCATATTTTAGTAACCTTTAGTGTAAGATAGATCGAAAGACTAAACCAAGTACTAGCATAGCATGCACACTCGTCACCTTCATGCATATGTAGGAGGAATAGATCACATCAATATTATCATAGCAATAGTTAACTTCGCAATCTACAAGAGATCATGATCATAGCATAAACCAAGTACTAACACGGTGCACACACTGTCACCTTTACACACGTGGGACTAGGAGTCTCCGGAGATCACATAAGTAAAACTCACTTGACTAGCATAATGACATCTAGATTACAAGCATCATCATATGAATCTCAATCATGTAAGGCAGCTCATGAGATTATTGTATTGAAGCACATAGGAGAGAGATGAACCACATAGCTACCGGTACAGCCCCGAGCCTCGATGGAGAACTACTCCCTCCTCATGGGAGCAGCAGCGGTGATGAAGATGGCGGTGGAGATGGCAGCGGTGTCGATGGAGAAGCCTTCCGGGGCACTTCCCCGCTCCGGCAGGGTGCCGGAACGGAGACTCTCGTCCCCCGGATCTTGGCTTCGCGATGGCGGCGGCTCCGGAAGGTTTCGTGGTTTTCGTCGAACGTCCCGAGGTTTTTAGGTCGGGGGCTTTATATAGGCGGAGAGGCGGCGCAGGAGGGCTTCGGGGGGCCCACACCCTAGGGGGCGCCCCTTGGCCGCGCCGGGGTGTGGTGTGGTGGCCCCGCCCCCTTCTGCGGCGGTTCTCGTGTGTTCGGATGCTTCCGGGTAAAATAGGAACCCGGGCGTTGATTTCGTCCGATTTCGAGAATATTTCGTTACTAGGATTTCGAAACCAAAAACAGCAGAAAACGAGAACTGGCACTTCGGCATCTTGTTAATAGGTTAGTTCCAGAAAATGCACGAATATGACATAAAGTGTGCATATAACATGTAGATAACATCAATAATGTGGCATGGAACACAAGAAATTATCGATACGTTGGAGACGTATCAAAGGGTGATGGTGATGAATGAGGAGCCATGCATGTTTGGGAGTATTGACTATATGCATTGGACGTGGACGAACTACCCGAAGGCATGGCACAAATAGTATTGCGGAAAGAGTCGTGATCCAACAATTGTGCTTGGAGGCAGTTGCTTCCGATGACTTGTGGATTTGGCATTGTTTCTTTAGGTTGTCGGGTTCTCTCAATGACATCAATGTGTTGCATAAGTTTTATCTTTTTTGCTCGGCTAGCTAGTGGTGATGCTCCGGCGTGCAACTACATTATCAATGGGCATGATTACACAACATGCTACGATCTTGCCGATAAGACGACATATATCCTCCATGGTCAACATTTTTTAAGAACACTCCACAACCAACAATAAGAAAGCAAGCTGAATTTGCCAACACATAAGAGGCATGCCGAAAAATCATCGAGAGAGCTTTCAATGTTTTGCACACTAGGTTTGCATTTGTTTGATTCTCAACAATATGATCATCGAGAATGAGAGAGATTTGAACTTGGAGTTCTTTTGGTAGCTGTGTGAAGCCAACAAGAAATACGGATCATATCCAAGCATTTTTCGGGACATACCAGCAGATTGAAGACTCGGGAACGCACACCTAGCTTTAGCTTGCTCTCATTGAGCACCACTGGTTACATGGGCAATAGTGTGTCATTTCTATTCATTTGATATCACATTCATCCATGTGTGAACCATATTTTCAAACCAATTTTTTTAATTATTTGGATTTAAACTATATATGTAATTTAGATTATTGGTGTATTATGTCATGTTTGAAACATTCATATTTTAGTTTATATTGTTGTTACATTTGTTTTTTATTATATCCTTAAAACGTCGTTTATACGTGTTTTAAAGCCTATGGATAAGCTACAAAATAATTGTTGTACTGCCATTGTATGTATATTTTTTACAAGAAGAATTATACACTATATAAAAGACAATCAATTTACCATATCTCATATTGTTTGGGGCACTGTTAATGGGCTATTTATCCTCTCCTTACTCCATTCGTAGTGCGACACGCAGATCTATTTTTCCCTTCTATTTGATTCAGTTAACTATAGGTTTTTTTGTTTCTTTTTTTTTGCAATGGAAAAGTTTACCGGTTACCAGGGATTTTTGGCTTTTGCCCACGATCTCTTCCGGTCATTGTGGTGTTGCCGTTTACAGTTTGCTGGACGGTCAAAGCGGCGCGGACATATCCAGAAGCTCCACATCTTTCACCCGAGAAACAACCGAAAAAGAAACCCAATTTCTATTTACTGCCGGGGCACTCTGTTGTGTTACAGGGTGCTCCCCACTCTGGCCCCACGATCTCCATCTAACGGTGTATATGAAGCGGTGACTTTTTTGGAAGTTTGTGGTACATGTGGCCAGGCTGTCACGGAGTAAATTCACTTTCCTCTTCTTCATCTCCGGTTGTTCTCATCTGCATCTCCCATCTCTAAACGCTAGGAACCAGAGGTCCGTGGTGGTGCTGCGCATCCGACGACGGCTACGCGGCCCGGCACGCTCGACCTCCGCCGGCGGCTCACCCGCCCGGCCACGTCGCACTCGACCTTCGCGGGCGGCTCACCCACCCGGCCATGTCGCACTCGACCTTCGCCGGTGACTCACCCGCCCGGCGCAGCGCGCCCGACCTTGGCCAGCGACTCGCCTGCCCGTCCCTGGAGGCGGCCCTCGACGCCGTCTTCGTTGCGGCGAATCTCGACCGCGCCGGCCGAATCAGGTACCTCCAAATCCCCTCGATTTGAGCAGATTTTTGAGCTACAAATTGGTGAGCTATCATGCTGAATGTAATGTTTGTAACGGGATCGTGTACTTTTCTCCTTCTTTTTTCCTCATTTCTGGATACAGTATTGTAATTGGATGTAACAATAGCAATTGTTTCCCCAATTTTGGCTGTAATTTTTTTGCAATTGGATGTACATTTCCTACATTTTTTACATTCTGAAAAGGTTCGAGATGTATTTTTTTTCTTCAATTCTAGTTGGGACCTGCACTTCTGAATGTAATTTTTACCATTTTTCTACATCTAATCTGTTGTATGGATGAAGGTGTCAAACACTAGTATGTTTTGTGATCCCAGCTTTAGTGCATCTGGATGTATTTTTAATCTCTTTTCTACATGCATCGCTCCAGTTTTTACATCCCAAGTAGATCAGAAACTACCTTATATATATTTTTTTTAGAATATAATTTTTGCAACGGTGGATATTTTTTTGGCAAATTTGAAGAATGAAATGGAAGGGCCAAAATTATTCTTTCTTCCGGAAGGCGTGGGGACCACAACATGCGATTAGTAGGGTTGTCTGGTAGATGTCGCTTTCGGACGGAAAAGGCCTCGTCTGTCGCTGTCAATTTGCTATTTTAAGAAATATTTGGATTCAGACAAGGGGAGCACTCCGGTAGACTAACCGGTGCTATAGCACCGTGTAGCAGGGTCCAGATCCTCTCCCCTGCTGCCCTCCCCAGCGCCTCCATCCTCCATCCTCCTCCCTTTCCTCCCCTGCAACAGACCCACGCGTCCATCCCCGTCTACCTCCACCCGTCAACTGGCGCCCACCTCGCCGCCGCCCACCGTGCGCGTCGCCACCAGGAGGTTCATCTCCGTGCTCCAGCCGGAGGAGCTCCTGGTCCTTACGCGGACGAAACGCGGAGGGGAGGCTGGAGACCAGTGGGGCAAGGAAGCATGGGAGGCGTGGGCGAGGCTCCTAATCCTCCCATCCTCTCCTCATGTCTGGAAGATTCGATGGTGGCTGAGCCATCCGGCAACGGGAGAAGGGGCGGAGGGGATGGAGACCGCGTCGCCCACCTACAAGGATGGAGGCGGCTATCGGTGGGGCGGAGACCACGGCGTCCACCGGCGGAAGGGAGGTGGACGGAGGTGGCGGAGACTGTCGGGGATTGAGACGGATCGATTGACATAGACAACAAGATGGGTCCAGAGTCTGGTCCACCTCGATTGCAAGCGGCAGTAAGCCGCTGAATACCATGAGAAATTGATAATCAAGTGCTCGCTCTTCTTTTCTTTAAGATCAGAGATGCTTTCACCCAAAGGCAGGTACACATATGTACGTCTACTCTTTCTATAAATTTGTTTCCCTTTCTCCGTGTTGGTAGTCCAGAAAAGTTGCGGTGTATCTGTCTACTTCTTTATTGCAATCGAATACCTTAAGATATTTAGGAGTATCAATTGTAAAATTATTATGAGCAATATAAGGTTCAATTGGTAGCTGCCCCTAGCTAAGTACACACTCATCTGGGTTCAATTTTAAATCATATTTGTAGGCTAGCAGTTATCATCTTTATTCTAGCTCTATGAAAATTTAGTTGCCTAAAACTGGAGGCGCACTGGATTTTACCATGTTTCTGGTAAGGCATCCTCTTTTAGCCCACAATTGTATAATTAAAAGCTACATATTGACATCGAGAATCATGATATACAACATCGTTTCCGAATTTATACATCCATCTATAAAATGAAAAGCAGAGGTTGTTCACTAGATACTAAGGCCATAATCATCAAAGTTAGTTTGTGTATGTATTAACTTATGATGCGCTGTGGGTAGAAGGTAAATGAGTGACAAATGATGTTTTATTCACTTTCTAGTGTTTGCAAAGAGTGAATTCAGGTACTTCTTACTGAAACTACTCACCCAAGAGGTATTATTTATGTAAACTTAGGGTTGGTGCATGTGCTTGCTTGCCAGGATACTTACTTCTTTCTTTGTCATATGCAGGTTGCCATGTACATCCTTTGTCTGATATGGGTTCTTCTACCTCTGTTTTTGCTCCGCACTTTTATATTCATTGTCAACCTGTTATTATGGTTGCCTCTGTTGGTTCTAGATTATGCCGCACACTTGATGGTATGTTTGTGCTGATGCTCCTCTTTTTTTATGTTTGGTACACTGTGTACTATGTAATGATATGCTCAAATAGAGTTGCTCTGATTAAAAACCAGTATGCATATATAGAATTGTATTCAGTGTTCAAGGTTATATGTTATATCTCTGCCTTGGTTTTTGACATATGTTGATGAGAGCGAACTCAACCTGGGTATCGCATATGTCTCAACGAGGTGATGGACCACCTCTTGGTTTAGTGAAAATATATTTTCTCCTTTTTCCTGACTATAACTTGACTCGAAAATGCATTCAGGATGCTGTTGTTAACTTGAGGGAGCCCATGAAATTTCTCCATAGGATAAAACTATTTCTAAGGTTCTTAAGTATGGCATACTTTTCTGCTGCAAAACAATAATAATTATGCTGATCTCACTTTCCTTCACTGGATTATATCGAGACCAGCTTCAGTATAGGGAATGAAAGCTGCCGTTTGATTTGTTCTAAATGCCTACACCGGTGAACATTTTGATTTTTCCCTTCAGAAAAAGTTTCTATTTTGGGAAGTTTGTTGTTCCATTCTGTATCTCGGATTTCTCAATGGTGGTCATTGTATTTTCTGTTATAACAAGGTCTGCTATAGACCAAAAAGAATCTTAGCCAAACATTCATGATGAGCATATACAAAATTTTAAGGAACAATCTTTTTTCCAGCTATTACCTTTGTTGATTTGCAAGAACACAGTTCAAGATAGCTGAATCTGATTTGTGCACCGAATTAGGAGTAACTTTTCTTAAGTAGTTCGATTTTTCTTGCATTATATTTACCTGAGTACTTTGTTTGAACAGTTTGAATGAATTGGTTCCTGGTGCACACCTCCCCTCTCCGAGGAACTAGACGTTGACATTCATAGATGGATGATGCCTGGGACCCCGACGGTCTTCATGGACATCAGTGTGGATCAACCTAGCCGATGAGCTGTAGGTTGATGTGAATGGCGTTGGCGAGAAAGTTTCATTGTTTTCTTATCAGTGGTTGTTTTTGAGATTTGTTCCTTGCATGTGCTATACAAGTTATGCTCCTGGCTGGTGGTATACTGAAGTAATGGCTTTGTCGAATTTACACAAGTGCTATTATAGTCCAGTTTGACCTAGAAACAATGGTATCAAGTGGTGATGATCTGAATGGATGTAAAATGCAATCTTTGCAATTATTTAATGCCAATGGTATTGCATGAATGCAATCTTTGAAATTCTTTCTTAATGCCAATGGTACTGCATGAATGATTTTTGTAAGTATCGAACATACCCTCCTTCTAATAACAGGGCTGGTACATGTTGAATTGAACCTGTAGGTTGGCTTGATTATGCTTTGAATGTTGGAAGAACATGTTTTGTGCCTGTATACCCATTTGGGAAAAGAATCTCTGAATAATTTCTCTTTAATTATTGGTTTGTACTTTTCTTGCCCACATGTGGCTTACGGCTGACCTTAAAGAACCTGAGTACCAAAGAATGAGACCATTGAGCATTTTAAGATCATAACCTATTATTCAGGTTGAAGCTTTCTTTCTGTGTCGTGCCCCTAGAGAAGCATAAGCTTAACTCATGTTTTGAAGCAGCATTGTATGAACTTACAAACACTACATTTACTTGGACGATTGAATCATAGCGTGACTCTTTGTGCTCGAATTTCAGTCTTGCAACACACAATTTCTTTAGACTGTTTATTGTCAGCTCTCCCTATATACTCAATTTCCAATTATACTCTTGCAACACAAATTTTTTTTAGACAGTTTTCTTCATTTTCTGAAATTTAGTACAATAATTCTATCATGAATTCTATAATTGGAAAGTGAGTCTGCCTTGGTGCATGAAAATGTCCACACTTGATACAGTTAGGCGAGCGTCCGCCCATCTGCGCTTCTTTGTGGCGCTTAGGTCTACATTTATATCATATCCCACTGCTTAACAATTGCACAACACATTTCCTTCCTTCCATGCATCAGTATCGTTTCACGGGCGCGGCGTGCCGCCGCGCCATGGCTTCCTAGTTCTACTACAAGGGTTGCAACAAAAATGCTTCACTATTTTTGTACAAGATGGGGAGGGGGCCGGTCCACCCCCCCCCCCCCCGCAACTTGTATATAGGTATGCCTGTAGTGGTTGCTAAAGAAAACTCCCATGGTTTTATGGTTTTATGTATGTAGGCTCATATAATGTAAGAAGAAAAGAGGAGAAAGAAAGAATGGCTGATACTTCTACGTGGTTCACGGGCTCTGATCACGCCCCCGACGAGAAGTATCACCGAGGCCCAGATGCTTTGTACCAAAATTCTCGGCCCACAAGTGATTTGCCAATCTTTGCATCGGCGACATATATACCCACCGCCAGCGGCTGAGCGTGAACAAAACACAAGAGGGCGCCAATTCCAGAGAAAGACAATGTATGCATGAAACACAGCTAATCATAGTATTGGGTAATCATATGGCAGTATCATGATGAGACAGATTTTCTGTTCACACAAAAAGAAGATATGTACTCTGATGTACTTCTTAGCTTTGAAACCAGCGATTGTATCTTCATACCTGATTTTGGAATCAGTTAAATATAACAGGTTCATTTGGCTATTGCCCTCTTCCTCTTCATTAAAAATAGCATCAATACATCTAAATTCTAAATTACCTGACCTGGACAGGGGCATCAACTACATCCCAATCCTTACGAAAATAATCAGAACCTAACCTGGGTAGGGCCAAGGCGTTGTTCACTTGGTCAGTACCATATAGCTGTGCAAGAGGCAGGGCCAGAGCAGCCGCACGCGAGATTGCGGATAGTGTACACCCAGAAGAGGAGGATTGAGGAGGGTAGAGAGGCCATCAACGAAACAATGACGCGGGAGTAGCTGCTAGCGATCATGTCGATCGCCATGTGGTTTTGCATAGTTCAAACTTCTAAAGTATCTTGGATGCTCATCTTTCAGAATCTCCTGGACCGCGCGCGCCTACAAGATTGATCTAGTCCTTGAGGCCGCCAAGGAGGCCCGCACAACAAACGAGATACTCCTGGAGGGTGCAAGGGCGAGCAAGAGGCAGTAGATTCAGGTCTGGTCTGTACTGCCGGTATCCCTTCAGTCCCCTGTTTTCCATCGCCATTATCCTTTCATCCTCCGTTGCGAATTGGAATGCCGGATCCACAGTGTTGTCCGTCAGGTAGCGCACGCCGATGGGAGGGAAGCATACACCGGTTGCCCCCAGGTACACAGCGTTCCCTGCTAGGCACGGAAACGTCCTGGCGGACATGGAGAAGCAAGCCACCTCCCCAACGAACACTGCCCGGTGGCTGCCAATGTCCTGCACCGGCAGGATCGTCTTCCCGGCCAAGTCCACCTCGAACACCTGGATCGGGTTCCACCGGCATTTCTTTTGCTCCATCTGGCGCTTCAAGATTTTCCGGCTACCAGCGCTGAAGTTCTCGAGGCTGAAGCAGTACCGCACCATGAGCATGCCGCCGCCGTGGTTGTTGTCGTCGTCGTCGAGAGGGACGAGGTAGGAGAACATGTTGTTATCGATGCTCATAGGCTGGTTCATGACTACGGGCACCAGCCGAGGCTCGGGACCAAGCCTCACATGCATTATGTTGCCCTCAAGGGTCGCAAAGTAGAAGCGGCCCTGCAGAGTGGACGCGGACGAGTAGCGGTAAGATACAGGGAGGGATCTCCAGGGCTTGTCGTCCATCACCGCCCACCGCCGGTCACCGGGCTTGGCGTAGACTATGGCACGCCCACGGCCGTCAGTCGTCAGGATCAAGACGGACGGTGGGGAGGTCTCGTCGGAGATGCCGGCGTAGATGACGCGCGAAGCGCACACGAACAGCCCCGTCCAGACATCGTACGCGCTGCCGAGGTCCATGGTGATGGGCGGGAGGTCGATGAGGGCCCTGGTCAGCGGGTTCAGGAGGCGCGGCGCGTGGCTCGACTTGTGGCGCAGGAGCAGGAGGCCCTCCGTGCTGGTCTCGAGGTACTGGGTGTAGAGCTCCGGGAGGTCGACGCGAGCGCAGGCGCCGGTGGAGAGGTTGAGGAAGCGGCGCCCGTCGCCGTCGGTGCGGTTGGACAACATGATCCAGCGGCGCGGGCGGAAGCGGATGTCGCCCTCGCGCGGCTCAGCGGTGCAGTTTCTCCACTCCTTGCACGCGGCGCGGAGGCGGATGTACTCGGACACATCGTGGCGGAGCAGCCGGCTGGCAATGTCTTCGACGAGCACCGACGCCAGGTTGCGCCAATCTCGCCTGCCCGTATACAGATTACAGACCCATTACAAAAGCAAGAGATAGAGACAACTAGGATGGAGGACGGGGGAATTTATAACTGACCGTTCCTCGCCGTGGCCTCGGCTATGCAAGGGATGATCGCCGCCGCAGCACCGCACGGAACCGGCAAGGGTATGACGGTTTCGCTTGCTCATGCGTTCTGCCTAGATCTGCGTCCTCGTTTCTGAGTTATCCTTCTGGATTATGCGTGATCCTGGCGGCGGTTATCCCCTTCGAGGGTGGAGGTTTTGTTTTCTGGAAGGACTCTATCGAACTATCGAAGTCGAGCAGATAACAAGCAATGTATAATTCGTTGTTGCAATGAATTCCTACTAGCTATGTGTAATTATCTTAGTTGTAATTTTCTGTTGTTTGTATGGTACTTGCTTTGTTGAAGTAAGTGGTTGTCCTACTCTATGTACTAAAATTTGGTTTTGTTTACTCAAACTAAACGATTGTTTTGCACTATTTATTATAACTAGCATGAGGGCCCTCGCAAATGCGAGGGCATCAACTTTAGTATCATTGGAGAGATGGGCACTGTCAATTGTATGTCGAAATTGACCGAAAACTACACTTATAGATCCATGGGCATTCAAATTATGTTACAGACATAATCCATTTTACAACCACCATTTTTTAAATGTGTATGTCTAAATATATAAGTCTTACAAAGCAATATTATGTTTCTAAATGCGAGATTTTTTAATTTTGTAATTTTTTTATATTTCTATAAGTATAATCACTTTTAAATTATCAGACCATACATACCAAATGTTTAATATAGATAATTATACTTTTAGGAGTTTGTAACAGTGTTATTTTATTATGTTAGTGTGGAACTTTAGAGGTTATGCATGGCTAGATGAATCGTCTAGGAAGGAGCTAGCCTATCCGCCTCTTTGAATATAATCCATCTCGCAAAAATTATCCTCTCAGACCTTTTCTTTTTGTTGCAAGAATATGTTTCAAATCTCTGTTCGGTTACTTAAATTTCATCAACTTAAGACACTGAAGGCAAGCGAGGCACCAATGACACATATTGGTTCTACCGGATTATTGATGTTCTTGTATGGATTAAATTATACTGTACATTAATCCATGAAGCCAGGTTTCTGTGGGTTGGCTTTTTAATCGGTAGTTTGGAAAATTTGGAAGTTTACCTTGTGAGCATTGTATCCATGTCCGACGTCCGGTGACCTACCGGTCCTACTTTTTGAATTCCACATCTCACATGATTTCGTAAAAGCTTGTGAGGCTAATTTATCTTTTCCATGTTATGTTTTTAATATTTATTGATTAGTTGATATTCATATGTATTTGCATGGAGAAATCATTTTATTTTATACCCTATTCACATCCTTTTTATCTTATTTTTCTCGGAAGTATGGCAAATTTGGCTAATATTCCACAATTTAATTTCCCCAATTTATGTTTTTGTTTGTTTATGCATTAGCTAATATTCACACATATATTTATTTTTGCTTGCCATTACTCCTCGGTAGTTTGACAAATTTAATCTATGTTATGGGGATTTCTCCTAACGCATTTCTTAAATATATAGCATGTCTTCCGACCATCGTGTCCCGTCCAGTTTACCACAACCGATCTTAGAGTCCTACTTCTTCCATTCGGAAATAAGTGTCATAGATTTTTCTAAATTCATATTTATCACCATACTAAAATTTATCTACATATATATACAAATCTACATAAAACTGCGGACACTTATTTCCAAACAGAGGGAGTCGTATGATCAGCTTTGGAGATTTTTGACCGATTGTTTTGCACAATATTTCTTGTGCATATGTCTATATTTGGTTGGTTATTTTTTTATGGCCGATTGGATTGCGGTATATTTCTCGTAAATAGCTATATATTAGCGAGTGCTATTTAAATTTATATCGTATCGATCAGGTTTCTAGTTTTTTTTACCGATTGACTTGTAGTATATTTCTCGCACGTACGACTGTATAATACAGATTTTGTATGACTAATTGGCTTGCAGTATATTTCTCGCAAATAGTTGTGTATTTGTCCAACTGGCCACTGATTTTTAGTTAAATTTATATATAAGTTATAAATTATAATGGATCGATCAGTCAGAGTTTTCTAAAAATAACAACCGGTACAATTTTCTGCAATAGAGCTCATGTGCATGAGGCGTTGGTAAATATTTTTGTATTGAACTGATTTACGGAGAGAGAGATTAAGGAGAGACTAGGACAATACCCGTGCGTTGCTACGGGTAGACTGATTTTGTTTTATCATTGAATGCAAATGATCAAAGACAACACAGATTTCTTGTTTGTCCAACTCAAAACATGTCCGTCGAACTATCTCACCGAGGTCTAGCACATTCACGCATTTCCTTAACTTCTTCTCGTGAGTCGTCAGTCTTTATTTGTCCAGAGAATAATTTTGCTCTGATGAGGGTGTGAAAGTATTTCATCTAGGTCTAGCGTGTTCACGTCCTTCCTTGACATCTCCACATGAGTTGTCGTTTCTTTAACTTTCCAGAGAATCATTTTGGTCTAATCAGGAGAACTTAATTAATTGAAGATAATATTTTGACAAGATCTTCTTTATGTGAAATAAACTGGGAACTTGTCATGAGAAAAGCCGCATCAACTTCATACAAAAAATAAGTGTCTCACTTTTGCCTAGATATATCCATATCTAGATGCATTTTCGTTATAGATACATCTGTATCACTTATTTTAAAATGGAGGGAGTGTGTATAATTCTTTTGCTCTATCGGAAACAGCTTGTGTCTCTATGAACTAATACTTCCACTTAATTAACACATTAAACATAATCTCTAACCATTCACTATGCCAACAAAAATTACATTAAGGTAGCCGTTATGTGCATATTTTTGTGCAAAGAGTCGTCCATCTAGGATGGCTGTGTACACATGCATACGCAGGTGTGCCAAGGAGCCCCAGTATGCCTGTTGCAGTGTTGCATGTACTGATTTCTACACGCAAGGGTAGTCAAGATTGATCTTGGACCGACCTCTCCCATCTACAGTGACCAGAGAGGAGATTTGTGAGCGACCCAGGCGTGCCACCTTGCCGGCGCCAAATCAGCGGCCGCTTCGGCAGCGGGAGGACAGGGGAATGCCGGTTCGCGTTGTGTACATAGTGTAGGTAAGCTTAGGGTTTCCGGCCAGCGGCGTCGTGACGGAGGAGGCGCGGTTGGTTCGGTTTTGCCGGTGGTGGATCCCCTCCTTGATGGCGGTGTTTTGCGGGGCTTCGGCGTCGATCTGCTACCTTCGTCAAGCTGGCGGTTCTTCGGAGGGGCTTCGTTCAACTTCCCCATGCCGGATCCCGTGGGTTGACGGCAGGATCTGACTGTTGTTGGTTTCCGGGAAGAAGCTGGTGAGGTTCGGATCAACATCGACGACGGCCGCTAGCATAGGCCCTTCGGGGTCGGCGATCGGCCACTTCCCAGTCGCACGGGGACTACTCCCGATCCAAGGCATCAAGGGGCGTAGGAGCGACGGTGCGCCACCGACGACGCCATGGTCGACGACGATGCTGTGTTGCAGAGGGGCGTGCGTTGTTTCTTTTCCATATTTGTGTGGACCTCTTTGTAACTTTGCCGGATTAATATCAGCTTCTTTCTTTCGCAAAAAAAAAAGTCCAAGGTTTAGCCAGCTAGCTAGCATCGATCGATTATTGGACGGACAATCTCGTCCTTCATTGAAATCAGCTACTAGCTAGCACTGATCGTGGGAGATCCATTGCAAGGCGCTCCCGAGCATCTCCATCCAGTGCGCGTACACGGACAAGTCGTACAACCAGCCGCTCGAGGATGTTGGACGCGCTCGCTCAGGCGTCATCACTGCATATCCGGGACGATCTCCTCGGAACGGGTAACCAGTAAATTATGATGTAACCGAGACACGTACGAGTTTGTTGTGCTATTTGATCGGGGTACGAACCTATGGAAGCCTATTGACGAAAGGGTTGTTGTGTGTTGATCGGTGTATTCTAGATTATATAGGGAATTGGGCGTATGGATACGATACCCGTACGTACTCTATTCTTTAAATAAGACACCTTATCTCTCGACTGGGCCGACCCTCATCGAACAATTGACCCGTACAACCTGGGCCCAACAAACTGTTTTGATCTGTCTGTGACACCAGACAGCCACCTATTCCAATTTAATAGTAAAGAAGATAGTTACATACAGAACATGCTAATATTGTATGGGAGTTTGTATTCTGTACAACCAAGACATGCTAAGATTAAGGAGAGAGATATTTACGTACGGGACATGCTAACACTGTATAGAAGTTTGTATTCTGTATAATATAAATAGGATAGACTTGTTCCAAGAAAAAACTGATATGTGGGATATTTCCAGGACATGCTAACACCAGATTGTAAGTTGAAATCTGTACGATATAAATAGAAAGGATTTTTCCCAGGGATATCTGATACGTGACAATACATTATGGTACGTTTAGGTTCGCAGTAGAATTATGTTACGGTACGTTTTGTTATATCGTAGCCGTAAATTTTCGATCCAAGGATTAATATATTTCTAATGATGTGGATCAACCTAATGCCTCGAAAAACATCCATCTTATTTTGCTTTTAGTATATAATAGATCTACTGTTCTAGATCTTCTATTCTGCTTGCTAAGGATCTGTTTGGTGCCCATCCACAATTTGCCGAACCAAAATTTGGAAACCATATATGGCCCATTTATCATAGTCTCAATTTTTTTGCCAACTTTTACCAAAGTTTGGCCACAATATTTCAAGCACCACTTTTATCACTAGCTACACTTTTATGCACCAAAGGTAGAAACTCGGCCAACTCGAACCAACCTGATTTGAAGAAGAACCGATTGTTAAGCGCATGAAGAACCGACGGGCTTTGGAGCTTGTAGTGCAAAACAATTAAGCGCTTGTAAAAGCTTGGATCCAGAAGTTAGGTGTTTGGCTGGACTTGTGCTTCTTAGGACCCAAAAGCAGTAAAAGCACAAGCTCCAGCCCAAACAAACAGGGCCTAAGGCTAGTTTCGGCTGCCAACGAGTAGATGAGGAACAAGGCTTCAAACAAGGCAGACTATGCTAACAATGCATGACAAAACGGTATTACGGCATGCCGCGTCTAACTTCCTAGTAAAGCTAATCAGGACAGGAATTTAAATTCATGGATGAGATTTTGGGAATAATAATTACCCCAAACTCCTTGTACCCGAATTAGATCATTATTTCTGCTCGCTTGTACATGATTCGTTAGATTCACTTCTGCAATAACGCCTCCTTTGCTTGAGAAAGACTTGGGCATTGTTGCGAAAAGTTATTTTAGATCCTGCTTTCATCGTATTAAAAAATTCGAAAATTATACTTATGTGTTAAAAAAAATATATAACAAAATTCTAAAAGGAGTTGATGATGTATCCCTAACGTACAACATCTCAATTATAAATATTTTGTTTTCTGAGCTTCACAAAAATGACAGAATCGAATCACTATACTCAAATCTACACAATTGTTATTTTTGGGTAGCTTAAAATATATATTATTTTCAGTTGAAAGTTTACACATCTGTGGAATGCAATAGCTCACCTGCCCTCTGCATCTACTGATCTACACATGAAGCGCAAGCAATTGTGCACGTTCGGCGCACCACTGGTCCAGGATTCGGGAGGCTGGGCTGGAGGCACAAGCGGCGACGCGGAGCGCAGCGCGGCGGCGGGCGGGCGGCGGCTCGGCGCACCCGTGGGCTGTGGTCCCGGGTTCAGAGACCGGACGGAGGCACAAGTAACTGCGCGCAAGCGGCGACGCGGAGTGCTGGGCACGAGCTGCCGGCGGCGGCTCGGCCACCAGTGTCCGATGGCCGGAAGCCAGGCGAGGAGGACAAGCTATGGTCCGAGGGGCACATCCTGCCCCAGAGATAAAGTGCTGACTGCTGAGGATCAAGGTCATGTAGAAATGCTGCTTTGTTCGCCGTTACATTGTTTAGTATATTTGATGATTAGCCTGGACTTGCAGTAGATGCCAACGCTAGTTTGATTCAGTACCAATCATGTTTGCATGTGCATTCGATTTACAACTTGATCTATTGTTGATTTGTTAACTGTCGGTACAACTATACAATCTCAAGCTGCATGACACCTTGCTGTCTTACAGATTACCAGTTTGCCAGGGTTGTTGACCTTGATGTTTCTGGGGTCTTTCAAAAGTGAGCACCGCCTGAGATCAATCATATCATGGTTGGGTATGGTGATAACTGATAGCAACAAAAAAGCCAGTAGCTATTTGCTGTTAGATTCAGTACTTTTTATTACATATATGCAAGGTAAAGCAAAATATTATAGCCTATTCCAGTTGAAATAGATCCAGAGAAAATTTTGGGACAACACTATCTGATCATATAGCATTCCTTCTCTGAACAAAACACCAAAGGAGATCACACAAAAAAAAACATTGTTCTAATTGAGAAAGAACAGTGACTGGATGTGTTGGGGGGATGACCCCCGGTATGCCGAAGGCATGCCAAACCGGATGGCTCGTGCCATCAAGATACCGGTTTAATGTTTATACCGGAACCTGAGGTTAAGAGTTTAGCTAAGTGGAGCTAAGCCGGTATCCCCAAGAGGGGTATACCGGAACCCGGTAAAGAAGATACCGGAAAGGAGAGCCTGTCGACGAGGACCGGTCAAAGATTCTCTCCGGAGCTAGAAGACAAAGATGAGCTAAGCAAAGTAACTTTTGACGAAGGGCTGACGATAAAGAGAAGAGTGACGGTCAAAGAAGCCGGAGGACGTCGGCGCCTACGATTAAAGAGGACTCCGGTGTCATCTATGATTAAAGTAGCTTTGTAAAGTAGTTTGTCTAGTCAAAGATGCCATTAGGGTTTCTTCCAGTGTAAGCCACCCTCTCCCCTATATAAGGAGAGGGGTACCGCCTCCTCACGAGTGCGAGACCATAGAGAGATCGGCGTATCGAGAAACTTGTAACCATGTTGAGATCAATGAAGCTAGCGATCTAGTAAAGAGTTCTTCCTCTTGTCTCTCTTCTTGTATACCGGCCTTTGGTTGTGTTCTTGAGGAAAGCATCCGGAAGTTCTTCCCATCTAATCGCAAACCCTCCCCCGAATCCTCATACGTCCATTCGGCCCCAACTTAAGCCATCCTATGGCATCTGCTCGTTCACCACGACGACAATTGGCGCCCACCGTGGGGCATGAAGTGGCGCATGCTGGAGTTCACATTCGGACGGGCCTCCTTGAGTTCGCCGGCGAGCGGACAGTGTCTGCGCTCGTGCAGAACTTCTACTCCATCGATTTCATCAACGACAACGCGGGCTGCTTCGCCAACGGCGGCATCTTCCCCAAGAACGGCCGCATCATCGAGTTCGGCAGCCACCGCATCTACTTCGGCACCGTCCCCGTGCGCCGGCGCCTCTCGCCGGTGCTGGTGGCACCGGACCCGCCAAGATGGCTGCGTGCTGGTCGCGCGCCCGGCGGCGTCGAGGTAATGATGACCGGTGTGGGCCGGTGCGGAGAAAGGAGGTTGAGGTCGAAGGCGCCGGTCGCGCGGTTTCGACCCGTGCGGCTAAGCCACCGCCGGAGCGCGACGCAGGCGCAGCGGGAGCATCATCCGCGCCACCGGCAACGCCTCTCCAAACGGCGATGAACGCGCCGGCAACCCCCATCGCGCGGAACATCGACCCGGCAGCGGCTCGAGCGGAGGCTGGAGGCGCAGCGCCCGAGGATACTCGAGAGCGGCAAAGACGTCGTCAAGGCGCAGCCGCGAGCTGAACCTAACCGTACGTGAGTATAACGCTGCCCATGGCTTTGCTTCGTTAGCGCTCATGCTGCTAGGATACCGGAAAACCGGCTTAAGGCTCGCAATCTAGCTCGGGATTTGCGTAAGGAAGTTCTTACCGGCAAAAGTACCTCTGCATCTGTTAGCATTGTAGAGAAACCTAAGTACGACGAGTCCGGATAAAACAATAAAAGCTGCTAAGGCTGTCGCAGATCCGTGTGATTCGCTACCGGAGAGGCTACGGCAAAACAACAAGAGCGTGTCGGAGAGCCGCTTGATGTCGTAGAGCAGCAGAACGCCGAGCAGTCGGCTAAGCTGAACAAGGCAATAGCCTCGAAATCCGCGCGTTCAACAAAGAATGCCGGAAGCAAGTCCCATGGGCAGGCCTCGTCCCCCATCCGGACGAGAAGAAAAGAAAAAGAGGTGAACGCACGGCAGATGACTGTGTATGATCCGGTCCTTGCCGGTAAACAAAAAGCCGGGCAACACGATGCCGGTAGAAAAAGCCAAGGGGCAGAACGAGGCTACGCCAAAGAAGCCTATGCCGGAAACAAACATGCCGGTAAACATGAAACCGGGCAAAACTATCCGACTGCAAGGGCAGCGTATGATGAAGATGAGGAAGAGATGCCTCCACCAAGGTACCGGCAGGCAAGGGCCGCGGCACCGGAACGTTACGATGAAGCCGATTCTAACAGACCGGCAGCATACCGGAACCCTTTGGGAGAACGCTTGGGAGAGAGGTACTTACCGGAACGGGATGCGAGGCACCGTCTGGATAGAGTATACTTGTCGGAAATGATCGAGGAGGAAGGTCCTCCAGGTCCAAAGTGCTTTGGCCCAAGAATCATGAGAGAAAAACCACCGGTTCGCAACTTCACGTTGCCCCGTGACACAAAAACATACGATGGCACTACGAAGCCGGAAGATTGGCTCGCGGATTACGTGACCGCGGTATACGTCGCAGGCGGTGGAGGAACCGTAGCAGGAGGAGGAAACCGGCGTTGGGCCGTGAGGATCATACCGTCGTTTCTGGTTGGACCGGCAAGAATCTGGCTAAATAACTTGCCGGCAGGAAGCATAAATGGCTGGCTGGATTTTGAGGAGGCTTTTGTGAGCAATTTCAGCAGCACCTATCAGAGGCCAAACAGGCCGCAGCAACTTGCTCTGTGTGTGCGGCGCCGAGACGAAACAGACCGGGATTATCTAGCCCGGTGGAACACCACAAGGAACTCTTGTGAAGGAGTAATCGAGGCGCAGGCCATTGCTTGGTTTAGCAGTGGGTGCAAAAGAGGTTCGCCGTTGTGGCAAAAGCTGCAGCGGAACATGCCGACAACGTTGGCGAGAGATGATACGTGTGGCGGATAACTATGCGTTGGGAGACCCAACGCAGCCGGCGATAGCAACCTCGAACCGGAACAGACTACGCCAAGAGCAACACCGGGACAACCGGAACAACAAGAGGAGGGAAGATTTCCCGGATCGAAGGTATGGCCCGCAGCAAGTTGCTGTCTGTGCGGAAGACTACGATGCCGGCGGCAGCCCAGAGGCAGAGAACCGGATCGCAGCCGTGGGCGGGTCCAAAGAAACAGTGGGTGGAAAAGAAACCCTGGGTCCAGAAAAGAAACTGGCAAGAACCCGCAAAATACACCATGGAAGCTGCCATGGACCAACCCTGCCGGTGGCACACTCCAAATCCGGCACACCCGTCAAACCATCTGACGAAGGATTGTACCTGGACCAAGTACTTGATGGAAAAAGGGGCGGTAAAAGATGCCCAAGGGCGAGGAGGCAATGCAATGATGCCACCACCGGACATGCCGCGGCAGACAGCAGCCTACCGCCACCACCGCCGCTTACCGGGCCAAACGCTTTACCGGTGCAGCCAAACCGGCAGCAATACCAGCAAGTTAACCGGGTGGAACAAGATGATAACCAGCTACCTCCACCGCCACCTTTAGGCCGGAACGTTTACGAAGACCCGCATCTGTGCTGTGTTGTTTTTGTCACTGAGCCGACAGACAGGCAAAGTATGCACCGCCGCTCCATGGAAGTAAATGCTGTGATGCGGCGGTGCCCAAATACATGCGAGTGGTCCAATCGGGAAATTGCTTGGTCGATCAAGGATCACCCCAAGATCATGCCGAATCCGGGCGGATATGCTCTTGTTGTGGACCCAATCATGAAAGGGCCGCAAACTCGAGTGAAGTTCAGCAAGGTGTCGATAGACAATGGCGAGCAGCATCAACATCATGTACAAGCACACCATGCATACGCCGGGCATAACGAGAAAACATGCTTCGGCCAACGCGCACAACGTTCCATGGAATCGTTCCGGGTTTGTCCTGCGCACCGGTTGGAAAAGTCCGGGTGGACGTGTCGTTTGGAGGACGTGACAATTGCCGGGTTGAGAACCCGGAGTTTGAGGTGGTGGATTTAGATAGTCCGTACCATGCTTTGTCCGGGGAGGCCGGCACCGGCGGCCTTCATGGCCTCGACCCACACGGCGTATCTCAAGATGAAGATGCCGGCACCTCGTGGACCTCCGACTGTGGTGGGAAACTACAAGGTCTCGGCCGGAAACGAGCGTCTCGCCGGATCGAACCTAGCGGAATCGCTGGTGATCGCGGAGGAAAAGAAAAGGATGCAAACAGCAGTTGCGCTGGCTCAGTCCTCACAGCTGAGCTTAGCGGCAATGAGTGCAAGTCTGAGCGCTCCGGCATTCAAGCCAACGAATGAAACAAAGGACGTTGTGCTGGATCCGGCCTACCCAGAGCGCACCGTTCGTATCGGTGCCGGCCTCGATCAAGCATAGGAAAGCGCGCTCGTCAGCTTCCTCCGTGAGAATCGGAATATCTTTGCCTGGTCAACTGAAGATTTGGTAGGTGTTCCGACGGAGCCGGCTGAGCACTCCTTGAACGTTCGGAAAGATGCCAAGCCGGTGCGACAACCTTTGCGCCGGTTCGCTGAAGATAGAAGGAAGATCATAGGAGAAGAAGTAACCAAACTGCTTGTTGCCAAATTCATTGTGGAGGTCACGCACACAGAGTGGCTGGCCAATCCGGTGATGGTTGAAAAGAAGAAAGATGAGAACCTGGAGGCAAAAGCACCGAAGGTGTGGCGCATGTGCATCGACTACACCAACCTCAACAAAGCTTGCCCAAGAGACCCTTTTCCTTTGCCACGGATCGATCAAGTGATTGATTCAACCGCAGGTGTGAGTTGTTGTCCTTCCTCGGATGCCTATTCCGGTTTCCACCGAATTCCCTTGAAAAAGGAAGATCAAATAAAAACTGCGTTCATTACCCCGCACGGGGCTTATCTGCTATATCACTATGCCTTTTGGTTTGCGCAACGCCGGTGCAACGTACCAGCATCTGTATGCAAAAATGCTTGTTTGATCGGATCGGAAAGAATGTGCGAGTGTATGTGGATGACATCGTGATAAAAACTAAGGTAAAAGATACCCGATCGATGATCTCCGGCAAACGTTTGATAACCTAAGGAGGTTCCGGATGAAACTCAATCCGGCAAAATGCACTTTCGGTGTCCCTGCCGGCAAGCTGCTGGGTTTCCTCGTCTCAAGCCGAGGCATTGAGGTCAATCCGGTAAAGATCCGGGCAATCGAAAGAATGACAATACCACAGGATTTGAAGGACATACAAAAGTTTACCGGAAGCTTAGCGTCGCTAAGCCGGTTCATAAGCAGGTTGGGAGAGAAGGCCTTGCCATTGTATGCCTTAATGAGAAAATCCGATAAGTTCGTCTGGACCCCTCAGGCAGACGCAGCATTCAAGGAGCTGAAAACAATGTTAGCTACCGCGCCAATATTGGCTTCGCCGTTGGAAAGAGAACCGATGTTGTTGTACATAGCAGCAACCAACCGGGTCGTGAGTGTTGTTGTGGTAGTAGAAAGAGAAGAGGAAGGAAAAACCGTCCAGAGGCCGGTATACTACCAGAGCAAGGTGCTCTCCCTCTCAAAGCAAAACTACCCGCACTTCCGGAAAATGACCTATGGCGTGTTTATGGCCGCCACAAAGCTCAAGCACTACTTCGAGGAACATCCTATGAAGGTGGTGAGTGAAGCACCCATCTCCGACATCATGTGCAACAAAGACGCCGGCGGTCGGATTGCAAAGTGGGCAATCCGAGATATCACCATACGTGCTCGGTGTACGAAAGAAGAGATGCCATAAAGTCACGGAGCTTTGGCTGATTTCCTTGTTGATTGGGCGGAGATGCAATACAAACCGCCGGATCAGAAGATAGAGTACTGGAAAATGCACTTTGATGGATCCAAGCTCAAGGAGGGTCTAGGTGCCGGTGTGGTGCTTACTTCACCGAAAGGAGATCACCTCCGGTATGTTTTGCAAGTACATTTCGGAGCATCGAACAATGTCGCCGAATATGAAGCTTTGATCCATGGGCTTAAGGTCGCAAAAGAAATCGGTGCGCACCGGATCATTTGCTATGGAGATTCGAGATCTTGTGGTACAACGGTGTTCCGGAGATTGGGATGCAAAAGATGCCAACATGGCCTCGTACCGGTTTCACGTGCAAAAGATTGCCGGGTTCTTCGAAGGTTGTGAGTTTCACCATGTACCGCGTGCGAGAAAATGAAGTCGCGGATGCTTTGTCCAAGATAGGCTCATCCCGACAAGAAATTCCTCCCGAATAGCTCTGGCGCACCTGAGAGTACCATCAATCAAGCCAAGTCCAGAGTCGGAATCAATTTTTGTACCGGAGTCACACATTGTGCCAATGGATATCGATGAAGGGAACCCGGGGACTGCTCCGGCGAACCCGGGAACTGTTCCGGGAAGCTCGGGGACTGCCGTACCCATACAGGAAGAAATGATGCTGGTGGATAGCATGGAGATAGATGCACCGGTGTTTTTGGTTCGAGAGATACCGTCATGGGCTAAACCTATTAAGGAATTCCTAATCAACGGCACCTTGCCGGCCGACGAAAATGAATCAAGGAGAATCCAAAGAAGGTCCAAGGCATACACATTCATCAATGGTGAGGTGTACAAGAGAAGCGTTACCGGTGTCCTTCAAAGATGTGTGGAACCGGAAGAAGGGAAAGAAATGCTTGAGGAAATTCACCAAGGAGAATGTGGGCACCATGCCTCGTCAAGGGCGCTGGTAGCAAAAGTGTTTCGGCATGGGTTTTACTGGCCCACTGCTTTGGCGAACGCTGAGGATTTGGTAAGGAAATGCAACGGGTGCCAGAGGTACGCCAAGCAAAATCATACCCCAGCGTCCGGTTTGAAGACAATACCGCTAACATGGCCGTTTGCTGTTTGGTGCCTTGACATGGTTGGCCCATTTAAGACTGCAAGGAGCGAGCATGACTCACATCTTGGTCATGGTGGACAAGTTCACCAAATGGCTAGAGGTAAAACCTATCGCAAAGTGTGATGGGCATACGAGCTGTGAAATTCTTGAAAGATGTCATCTTGCGGTATGGATACCCGCACAGACATCATCATCGACAATGGAACCAACTTTGCTCAAGGTGAGTTCAAAAGGTTCTGTGAAGATAAGAACATCCGGTTGGATTTGTGCTCGGTGGCACACCCACAAGGCAACGGCCAAGTGGAAAGAATGAATGCTTTGGTACTCTCCGGTATCAAACCCAGACTCATTGACGCAGTGGAAAAGGCACCGGGGTGTTGGCTTGATGAGATACCATCTGTGCTGTGGAGTATAAGAACAACCCCAAACCGGTCTCACCGGATACACTCCGTTCTTCATGGTCTATGGAGCGAGAAGCGGTCATACCAACCGACATCATCCATGATTCACCAAGAGTACAGCTCTATATCGAGCAGGAGGTCAAAGAGGCCAGAGAAAATGATGTGGACTTGCTAGAAGAAGCAAGAGAGCTAGCTTTGGCAAGAACAGCCATTTACCAGACAAAACCTCGGACGCTATCATGACCGGAAAGTCAATCCAAGAGTTTTCCGGGAAGGAGATCTTGTGCTTCGCCTAGTGCAGCGACCGAAGGCCGGCATAAGCTCTTGCCACCTTGGGAAGGTCCCTTCATTGTAAGCAAGGTGCTTCACAATGATGCATACTACCTAATTGATGCACAGGAGTGGAAAGAAGGAAAGGCGGACAAGTCCGGAGAAGAGAGCAAGCGTCCATGGAACATAGCTCTGTTGCGTCCTTTCTACTCTTGAAGTGGTGGTGTAAGAAGTTCCTTTTTTGTACCTTATATGCTATGAATAAAAGACGCTGGAACATTGAATGAGTTTCGGGGACTACCCCAATAAGGTTGCATGTAACTTGTCTATTTTTTCAGTTACCGGTTGCTTATTGAATGTTTTATCTTTCCGGTTTAGTAGTGTGCTAAATCCTACCGGAGTCTTCGACTCTGCTGCTGTCCGCAAACCGGCTTCATGGCAAGCAAGATAAACCGGTAGGGGCTAAGCACATGAACTGCGGAAAGGGAGAGCAGGAAAGAACAATCCGGAAAATTTAACTAACCCCGGTTATACCGGTTTTTTGCAAAATTTCAAAGTTATTTCTAAGTTGAAGAAGATGTTTGTTTGGTGAAAGAACCTTGTGCTCATACGCCAAAGAACGCCCAGAGAAGGCAGGCAGAGCCAAGGCAAAAGAACCAGGTATGCATCAAATTGGACGCGGAAGCAATTGAGAAATCTTTGCAGTGCAGGATAAAAGCAGAACCAAAAGCAAAATATGCTAAGGCAAACTCATAAATACTTAGCTACCGGTATAACTTACCGGCAGGAAATGTTGTAGCACAACCACAAGAAAACTTAAGTTTTACATCTTAAGCCCCGGCATACCGGGCGGAATTTAACAGACATTGTTTTAAGGTAAACGGGGCCAACGGGCATAGCAGGCAAAGGTGTCATAGAAGGTCATCAGGCAGCAGGGACGTCGGGTGGAGCAGCACCGGCCTCGGCATCTTCAGGAGGAGTAGCGTCGGCTTCGGGAGCTTCCGGCGGCACGTCCCCGGCAGCTTCACCTTCATCTCCCTCGTCTTCTTCTTCCTCATCGCTGAGGTAGTCCTTGACGCCGGGAGGGGGTGGGATGAAGGTGCGGACCTCGGCATATTCGGCAAGCCGGTATGCCCGGTCTGCGCGCTTCGCGGTGAGCGCCGGGTCGGTGTCCGTGGGAGCATCCGCGCGCACGCCCCGAAGAGCGTCCGGATCAAGAGCGAGGATACCATGAGCACGCGGAGCGCAGCGCGGTGTCGGCTCCGGCACGAGCCGCGGAGCATTGCCACTCGCGGATTCGGTGCCCGGCATCTTTGAGCCGGTTGGCGGTGAGCGTGATGTTCTCCGGCAGCTCCTCCTCGAGCCATAACACCTTGAAGATCCGGATGGCGGCGGTTGGCGGGTCGACAAGAAGCCGGTCGACGCAACGCATATGTTGGACCCGCGCCGAGAGGGCGACAAGATAGTCGTACCCGTCCCGGTGCGCATCCATGTTGGGGAACTCCCGCGCAATCCGGTCCTCCCTTACTTTCTTCACGAGCATAGGACTGGGATTCCGGGAAGTGCTCTACGTAAAGAAAGAAAAAACATAAACACAAGATACCGGAAAAGAGTGTGTCGGGAAAGAAAGGAACAAAGATATATCTTCAAGGGAAAAAAGCTTGTAAGCAAGAGAAGGGACAAGGCAAGGACTTACGGAGAGCTAGCGCATCTATTTTCATAACCAACCGATCATACTCCCGATGATCGGTGGTCATGGTATCAATAAGCCGCTCCGCTGCTTTCCGCGCCTTCCTTTCCTCCTCCAGTTCTGCCGTCAAGACGGTGTTGGCGTTCGTGGAGTCCTCCACAACCTCCGCCAGCCCTAGCCTCCGCCGCAACCCGAGCATCCTTCAAAACTTGCTCATGCCGGAGCGCGGCTTGTAGGGCCTCGCTCCTTGAGCTCCCCAGGGCGGTCTTCCGGGCCTCCGGCCGCCTCGTTGTGCTCCTCGAGGAGCTGCTCCTTCTCGCCTAAATACCAAAAAGAAAAGTCTTAGCAAGCAGCACTAGATCGAATGAAAAAAGGAAAGGGTCAGCAGAAAAAGAAAGGATGGTACCTTGGAGCTTGGCAACCTGGGCCTTCAGGGCCTCGAGGCTAGCTTCCGGAACAACTGTTAAACAAAGAGTGCGTAAGCATCAAGGAAGGAAACATTCCGGTAAAAAGATGCCGGAGGGAAAAAGAAACGAACCTTGGCAGTGGCTGTGAGCCTCAGCAAGCTCCCGATGCTCCCACAGAAGCTCCTCGAAGAGCTGCTTCCGGGTGTCAGCGGTGCTCTATTCGAAGAAAGGTAGTTGTGAGAAAGAAACAAAGTTTCAACCTGAAACTCGGGGACTGGCAGCGCCGGTGTCATGCTAGGTTTTAAGCTAAGTTGTGTGCTAAGAGGAAGGTGTTTAACCCGAAACTCGGGATCGGCAGCGGTGCCGGTTTCACGCTAAGTTTTAAGTTAAAGTTTTGCGCCAAGAGCTGCGCTCTCACCACAAAACTCGGGGACTCGGGAGAATAGATAAGATCTGGAAAGAAAAAGAAACCGGCATCAACGGGAATTATGAAAGAGGTTTAGCAGAACTTACCACCACATTGTTGGTAGCATCGTACCAAGCACTGTCGAACTCTTTCACGGCGCGTTTAACACGCGTGAAGTGTTCTTCAGTGGACCGAGCCCCGGCAGGATCCGGCGCAGGAAGGCGGTCCTTCCCCAGGCCGCGGGTTGAGGCAGAGATATCCGCCTCGTTCCACTTCCGGGCATAGGGGAGGAGGTGCCCCGAGTCCTTGCCCGCGCGCTTCGGTTCAACGATCCGACCTAGGAGGCCGGTGGGCTTGTCTCGTGCAACGAGCGCGGCGGGGCCGACGTGCGGCACCACATCTCCCGAGCCACCGGAGGTGCCGCCCTCCACAGCCTTGCCGCGGGAAGCCCCGGGCTTTAGAAAAGTGGTGATCTTGGGGGTCTTGGACCGGCACCGGCTGCTTGGCCGCGGAAGATCCTTGGCCGGGCGGCGGTGTCGGCGTGGCCTCGGGAGGAGGAATAAAGACCGGCGCGGAAGCATCCGGCGCGGTAGGGGAAGAGCTTGGCTTCTTCTTCTTCTTCTTCGGGGAAGAGGGAACCGGAGGTTCCGCCCGCCCGACATCGGTTTGGCCGGCGCCGATGTTGCCGGCGCCGGTGTCTTGGGTCTCCGGAGGGGAGGTAGAGTCCTCCTCCGCGCGGTGATCCGGAGGTGTTGGGGCCGCGCGCCCGAACTTGTAGTGCCCCCGAAGGGAGGCGGAGGTGTTGCTTAGGCACCGGATGGTGCCGGACTTGAGTGAGGAGGAGGAGTTGAAGTCCTCGCGGAGCCGGCGGAGCCGGCGAGCCGGCCGAGCCAAGCTCAAGTGCGGGGCTGAAAGAAAGGAAAAGGAGAACGAGTTGGAAAAAAGCAACCGGAGAAGAATTCGGTGGAAACAAAGAGAGTATAAAAAGAGATAAAACTTACCGGAAGACATCGGCATCCGCCTGCGCTTGTAGCGCTTGGTGCCGACCTGCTTCCCGCCGATGACCTCGGTCCGAGGGCGCTTGCCGGAAGAGGCACGGCCGGGGCCGGCATCGGCAGCCGGAGGATCACTCTTCGGCCTTCGGCCATAAGGTTGTCCGAGAACTCGTCCCCCACCTCGGCTTGCAGCGGAGGCACGTGCTCATGGACCTGTGGTTTGTTGCCGGTCGAGGGAATGTCTACGAAGTGAAGTAACAAAAGAGTATAAGAGAACGAATGGAAAAGCTACCTCAAGTATGGTCAAGTCATCGGACGAACCAGCGGAGTTCCGGCGGAGACTTGCCAAGGCGAGAAGATGGAGTCCGGCCCATCCTTAGATCCGGCCAATGGATGACGGGATCCGGATCGTACTTGTCCAAGGGCCTCTTCCGGGCGGGGCCTCGCCGGTCCGAATCAATCCGGGAAGCGGGCCTTGGCCCGAAAGCAAAGGAAAAAAGAAAGGTTAGACACTTGCACAAAAGTTACCGGTAACACGACCCGAGCCGCATATCTTCTTACATCTTTGGACGGAGGATTCCCGGCACTAAGAGGGCAAAGGCCCCACTCCCGGTCATCCGGCATGTCCGTTTAGCGGATTTGGCCCGCCTTTAGGACCACGTCCTCCTTGCTCAAAGCCAAGCCGGTGATCTTGGTGGGATCGCCGGGGCCGTACATCTCACTAATTTTGTGAGCGCGGCTCGTTGGAGGAAGCACCGGCGGCCGATGAAGGCACGGATGATATCGTCGGAGCAGATGTTGGTGTCCCTCATCAACCCCCGCATGAAGCGCACCACCCGGTTCGTCTCGGTGTGATCCCTTCCGGGGTTGTACCGCCAGTTGGTCTTGGCGGGTGGCGCCGGGTTGAACGCCGGCAAGTTGATGAGGTCCTCGTCGCCCGCGTTCTTCACATAGAAGAACGTCGTCTCGCCACAAGCGGCAAGACTCGAGGCCGTTGAACTTAAAAGGGGCTCCCTTGGCGGGAGCCGATAATACGAGACCCGCATTGAACGGGGGTTTGGGCTTAGGAATGTCCTTGCCCCGGACCGAATTGATCCGAAGGGAGAAAAAGCGGGCGAACGTCTCGCGAGCGGGACGGATGCCAATGTAGCCCTCCATGAAGGCCACAAAGCAAGAAAGATAAAAAACGGCGTTGCCGGGGAGATGATGAGGTTGGAGGCGATAGAAGTCAAGGAGTTGGCGAAAGAAATCGAGGCGGGAAGGCCGAAGCCACGCTCAAAGTGAGCAAGGAAAACAACGGCCTCACCCGGTTCGAGCACCGGTTGGATTTCGCCGCGAGGAAGCCGGCAGGTAACTCCTTCCGGAATCCTCCTGGACCGGTAGAGCCAGTCGATCTCATATTGGGTCACGTCGGAACCTCTCCAAGCTCCGCGTGTCTTGTCCTTTCCGGAGGCCCGGCTAGATGTGCCGGCCTCTTGCTTCCGGCTGGATGCCTGGCCCATCCGGGCGAGGTCGTCGGTTAACCCGTCGGAGGCGTTGCTATCTTGGGTGCTAGAAGTGGCGGCGGGGAGAGATCCCTCGCTAGACATGGAGATCTAGGAGATGCCGAAATCTACCGAGAAACAGCTTTTCCCCAAACGAACCCTCGCGCGAAGATCTACGAGTAAGAGGAAAAGCAAAACAAAGAGCGAATAAATACTCTACCGTCCCCGAGATCCAAAGTGCAAAAGAGAAAGAGGTAAAGGCGCGGCGAGCCTAACTCTGAGGCGGCGGAGTCGCGAGGAAGGAGTTTGTCCGGAGGAGCGGCGAGCCTAGGGCCGCCGAGGAAGTCCGGCGACGACGAGGCGAAGAACGGCTTGAGGAAGCGCGAATGCGGCGGGCTCGGTGAAGTTGCCGCTGAAGATCTCAGCACGACGACGTCCGGCGGAACACGAGGAGTAAGTTCGCCGGGCAACGGGCTCGAGCAAGCGGCGGCGACGAAGAATGGCAAAGGCACGGAGGCGATGAACTCGCGCGCGAGGAAGTGGGGAATGCGAAGAAGATGAAGGAGGAGCGGCGGTTGCGCTTATAAAGAAGGAGGGAAGTGGGCTGGAAACCGCCGGGCCGCGGCGGTTCGCCTCGCGGCCCACGGCGGTTCGCACAATGGGCCGCCACGTGTCGACGGGATACACGCGAAAAACCGAAGGCCACACGGGGGCACACGAGAGATCTGGAACGGCTAGTGGGATCCGCTGCGGTGCATTAAATGAGCGCGCGGAAGTCGAAACGAAATGACAACTGACACTGGCGCGTCAGTCACAGTGCGCATGTCTCTGTCAGGCGCGGGGCCCGAGATATTCTCGACTTCGCCGAGGAAGCGTTTAATGGTTAAGATACCGGAAGATAAGGCACCGGGGCATGACTTGCAAAGAAAAGATAAGGAGGATCCGGGCAAAGATGCCGGATCCGAGCGTGACGCCGGATGAATCAAACAGGTATCAAAGACATAAGAACCTGGCATGGTCTGTTGGATAGGATCCACCAGACTATACCAGCTTCGGGGACTAATGTTGGGGGGATGACCCCCGGTATGCCGAAGGCATGCCAAACCGGATGGCTCGTGCCATCAAGATACCGGTTTAATGTTTATACCGGAACCTGAGGTTAAGAGTTTAGCTAAGTGGAGCTAAGCCGGTATCCCCAAGAGGGGTATACCGGAACCCGGTAAAGAAGATACCGGAAAGGAGAGCCCGTCGGCGAGGACCGGTCAAAGATTCTCTCCGGAGCTAGAAGACAAAGATGAGCTAAGCAAAGTAACTTTTGACGAAGGGCTGACGATAAAGAGAAGAGTGACGGTCAAAGAAGCCGGAGGACGTCGGCGCCCCTGATTAAAGAGGACTCCGGTGTCATCTATGATTAAAGTAGCTTTGTAAAGTAGTTTGTCTAGTCAAAGATGCCATTAGGGTTTCTTCCAGTGTAAGCCACCCTCTCCCCTATATAAGGAGAGGGGGTACTGCCTCCTACAGGTGCGAGACCATAGAGAGATCAGTGTACTGAGAAACTTGTAACCATGTTGAGATCAATGAAGCTAGCGATCTAGTAAAGAGTTCTTCCTCTTGTCTCTCTTCTTGTATACCGGCCTTTGGTTGTGTTCTTGAGGAAAGCATCCGGAAGTTCTTCCCATCTAATCGCAAACCCTCCCCCGAATCCTCATACGTCCATTCGGCCCCAACTTAAGCCATCCTATGGCATCTGCTCGTTCACCACGACGACAGGATGTGCTGTTTCAATGCTAATAATCTCAGCTCTTTGTCCTCATGTTTTTTTTTTGGGATATGCGGTGCTATCAGCGTAGCTTTTGGCATGGACCAGAGTCCAACATGTTGGAAGTATTTCCTTGTGTTGCTTCATTTTTCATCACCAAATTGCTTGGAAGTGCATGAACCGATCTGTCTTTCCATTACAAAATAAAAGCATTGTCTTCGTACAGTTCAAAAGGAAAAAAGAACAGTTCACTGGTCTTGGCCCAAACCCCAAATGTTCAAACTTCGGCCAGCTTCAATTACCCAGATCATCTCCTGTGAATCTGTGATCCTATCACACGAAGGCGAGGTCGAAGTAATTACATGCATACAGTGACCTGGTGCAATGGCTAGCGCCACTGGCACTCCCAAGTCCGATGTCTGGAGACCAGGCAGGCAGGGGAACCGACGCAGTTCTGACCCACACATCATGTGACCCTTGCTGTCTGCTCTGCTCCTGACTCCAGTTGTAAATGCTATGAGTTAAGGTACCAAAGGAATCACAAAGCTGCTGCTTAATTCGTGTGACCTTGTAGCGCTATCTAGAATCTCTGTTTGATAATTTCATAGATATTTCTTAATTTTCTTGCATAAGCCATGTTATTTGCTGGAGAATTGCGATCCTGGATTTGAGTTAGATGGAAACTATATTGAGATTTAGGGTCCCCTCTTGTTTTACCCATGATTGGTTTATGAACGGACCATTCCGCTAAATTTGTTTAATCTTGTATGTTGTTGGTGTAGCTCTAAAATCTTAACTGCATGGTAGTATGCTAGACTACAAATAACTCATGGTTGTAGGGTGTCCCGTTCATCACCTATATCATGTTTATCAAAGTAATACTGAAAAAATAGGTATACATTCTTGAAAAAATGATTACACACTGTTGGGATTGCTTGCTCACTATATTTTTTTTTTCATTTACATAGTGTAACAGATTGATGTCAATAATTCGTGATACCAGGTTAACACGGGATGCTAATCTTGCTGGAACTGGATCCACTGACTTGGTCTTGCTGAACTGTGAGAACCACTCGAGATCATGTCATGGTTCACAATGGTCATAAAAAATTACAAAAGCTTAGCAAAAATATCTGGCTAATACTATCTGATCATATAGCACTCCTATTCCGAAGAAAACACCAAAGGCAATAAAAAAGATGACAAGATTGCCAAATTGTTTTGCTGAGGCAATGGAGACTGGACTTGCTTCTGGTAAACCGCAATGGTTTCCAACCACAGGACCACACAGTTTCGGGTTTCCATCAAAGCTAGAACTTGGAAATGTGCTAAGCTGGCCCACAGTTGGAATAGCCCCTTCTAGGTCATTATTACAAATGTTGAATCTAGAAAGGAAGTGCAGATTATTCAGTGCGGATGGAATTGTACCAGTGAGATGATTGCTGGACAAGTCGAGCACCTGGAGGTTCGTGAGGGTGCTGATAAGTCTTGGGATCTCTCCGGATAATTTATTGGAGCTCAAGTTGAGGGAAATGAGCGCTTTCAACTGGTCAATCTTTTCAGGTATCAGTCCAGTTAAGTTATTGGTACCTAGGTTCAGTACTTTAGGAAACGCACCAGGCATGAGGTACTGGATAAACGGACTCTTATTATAAACAGGCAGCTCAAAGACCATTGGTGCTGTTGCCTCTGATTCTAACATTGGCATTTCCATTAAGGCACTCGGTATTTCCCCTGTAAGGCTGTTGTTTGAGATGTCTAGATAGAAGAGGAAGTTTAGGCTGCTGATCCAGTCAGGTATTGGTCCAGTGAGTTCATTGTTGTGTAATAATAACATCCCCAAATTTGGTGTCTTTGATAACCAATCTGATCTTTTTCCAGATAGTGAACAATCATTTATAGAAAGGACCTGAAGATTCACAAAACCATCAATGCTGTCACCTTCTGGCATGGTCTCATGCAAGAAGTTGAAACCAATAAAAAGGGTGGTGAGGCTCCTGGAATCACTAAGGATCTGAAGTGTTCTTGTGATATTTGTAAGAGAGTTATTAACAAGTGACAGGAATGAGAGGGACTTCAGATTGCCAATTTTTTCTGATAGTTGACCATGGAAATGATTGTAGGATAGACGTAGTGCAGTCAGCTTGCTGCAGGAGTATATGCTTTCTGGAATGTCTCCGGTGAAGTGATTGTACAGAAGATCTATCTTTTTCAGATTGGACAGGTTTGAGAAGTTGACATTGCTAAGTTTTCCACTGAAGTAGTTGCGCTTGAGGTCAATTGTTGTGAGATCTATGCAGTTGCTCAGACCTGATGGCAGCTCCCCTGACATGTTGTTGTGGTCCAAATGCAGCTCCTCCAGTCTCGTGAGCTCACCTATTGAATCTGGAATTTTTCCACTGATCTCATTTCCTCCAAGATCAAGGATGACCAGATTTGTGAGCTTCATTATGCCATTGAGTGGTCCTTCCAAATGATTGTTAGGTAAAGAGAGGTGCTCTAATGAGGTAACATTGAAAAGCTCCTTTGGAAGAGTCCCACTAAGATTTTTGTAGCCAGCGCTGAACAATTTCATCACGGTGCAGTTAATGAGCCCCTGGGGGATGTTTCCACTGAATTGGTTAAAACTGAGTTCAAGCACAGCAAAAGATGGCGCGCTAACACAAGGTGTAGTTGGTATCTGCCCAGTAAAACTGTTGGTGCTGGCATTGAGCACGACCAGACTCTTCATCACCTCCCATGTCATGGTTGGGAACCTTCCTGTAAACAAGTTGCTTGAGATGTTAAGTACCTGCAGAGGTCGCACAGGGGTTGAAGATGGTAGCTCATGCAGGCCTCCTGTCAGGCGGTTGAAACTGACGTCAAGGACAATGATGCTGCTGGATGAAACCAATTCCAGCGGTAAGCCACCAGACAACAAGTTGCCGGACAGGTTGAGTCGCAGCAAGCCTGTGAGATTGCCTAGGAACGGAGATATGGGCCCCTCAAGACCTCGAGAAGCCAGCGAAACATCGGTGACCGTCCTATTGGGGCTGCAGGTGATCCCTTCCCAGCTGCAGCAGTCCATGTCGCTCCGCCATGATGCTGTGAGGCCGCCCTCCCGCGAGAGCCCAGCAAGGAGCTGGAGAAGGGAGCTTTTCTGCTGCTCCGTGCATGAGCTGGTGGGAGAAGCCAAGGAGACCAGTAGCACAAGAGCTAAGCCAAAGAAATGGGTGGGAAATTTGTTCCTGTGTATGTGACTGAGTGGCTGCATGGTTTTCTCGGAAAACGAGCTTGGAAACCAGAGGCTTAAGCTTTGGTCTGCCGAGATGAAATGCTAAATTGTCCGATGAAGGAAGAGCAAGAGAGGAAAGGGGGGCGGGGCTACTATACAAGCACTGGGTTCAGTTGAACCCAAATGATATTTATCAAACCTTCATTCGATTTTCGTTGTCATCATTTTATTAGTAGAAGGTTAAACTATGGAGTTGGACCCGGTGCTCGAATCATCTGGCTTCGCAACTACCTGCCCAGTCAAGAGAGGAAAGGGGGTGGAGCTGCTATACAGGCACTGGATCAGGTGAACCCAATGATATTTATCAAACATTCATTTGATTTTCTTTGTCATCATTTTATTAGTATAAGGTAAGACCATAAATTATGTAGTTGAACCCAGTGCTCTAATCATCTGGCTTCGCAACTACCTGCCCAGTTCTCCGTTTCGATCGATATGTTCTGGTCGTACTGGTGAAAGAAAATTTGGGTCAAGGATCACCTGCTATTGGTAAGTCTGACTTTCAAACACTTATTGGTGTGTTAATACTTAATCTGACCACTTCCTACCAGTTTTACAATATCATGTGTTACTGGCATTAAGTGGCACGAGCACAAGAGAAAAAGTCACCTCATGACGAACCCCTTTTGTACGTCTCTACCAAAATATCAAACCCCACAGACTAGCAAGATGTGATGCGTGAGTTACATGTGAACTAGCATCATTTATTGCTTATAATTACATTCCATCTTGATGTCAGGGTCAATGCACATACAAGATTTGGAGAAGAGCACATAAGGTACTCCCACCGTTTTTTATTTACTTTGTGTTTTGACTTTAGTCGAAGTCAAACTTTGTAGTGCTTAACCAAGAATATAGTAACAAATATCAACATCTATAATATCAAAAGTATATAGTATGGAAATATACTTCATGATGATTCTAATATCCTAGGTTTTATATTGTAGATGTTGACATTTTTTTTCTAAATATTTGGTCAAACATTACAAAGTTCGCTTTAAATAAACCCAAAAGGCGAAGTAAATAAAAATAGAGGGAGAACGTGAAGGTGATGTTACTGAAAAAGTGAGCATTGTATTCATTTTCTTACATTTCATTAGATATAGATTATTTTGTTGATGGAATTGGTGCAGTTACAGCTAAAATAACAGTCAGCAGTAAGTGGTCATTACAGTTGGTTGATGTAATAATTTGTCATAGCTATCTTGGCCTTGCCCTTGCTTGTTAATTCTTTCTCAAACCTCCTTTTTCTTCTTGGCATCCGGCATCCCATAACTTGTATTGGCAGGGTGCATTGTCCTAGCTTCCTAGCTTCATGTAGTCATTGTCATGTCCTTATTATCTATTACCTACGTGTATAAAGTAAAATCAATGCTGAAGCTATCTATGAATACGTACCCACAATAGCAACATCATGCTTATAGCTGGGGTGTGTTGGGTTTGACTTGAGCTTGTCTGATCTTTTTTCCCTAAAAAATATATTGATGACAGCTACGATTTTTTACTTAAATGAAAAATATCACCTACTAGGTGCAACTGAATCAGCAGGAGGCTGAAATTCTGTGGCATCTAATCTTACTGTGTGCAATAAACAGGTGGTGTGTGTTGTTCTTTTTCTTTCAAAGATTGGGTGAGGAGAAGCCTCATTTCACTCTAATCCATAGTAAATATTTAATTCTTTTTGTAAGATTTAATAAGAATAACTCTTATATTATTAGCTGTAATCTATAGTTCAGGTATCCATATGTTTTTTCTTGATATTCTTATATCGATGGGAAACTACTCCTGTAAATACAACTGTTCATGTCAAGCTGTAGCTGGTAGCCAAAATATATGTTTTCATTTGCGTGAACTGAACCTTTTTAGGGTCAGTGAACACAGCGAATGGCCTCTCTCTTATTTGCGGGATTGCAGATCGAATGCTAGGATTGAAGGGATTTGTTTAGCAGAAAATACAGCGAGTCATTTCACTTTTTTTTTTCTCTTACACCATGAAAAAACCTAATATCATCCCAAAGGTTGTAGTCATGAAATTTTTCTAAGGAATTAAGCACAACAGAATATTCAGTAAAAGTTTCTTTGGACTACTGTCCTCGAAATAGGCTTCCGCCCCGCTATATTAATATAGCAAACGACCCGATACAACGAACGCGCTGGGGCCGCAGCACAACACCAAGCCCAAAAGGAAACACAAGAGAAAAGAAAGAGAAAACAAAGCCGACACCGGCAGCTTGACAAGAACAAGAATGACTCGCAGCCGCTGCGCCCTCCGGAGAATGCTACCACACTCCTAGCACGCCGAAGCGCCGCGTAGCAAGCAACACCTTCAACAAGGAAAGTGACGACAACGCCATCGTTGCCCGGACTGGTCCTAGGGTTTCCCCGATACGCGGAAGGAGTGGGGAGAAGGGACTACCGACGCCCTTCGGAAGGCAAGGCGACACCCGCGAGCGTCACCGCGTCAGTGTCGGGCCTGCCGACAAGATTTCTCCCGTCCCCCAACCCACAAACCCGGACGATTCGACGTGCTCCACCCGACTTGCCGCCCACCAGCACACGCCACCGCGACCTTGAAGCCATCCTTGCTGTCTCGCCGTGGTCGCCGGAGAAGGGCCTAGACGTAGAGATGAGAAACAGCCGGGTCGGGGGTAGCAGCACCTCGGCCGAGCGGGAGGGAACTACCTCCACCGCCTTCGCGGTAGCCGACCCGGACATGGCAGCCGAGGTCAAACCCGCCCGGCCGGGCCCAAACAGGCCCGCAAAGACCTCGCTACCACGCTGCGGCGAGGCCGGCCGGAGTACCGCCGCCACCCAGCCACCGCCGTCGCATCTCCTCCACCTCCAGGGAGCATCACCGGGGCGCCATGAGCAGCCCGCCCGCCCAGCCCCTTCGGGCCCCGAGCCGGGCCCGGATCCGGGCCGAGCGAGGCCCCGCCATGGCCGCCGCCCGCGCAGCTCCGCCACCAACGGTCGCGCCGCCTCTCCTCCACCCACCCGACGCACGGGTACCACCCCGCCGCGCCGGACCGCCGCCGCCGAGGAGCACCGCCGCCGGCCGAAGCCCCGCGCCCCCAGCGCCGCGACGGGTAGAGACGTCCCCGCCGCCGCCGGCACCGCCCAGGCAAGGCCCGGCGGCTCCCGCCGACGGCGGCGGCAAGGGGGGGCGCGAGGAGGGAGGGAGGAGCGCCGGGGAAGGGGCGCGGCCCGGCCGCTGCGGGGGGGCGGCGCGGGTCGCGAGAGAGGGGAGGATTTTTTTTTTCCTCGCTGAGCTTCCTAACCTACATAGCAGAAATTCATATGGATTTAAATCCTCCGGCTTTCTTTGAAACTTCCTTGAAAAATGCCGACCAGTGTCCTTCCCTTTCCGGGCTTGTTTAAATACCTGTACATATTGATACGGATCAATAAACTAGGTTTCCCAACCTGTCAGACCCAGTGTTTCCCGTTTCATCGTCTCTGCTCTTGGATGAGCATCGTCTTGTGGGCATAATTGATTTAGAATTATTCATGATGACAAGAGTTGCTTTCCAGATGCTGTTCTGATGCTCTTCAGTATGTTTATCCTCACTTCAATTCCATTCCAGTTGTTGCAGGAGTATATGTCGGCTATGAGTGTAAAGGTGTTTGCATTTAACCCCAAGTTCATATATCCTCAAATCTTTTCAGTTCACCAGGAACGGGATGGAAACGACGAGCTGCGCCAAGAAGCAATAGAGGAAGGTCATGGGCATGGCCAGCTGCGCCAAGAAGCAATAGACGACGAGCTGCCTTGAGCAGAGTGCGACGAAATCACGAAAAGGTCATCACTGTCACCGCTGCTGTTGGAGAGGAAATTCTTCCCTGGTGTAGTGCAATGCCCACATTCATGGGTTTTTTTTAGGACGGGTCATTTCTGGTGCGCCCTTTGCTCTGCTATCACGTGGGCCTATTCGCAGTTGTCCATCCGTCATTGATCTATGTAGAGTTGTTCAGTCAGAAGACTATGCAAAAATAATAATAGTACTGGTGAAGTAATATTTGTTTCTATTTCTGTGCCCCCAGATTAGTGATTAGGATGGACGTGTGATACTGGTGCCCCTTGCTACTCTGTTATCATGACATTCATCCGTGTATGGTGGTGATGTCTGAAGACAAAGCAAAGAGAATATCACTGTACATGTGGCTAAGAGCATCTCCAGTCGCGTCCCCCAAACCGTCCCCCAAAGCGCGCCGGATCGAGCGTTTGGGGGACGTGTTTTGTTCGTGCCGCGTTTGGGGGACGTCGCTCCCCAGCCGCGTCCCCCAAACGCCGCCCCCAATCAGAAATTCAAATAGTTTGCATTTAAAAGAGATCGTTCCCGCCGAATCGTCGCGATCGAGTAGCGGCGATCGATCAAAGTACTGGGCGCGCGATCATATTACGGACCGGTGGTGCATGCAAATTAGAAGAAGGGGTTGGTCGACGGTGTCGTGTCCCGAGTCGACGCAGGCCCGTCGAGCACGACGACCTCGTCGCGATCCGCCCGTTCCGTGCATGGTGCGTCCGCTCCGTCGCCGACGCGGAGGCCGACGCAGGTGTAGCAGTAGAAGACGCGTCGGCCTGCTCTTGCTGCGCGCTGCCGCCGCCGCCGATGCCGATGCCGCTGCCGGGGCCGCCGCGTCCGCCGCCGCCATTTTGGCTTCGATGTCGTCGAGGATCCGGCCTTTGAAGAAGTTGTGCGCCGCTCGCGTCCGGGGAGACATTCCCTGCGTCGACGTTCTCGGCGGGGACATGTCGTCCTGCGTTTCTTGAGCTCCGGCTTCTCCTCTTGCCTCTTGAGCAGCTCCGCCCACCTTTCGTCGGCCTTCTTATCGCGGGAGATAAAGGTCGAGGAGACGTCGGCGAGGCATTTCGTGATCGACGCCTGCGTCTTCTCAGACGACGCAGCGTCGGCCAAGGCGGCCTTGGCAGCCTTGTTGCCAGTAGGACGCCCTGCCGACGTTGCCAGCGGCGCGTCCAGATCAATGGCGTCCTTCCCCTTGGACAACGACAGGCGCGTCAACTTCCATTTCTCGTTCCCTTTGAGCTTGCCATAGCAATCGTCAGCGCGAAAGACTTGTGACCTTCCGAGTACTTGGCGTACAATTCCATAGCCCGATCAAACTAACCAAAGGAAGCAGAGTCATTTCATCGAACACAATGTGGGCGCTACGGATTATGGAAGAAACGATCGTACCGGTTGGCCGACGTCGGCGCCGCTGTCGCCTCCGGTCTCTAAGTCGTGATGGTACCCATGGAAGGAGTTCACCGATGCCTGGATGATGGCCCATCGCGTCGACATTGCCTTCCGGCTCCTCTTCATTGGCACTTTCCGGTAGTCGCTGTTGATCGGCTTGCGCTCATCGAACTCGGCCTTGATCCTCGCCCAATACTTCCCGCCTTTTTGGTTGGCGCCGATGATGGAGTCATGGCTCACCGTCGCCCACGACTCGCACAGACAAAGATCTTCCAGAACCGTCCACTTCGGGCCTCGTGTGCCCGACGCCTTCTTCTTCTTCTTTGTCCTCACGCCGTCCGCGTCTACCTCCACGAGATCATCGTCACCGGCACCCTCGTCGTCCTCTTCCTCGCCGCCCTCTTCGTCCTCAACGTCGTCCTCCTCGTCGTCCTCCACCCCGTCCTCTTCCTCGTCGTCCTCCTCCTCAACCCCGTCGTCCTCCTCGGCACCGGCGCCGTCGTATTCGAGCGGACCCCTGCGGCCGGTGAAAGGGCCGCCGTCCGGACCGGGTCCCGGCTCGCGTTGCTCGTACGCCGGGGAGTAGAGGTTGTTGGGGTTGAAGCCGCCGTGCGGCAGCGCATCCTGGTAGTGCGGCGACAAGTTAGGCGTCACGCACCGGGAGTGGCGGAGGGGCCGTCGTTGTAGAAGGCGGCTTGCGACGGAGAGAAGACTCCCGGAACGTACACCGGCACGTTCGTACTATATGGGCTCGCGTTGGTGGCGGCGATACACCCAACGATTATGTGCTGGTGCTGGCGCGCCGCCAGAGCCTTCTTCTCCAGCTCCGCCGCCCTCCGTCCTTTCCGCTCCGCCGTCGATAGCTTCCGGCGCAGGCAATCTTGCTGTCATTCATCTTCGGTCATGCCTTCAGGCTTCTTCTTCGCAGCCGGCGCCTTCCGCGGCTTCGCGAACGGCGCTTTCGCCCCTATCGTCGCATTGCCGGCGGCTTCTTGGCCGCTTTCTTCGCCATCTTTTTGGGGGTCGTCGGCGGCGCCATGGAATGGGGAGAGGGTAGCGGCGGCGGGTGCACGGCGGGAGGGAGAAAGAAATCGGCGGGATAGGAGAAATGAATCGGCGGCGGGATATGTTTTGGGAGGCCTCGTGCGCGGCGGTATAGGCGCGATTTGGCGGGAGCGGCGGGATTTGGCGGGAGTGTGAGACGAATTTTCCCTCGTGCCGGCGACGGGTCGGGCCCGCGTCGGTTGGCCTCGCTTTTCGTTGTGTCCGGCGTCCCCGGAGCGTCCCCTGTGGGACGAGGACGGGCTCGGGGCGCCGGACACCGTATCGGGGCGCGCCGAACAAAAAAGGGCTTTGGGGGACGCGGCTGGAACGCTTTTTTTGCGCGCCCCAAATCGCTTTGGGGGACGGTTTGGGGGACGCGACTGGAGATGCTCTAATCGTATTTGTGTTCTGAGTGAGAGCAAAACTCAAAGTGGCACGCCTTGTGAGTAGTACTAGTACGCCATGGTCACATGTTTTCATCTGATTGTTGATGTTGAATCCTTGCACATCCAGGTGGCGCTAATACAGACTGAATACAAGCCCAGTTACAGGAAAACCGTTACTGGGCCGTCCAGCACATGGGCTGATCTTTCCTTGTTAGGCTTTGGTGCTCCAAGACGGGTGGGAAAAAGAACAGGGGCCGTATCCTTCAGCTCTGCGCTGCTGCTCCTTTCGTTTAGTCCCACCTCGCCTGCGGAGAGAAGAGCGGCAGTCGACGAGGCTATAAAAAGCAAGGGAAGCCAGCGTTTAGAAGCATACTCGGGAGCATATCACGTGCAAACAACACAAGTTCTGAAAATCTGAAAATGGCGTCCTGAGCTGTTGGATTTCACTCCAACGGTTGAGATCAATAGCCTCCATCCCACCTCATATGTTTTGCAAATAAATGCCTGAAATCCCAAAAAACTGCTATGTCACGCTCATTCTATCCGATCTCTCTCTCTCCCAGGAGACGGCGGCCAGAGTGAATCTAAGACATGGAGATCCCGCAGTTCCGGCGGTGCAATATCTCAAGTGTCCTTCGATCCGGCATCCCCAACCCCACCGCATACAGATCCCGCGCTTCTGCAGTTCGATGCAGACGCCGCCGGCGTCCGGCTTTCCATGCTTGCGTCTACAGCTTCTGCTCAAGCAGTGCTTCAGCTGCAGCCATGGCTGCTTCTTTTTGAGTTTTGTGCCGCACCAACAAATCCAGAGCTGAGTTGTATTGCTTTCATTCGAACAAATTTGTTCTTATATTTTGATCCAGTAGACATTGTTGAGCGATTTGCTTGTTCATGTGAAATCTGGTACAGAGTTCGTTTGGTACAGACCTAGATGGGAATTGACTGTGAGGTGGAACTGCTCACGAGGGGTTCTATATAAAGTGAATTATGGTCTGCGGGCGTGTTTTTGCAAAATGCACAGACCAGACGTGGGATGCCCTTCAAGAAAATCGAGGCCACTAGTACATGATCGGATGGACACCATGGAAAATTTTCAGATTTGCAGATTTTGGTCATTTTCACCTGATACGTCCCCTACCTTTCTCGGCCTTTTGGCTAAGATCAAGTGTAGTATCTGTTCTTATCAGTTTAATATCTGATATGTGGGCCATGTGTCCACAACGATATTAAATTTATTTTTTGTGGGGGAGGGCCCACCACAGTAGCTTGCTGCTGGGGTCCTCACGTGTCGCCTGGGTGTTGCACTACAGCCCAGGCATGGCGCACCCCAACCAAAGCAAACTGAAAATTTGTGTACTGGGCTGAATGTATACTTACTGTTTTTTTGAAGGCAATGTATACTTACTGTTGGCAAGAGGACAGATAGTGTGGTTCTTTTCTGATGGACGACAACTGAAGACAGGTGACAGCTCACATATCCTCTCATACCTATACTTTATTTATCTTGCTCTGCAATTGAAAATGATTGATTCGGTCAGCTCTTCCCATCCAATCATGATACTTGAAGGTCAGCTCTTTCCCATTCATTTGCAAGCAAAAATTATTTTAGAAACAAGAGGCAACGTCGTGGCTTTTGCACAGGCTGATTCACACAAATTTTAGTGGCCCAAGGAGGAGACACTGCTTTGCTGCAAGTCAACCAATCATCTTATCATATGGAAGTCTCCTATCTTGTATAGCTTGTTCCTTCCACGGCTCGACAGATAATCGGTCGTCCGGATTACCCCAAGTAGTGCTTCGCCAGGTAATAATCACCAAAGTCTCCATCCAGATTATATTTCTTTTGACCAAGGATGTTCTACAGATCCATTTTTATAGCTTCCAATCACATGTATACAGGGAGGTGATTTGTGTGTTCTTCTATCAATCAATCGGAACTGCCACTGTTAACTTCTTTCTATCGCTGAACAACAGAGCTGGTGATCCAAAAAGCTTGAGAAATTGGTGGAACTGAATTCAGGGGTACACCATTCCATATCCAACAAGATGCCCAACAATAGGATTGATGCTGCACAATTTTTTCTGTCGCAAAAACTAAAGAGTGCCTTATTGTGGTGTATTTATGCCTTTCATTATTATCTAATTATAACACTCCAGCAATTGGTAGCCTCACAAACGATCCGCCGATATAGTATTACACCAAGGGACCTAGAGTGCATGCTATGTGATGAAACTGCAGATCCAATGGCCCTTCCGCTGTCGCTTTTGGAAGAAATCACAGATGGTTTCTCCGATAAGCGGAAAATTGGCGAAGGTGCATTCGCGGTGGTTTATAAGGTACAATAACTGGGAGCTGCCTCTTGTCATAACCAAAGATCATTTGAAAACTGAAGTTGTTGCTGACAAGGCATCTTCTTGCCACAGGGAAAGCTTGAGAATAGGACTGTGGCAGTGAAGAGGATGTCCAACACATATATGTATGAGAAGGAGTTCCGCCGAGAAGTTGAATGTCTCATGATGGCGAAGCACAAAAATGTAGTGCGGTTTCTGGGATACTGTGCTGACACACAAGGTACCATGGCAAGGCACGAAGCAAAATTTGTCATGGCGGATGTACAACAAAGGTTGCTCTGCTTCGAGTATCTTCCTAAAGGGAGTCTTCATGACTATATCACGGGTAAGATCATCCAGCACACATATTTTCTTTTTTACCAATATTTTCATTTCTAAAGATTATGTTGTTTTGTATGCAACATATAGCACACACCCATTATATACATTCAGATATTAAAGGAACTTCCTTTGCCATCTCCCCTTCTAGATACATCTCGTGAACCTCGGTGGAGAAACTGCTATCAAATTATCATGGGAATTTGTCAAGGGTTACATTATCTTCATCAGAAAAATATTGTCCACTTTGATCTAAAGCCTGCTAATATATTATTGGATGATAATTTGGTGGCAAAAATTGCTGATTTCGGTCTATCAAGGTGCTTTATTGGTGAAACTGAAAGTCGGGTTATCAGTAAGATAGGTGGAACGCTGTAAGTTCGCTAAGCCTCTCAAAATTTCAGTCCTGTACTATGATTTACACCAACACTGCGGTACATTGCTCATAACATTACTATTTATTTTGGCAGTGGATATTTGGCACCAGAATCATTTAATCTCCATACCCAAGTCACATACCAGCATTCGTATCGTCTTGATATCTACAGTCTTGGTGTAATAATCATGGAGATACTCACCAAAGAGGAGTATCACGCTGTTGACAATGTAAGAATAATTTAGGCCTTCGTTTGGAAATTAATTATCAATTCTCGAACATATTTTTTTCGTCTTCATGTTAACTAATATAATTCATGGCAACACATCAAATGGTGGAAATGAAAAACTGGGTACACAAGACCCAAGCAATATTTCTTTTTGACTTTCCTTTTTCATGCTAACGACTTTTAACTCGTGGCAACACATTGAATGTTAGCAGTAATGAATTTTTTTAAATAGAAACAAAAGGCATATAGGTAGATCGATTAATATTTTAGAAAAATGCCTTCTATACATATTCTTTTTTGATGAATGAAAAAATACATGGCCCCTGTGTCTAAGAATACAAATAAATTGAAGCTTATTTTGTGTGGGTGAATGGTTGTACAATCACATTATCCATGTCCAAGTTAACTCCTACGTGCATTTGGATGCATATTACTTCGTTAATGAACTGATACCTGGTTTCTTAAAATATGTGAGAAAAACTAGGGTCCACCTTAATTTAAGTTCTTGGGAAATTTTTATTGTTGTTTTGAATTCTTAATTTATGTGGTTAGTGTAATCTTTTAACATCATATATGAGGCTAGTATGTAGGGCTACATACTTTAATTTGACATTTGGATAAAATGTTGCTTCTTTTCATAACTCACAAATTCAATTTGTAGGTTGTTGAAAGTTGGAGCAACATGTTGGAGAACTCACTGAGGGATGGAGAGCTGGAACAGGTTCGAGTATGTGCTAAGATTGGAATAGAGTGCACCAACTTAAATCCCGCGAAGAGACCGGATACACAACATATAATTAATAGACTGGATGAGGTAAGAGACCACTCCCGCGGAATCCATGACATCTCACCAATAACATAATCTTGAGAGTGTGAAATCTCTTTAACTGGTTATTCAAACAGGCTGAACATGCTCTGAATGAACTGCATCAAGGTATGCCTAACTCACCAGGAGACACAAGCTTAAAGGTGAGTTGTCCAGATTGATATATTGATAAATTCCCGGTACATATACTTGACTGGAATACTAACTTGAAATTTTGCTCCTTGCAGGAAAATGACACTGCATTTAGAGTGACAGGGACAAGTCCATGTAACAGTATTTGGGAAAATACCACAAACCTTGACAAGTTGTATGAAACCATTCATTGTCTTAATCCGGACATCAGGCGATGTTTTGAATTCTGCAGTATTTTCCCTAGAGGATCCAAGTTGAGAAGAGACGAGTTAGTTTGCCTGTGGATAGCCGAAGAGTTTGTAAAGACCAGCTGTGCAACAGAGGACATGGAAGACATAGCGCAGGGGTACATTCAAGAGTTAGTGTCGAGGTCATTTCTGCAACCAAGCGGAACTAGTTATGATACTGATTGTTTTACAATTCATGATGTAATGCATGATATATTAGACCAGGTTGCTGGAAATTGCTTCAGAATTGAGAATCCAGTGAGCCATAGAGGACAAGGTTGGGAAGGAGATGTCCCTCGACATACCCAACATCTTTTTATTCAGAATTATGATGGAAAATTGATTACTGAGTCAATCATTGGGTTGGAATATTTACGCACTCTGATTGTATATGTTGTTGGAAAGGACAAACCAATTGAGGAAGAAGTCATTGAGAGTATATGCAAGAGGCTGCCAAAATTACGGGTATTGGCCATTGCTTTCAGCCAGAAACATGATCCAATCAAGCACCGCACGAAGTTCTCATTTCCAGAGTCCGTTGGTCAGCTGAAATACCTACGCTATCTTGCTTTCAGGACAAACAAGTCTGGCAAGATAACTTTACCAAGCACACTAAATAAACTTAAGCATATCCAGCACCTAGATTTCGGTGATGGACATATTTTGGAAGTAAACTTTGTCGAACTTGTGGACTTGCGACACATATTATGCAGTGGATTGTTGAAGCTTCCTTACGTAGGCAACCTGATCCCACTCCAAACGTTACCAGGCTTCCGAGTGAGTAACGAACCAGGTTGTGAGTTGAAACAACTGAGAGACCTAAACAAGCTTCGAGGCAAACTACTGATCAGAGGCCTTGAAAATGTTAAAAGCAAGGAGGAAGCTCTTCAAGCCAATCTAGCTGCCAAGCGACTCGCTCAACTGGTACTGCAATGGGGTAATCCTTATTCCACAAGGTGCAGTCCAGAAGTTGAAGCAGGTGTACTTGAGGGGATGTGCCCTCCCGTCGGGCTTCGAATGCTGGATCTCCAAAACTTCGAAGGCAGGAGGTACCCAGATTGGATGGTGGGTAATCACAGCGGTGGCCCAAAGTACCTGCAAGAACTTCGCATTGTGCAATGCAGCCAACTGATACCTGCTTCTGGACTTGCCGAGGCTTTCCCTCATCTTCGTGTTCTCAATCTTGTGAAATGCAGCTGGGACGCCCTACCAGACAATATGGATCACCTCACATCGCTCGAGAAACTGGTGATCTTTAGTTGCATGAACATCCAGTCTCTTCCAACACTGCCCCAGTCTCTGGAGGAGTTTACAGCTAGTTGGTGCAATCACGAGTTCCTGGAATCTTGTCAAACTGTGGGACACCCGAACTGGCAAAAGATTGAGTACATCCCCAAGAAAACGATTCGCTTCACAAACCGTAAGACTGAAATCCCCCTTTTGTTGCACTGTTTTTTCCATTTTTTTCTATCGGTAACTGACGTTGTGCTACTGCCTCTCTTTATGTTTGTCCTCCTTCAACTCGGTACAGTCCTCGAGGGATTGCTTGGCTGCGATGTAATGTGAAGGGCGTTCCGGGCCATTGGTTTACGGATGCTGAGCCAAAACCCCCAAACTGCTGCGTTTTGGAGTAATGATGCCAGTACTGAATGCTATTTATTCAGTGTGCTATGTAGGTGAAGGAACGGGATAATACATGTGCTCTTTTCATTTACAGATAAATCTCCTCAATCTGTCATAGATAAGTCTGTCTTTTTTTTACAAACTGAAGAACGCTGCATTCATTTACCCGAGGAACTGGATCTTGTCGATTTTGCTGATTTTATGCGGACTGTCCTTATCTGCTTTTGATTTTTGAGGCATTCTGTTGTGCTTATTTCCAGTGCACTATATATGGTTGACCACTTGCTCGGGCAGATACATCTTCAGGTTGCCACAAAACAAGACCTAAATCTTGCTCCATTGATGGATCTATGAGCCACGAGGAATGCACCATGCATGATGGGCGATAATAACCTCTTAGCAGTTTGCCTGATGTCGTTAACTCATCTGTTTTCTAGTAATGTTTGCAGTACGGTCGGATTTACCATTAGGCAATTTCTGTTATTTTTTTATGCTTGCATTTTTTGTATGTAAAATGTGGGACGCTGGGCGTATCAAATCAACTTACCATTTGGAACTCAGCCTCTGATTTCTCCAATCAAGAGCCAAACACCGCATGTTGTTTGTTTCTCAGCTACATGAATAGTCATGAAAAAACTGAGATTTCTTTTACATCATGTATGTATGGAGACGTATATGCCACATCACCATGATGCATGATTTCTCAAGGCCGGGTGTCATCAGCCAAAAGCACCTGGATGGCCACGAGGCCCATTCCGGTGCTTACACCTGGCACCCATTTTTGAAAATATTTACCTGTAAATCGCGGACACTTGGTCCAGTCATACAACGACGCGTGTCCGCACGGAATGTGTCAGTCAAGGACACGTGTCGTCTTTGCGAGCACGCCGCGTGGACCAGTAGAAGTTGGACACGTCGCCTGTTCATTCCCGACATTGCGGCGAATAAAGGCTGGACACGTTGGCAAATAAAAGCTGGCCGCGTGGACGAGTACTCTTCGAGGATCCACAGTGTATGCTAAATAGTAGTTCTAAATAGTGAATTTGGCTTTTAGCATTGGTTCTCTTCATTGTGGAGGGCATTGCCATAGCCAAAAATTTGGCATGAGAGCAAGTAGTTGCTCCTACAGCCAAATTAATTTTCTCTCTCCCCTCTCTAATGTCTCTCTTTGTTGTGGGCCATGTAAAGTTAAGAAGAAAACACTGTAGGAAACTTAGTCATTTGCCACCGAAGCTATTTTTGATTACCTGCCACATTTGGCCTTTGGCAACAACCGTGGTTGCTCTTCTAGCACACATAGCCATCACCTTCAGTATGGACAGAGTCTGCGTTACACAAACAGGCCAAGTAAAACATAAATTTGATTTGCTATTTGGTGTCAGTATGCAAACCTATTGCAGCAACTTGCTTCCCTCCTTTCTTTTCACTGAAACGTTGTGAAATCACTATTTATGTTTCTACTAAAATAATATTCGGCCTTTTGTGAGAGACACAAGTGTCAAACATATATGGATTCAAACTTTGGTGGGTTGTGGATACAACCATCCTTCTAGCCACCCAGCCTCACGTTGTTTCTCAAAATTCAAAAATATTATGAAAGCTTCAACACATTTAGATGATGTCGTGACACAACCTATATCTGGCCATCCCCAACGAGTGTCAGCCGGCCTGACCAACTTCTTCAGACTCCCTCCGTTGTTCTACAAACATGAACAACTCGGGATCATTTGGTTCTTTTTGAAAATGGAGATTGAGACCCCAGACGGCTACATCTTAACGATGCTTTCTTTTTTTACAAAAAAAAAAAGAGACGGACCCATTCTCTGCACAAAAAGATGCATACAATGACTCTTTCATTTCAACTCGGGATTATTTGGCTCTGTAGGATGGTGTAGAAGTTTAGACAACCCAGACATTATCCTTTGTTTATGCATTATATTTTACCTTGTGAAATTACAATATAGGCGACAGGCGACTAGAGTGGTGCCCACGAAATATTCCATATGTCCCAAAATGTAAGGAGTCTACGGATTACTCAAAAGTCGATGTTTTCTAAGTTTAACCTAGTTTATGCAAAAAAAACTATGAATAATTACAATACTGAACATAAAGTATATTTTCTTAATGTGACCATTCAATATTATAGATGTGGATTATCTTCCTAAATATTTTGTCAAAGTTAGGGAGATTCGATTTTGGCCAATTAATCCTCGGAAACCTTACATTTTGGAAAGGAGTGGGTACCTAGAACTACATTGAAAAAAACACTTTGAGGAATGAGGTCATTGTTTATATGTTGCTTGATCCATCCAACTTGTAGGTCTCGGAAGTCGGATATCCGCCAAATTGTTGTGTTTAGACTTTAGACTACCACAATAAAGGTATCATAGGTAGCATTATGCATTTTAGGCATGCATAAAGCTGATGTGACAATGCAATTAATAATAAGAAGAGGATAATAACATCATAGGTAGATATTGTCATAGCATGTAAAACTAAAAAAAATTTAGTGTCAAATAGATTTTATACATAATTTTGTATTAAGATTTTATAAAATTAATAATATAATAATATCATGCATTGTAGAGATAGTATCATGTACTAGTATCATATGCATGATACTAGCGTATGATACAGAACCAGAAAATTCATGTCGAGTTTGATTGCAACAAAGCAAAATAGGAAGAAAAAAAAAACTAGTGTTGTTCACTTGTTCTGAACCGAATTGCCATTCAGTTAGCAGACGCAGTTACGGAGTTACCCGCCAAGTTCAGGCCGGCAAGACGGCAATCCGATACGATACGACGCTCGTCGGCGGGAACCTTCCCTACCTATGGCGGATCGCAGAAATTAGAGCGAGCGCCAGTCGGCGCCGGAACGGCTCGACCGCGGCCGACATCATGGCGGCGGCTACGCAACCCGAGCAGCCGGACCTGGGCTGCCTGGTGGACGAGCTCTGCGCGTTGGGCCGCTCCGCCGAGGCGCACCACCGCGTCGCGCTCCTCCTCTCCTCATCCTCCCCGTGGCGCCGCCTCGACGGACCCACCGCCAACGGCCTCCTCCGCCGTCTCCTCCGTGCCCGCACGCCCCTCCTCACGCTCCGCCTCCTCCAGGCCGCCCCGTTCGTCCCATCCCTCCCCAACTACAACCGCCTCCTCGCGCTCCTCTCCTCCGCCGCGGCACCATGGCTTCTCCTCCTCGCCCACCGCCTCTTCTTGCGCATGCGCGTGCCCCCGGATGCCGGCTCATACGCTGCGCTCCTCAGCGGGTATGCCTGCGCCGCCGACCCTGCCGCTGCCCAGAAGCTGCTCGACGAAATGCACCACTGGGGACTCGCTCCCAGCTCCCTCGCACGAACCTACCTCGTCAAGGCCTTCCTCCGCAGCCGCGACGTCGACGCAGCCATGAACCTCGTCGACAACCAACTCTGGCCAAGCATGGAGCGGTTCCATGACGAGGACCAGGGACTCAAGAACGCCGCGTTCGCCAACCTCGTGCAGTGCCTGTGTGACGAGGGGTTCTTCCACCTTGTCTTCCGCATCGCCGAGGAGATGCCGCAGCGTCGGTGTTGCATCCCCGACGAGTTCTCCTATGCCCAGATGATTGACTCGCTGTGCCGGGCAGGCCAGCACCATGGCGCGTCCCGGATAGTGTACATCATGGGGAAGAGGGGCCTCTGCCCGAGCACCGTGTCCTACAACTGCATTGTTCACGGGCTTTGCACCAGTAAGAAGCCCGGGGGACGACTCAGGGCATACCAGCTGGTGATGGAAGGCGTGCATTTCGGGTATCGGCCGAGAGAGGTAACATTCAAGGTACTCGTCGAGGAGCTCTGCAGGGAGAAAGAGCTCCCCAAGGCCAAGGATGTCCTGGAGCTGATGCTGCAGCCCCAAACTGGTCATGACAAGCCTGATGAGGAGACCAGGACTAGGCTATACAATATGTTCCTTGGGGCACTGCGTGCTGTCGACAACCCCAGCGAGCAGCTTAGTGTGCTCGTGTCCATGCTGCAGGGGGAATGCAGACCGGATGTAATCACTATGAACACTGTTGTCCATGGCTTCTGCAAAGTTGGGCGGGCCCAGGAGGCTAGGAAGATTGTCGACGACATGATTAATGGGAAATTCTGCGCTCCTGATGTCGTCACGTTCACCACCCTCATTTCTGGATACCTGGATGCAGGTGAGCATGCAGAAGCCCTGCATGTGCTGCATACTTTGATGCCCCGGCGCCGGTGCGCCCCTAATGTCGTCACATACAACTCTGTCCTCAAGGGACTGTTCTGCCTTGGGCTAGTTGATGAAGCAATTCAGCTCATCGACGAAATGAAGTCGAATAATGTTGCTGCCGACTCTGTTACTCACACGTTGGTGATCAAAGGGCTGTGCGGGGCAGGACAACTCGAGAAGGCAAAGGCATTTTGGGATAATGTAGTCTGGCCATCTGGGATACATGATGGTTATGTGTACAGTGCAATCTTCAGAGGCCTTTGCAAGCTTGGGAAACTGGAACAGGCATGCGATTTCCTGTATGAGTTAGTTGACTGTGGGGTTTATCCCGGTGTCGTGTGCTACAATATACTCATCGACACTGCCTGCAAGCAGGGATCTAAGAAGTTAGTCTATCAGGTGGTGAAGGAGATGAGAAGGAATGGCCTTTCACCAGATGCTGTGACATGGAGGATTCTTGACAAATTGCATCTGTATAGCAATGAAGAACAAGAGGAGCAGCGCCAACTCCCCACTTATCATATGGATCAAAGTTGTGCAGATAACGGAGTAAAGCCTCTCATCTCAACCAAAAACGAGATACCTTTGTTATTGTCATCGTCAAAACATCTTGATGAAGTATACAAGAATAACAACGAAGCTAAGGTTGAAGATGTTATATGCTCACCAGAAATGCCCGAGAAGCCGTCGGATTTTACCAAGTCTAACAAAGAACAGGACTATGTGATAGATGATTCAGCAAGTGGAATAATAATGGACAAGGGTTATACACTCTGGGATGATGGCTTCGACATGCAGGATAAGCAACCTCTAAGAGGGCCACTGTCTGGAGTAGTTAGAAAGGTTTTTGGCCTGCTCTAGAACAAAAAGAGGAGTTGCTGATTAGAAGGGTAACAGGTTAGAACAGTGTTTAATGGAGGCTGATTTGTTTATCTGATAATGGAGGCTAAGTGAATTAGAAATAACAACGAACTCGAAACCTGTTGAATTTTTAAAGAATAAGGCTTGAGCTTGATTGACATGACTGAATTTGGGTGCACTTCACATAAGCTTGTCGATAACCATCTTGCATGTGTTACAGTTGCATCTCTACTCTTCAATTAACTTACATCCATAGCTTTTCAGAAACTGTTGGAGAGTAAAGAATGCTGCATATGCAGTCTTGAGTTTGTTCAGGTTTTTCAAATGCTCGCTCCAGTCCACTACCAGGGCTTGTTGTATTTACGGCGCAGATGAACATACTAGTGAGCATGCTCTACCGCATTGTACAATGTCTAAGTGCTCCTGGGCTCTTTTGGATGAAGACCTCATGGACATGCTCTCAGGCCTGAGATTCATTGATTCAATACATTTGGGTTTCCATACGTAACATCATTTCGCAAGGTTACAAGCAGCCTGCCATGGGATTTGCCCGACGGACATGTGTTAAGGTATCCAGCCGGCCTCTTTCTTCCTTCTTTGACTTCGCAGGTTATCCTTTTTCCCTAATCTTCCTAATTGCAGATCCCATCTCTTGCGCAGTTTGTTGTTTGCCGTTCTCTTTTTCCTGGGCTGTTCAGTAGTGCGAGATCTCCACAAGTGGTCCACTGTCTGTCTCTGACTCTGATACTTTAGGTAAACTACTAACTCATAAATAAGCAACTTAAAGACTATAGTATTCTAAGTAAGCAAGAGGTGCTCATCAGACCCAGTTCTTTGCTTTCTATGTTCCTGAATCCCTTATATGTGTTACAAAATAATCACTTCGGTTCTCATCTTTTTCTACCGCATGGTCTGATTAATCTTAACCACATGGAAGTACAGCATTCAACACAAGTATAAGGAAACTAGTGCTGGTTCGAATACAACCACCCATCCTCGGATGGAAGAAGCATGTTTTCCCTATAGTATTTGCCCTTGTGCAGAAATACATCAGTTGCGTTGATGACAATTAAAAATGTAGTCCACAGTATGCTAAAAATAATATTTCAGGTTGCCTACAGAATGAATCTTTTTATTGTTATTTGGTTCCAAATTACTATTGTGCTAAGGTTAACAATGATATATAATACCAAAGTTCCAGTCATCATTAATGGTGTCCTGTGTCCTCTTAGCAATAATATATGGCCCCTTGTTATAGACTTACGTGTCCTTTTAACAGTACTATACCACGTCAAAGTTTTCATTTATCGACAATGTTCTAAAATTTTGTGCCAAGTTTACATATTTGTTTTCACATCATGAGCATGATCCAAATTGAGCCCAGTCGATGCACTTGCAGCACACATAGATGTGAAATCAAGCTGGAGATGATAGGCTGCAAAACTCACAATCCACGATGTTGGCAACATCGAGTCAGCGACTACCTCAAGAGATAGCACTAGGACAAGCTTGCAGTTTCTTCCCACTGGCGAATCCTAGGTAAACAGCAAAACGATGAGCACCTTGAGCGCCCTCAACACTAGAAATGCTCTCATATGGTGTCTATCAGTATACCTTTTATCCAATAAGCATTATTGCTACAATATCTACTTAACTTATCATAGTTAATTTCACTATTTATCTTTAATATAATTTACTTAGATCTTCAGTACGCTTTTGCCAGATCAACTGATCTTCTATTCTAGATCATGCAAATACCAATCTCATTGTTATGTTGAATCATACTATTCCTTACAGATAAAAAAATGTTAGATTATACATACTAAGGCAGGGTCAAGGCTATTTTAAAGTTTAAAGTTATGGAACATCTCACAGAAACTGTAGATCATGCAAACAAAGTACTTTGTTTTAAAACTAGTTTCGTTCGAAAGGTTATTTATCTTCTTTTGAGAATTCAGTTTATCAGATGTAATTTTATTTCCTGATGCTGATGATTTTGCCCAGCTCCAGTTGTGATTTGTATGCTGGCCTAATCATCTTACAGGCAACCTTGATCACTTGATGGATCTCCAGGAATCAGGCACGTTTTGTGGTGTGTTGTTTTTAATTCATTCATTGGAGTAGATTAGCCATGAAATGATTAAGTCACTGATGTGTCTATTCTGATGTTGTGATTGTTTCTGCCAGGGGGCTCATTTGAAGACACACTTGATGGATAATAAGTCTGAGGTCAAGCACATGCTAGAGGAACGTCGTATGATGAAGGTGAGAAAGAAAACAATGAAGACGATGTGGAAGACAAATAGGTCAGCTTGTCACCTCCATATAAGACAGATATGGCAGTTCTTTTTTCACTGTGTGCTTGTCACTGCTGATATGTTTTCATGATACACAGTAGTGTCAATATATCAATTAGGGGGATGGGCTATCGGTTGATGTCTTTCCTATTCATTCTTGACACACAATGTAGTTCATTTCTTCACCCATTCTTCATCTCAAACTGGATGACATTGAAATTTAACATTGTTTGCCTAAAGACGAATTGGTCAGAAATTTAATCAATTATTGCCTTTTCTTAGTTTGAACACGCTCTGAGAGAATATATAGAAGTATCCACAAAATTATCAAAGAGATATGCTAGATATTGCTACATTGCCGCTCTAATTAAGTCAGCAGCTCCTTGTTTTCTCTGGTACCTTAGATCACAATACATTCCTTGGAACTCAACAAGGACAACAATTTTCTTCGGTTTTCAGAAAGACAGATTGTCTCATTGCACTTCAGAGAAATTTGGCAACAAAGAATGAAGCAGCACAAAGAAATATTTCTTCCAACATGCTGGACGGTGGTCCATGCCAAAAGGTGTGCCGATAATACCATACGATGACCAATAGTTGAGATTATTTTAGCAATGAAACATGCATCTTTCTGAAAGCCTTAACAGAGTTCCGACACTCGCTGTTCTTTCTCAGTCATCACGAAGTTTTTCTTCGTGTGATCACATTTTGTATTTTCTTCAGTGTAGCAGTGCTTTACGATCAGATAATCGTGTTCAGATATTTTGGCTGAATTTATTTCAATTGGAATGGGCTCTGCCTTGTGTATATGTAATAAAGAGTACTTAACCTAGCAGCAAATAGCTACAGCCTACAGGCATCTTTTGTTGCTATTATTAGCTTATCACCATCTCCACGACTCCACCCAGGCGCTCAAGCCGGTACCTGCTAGTCATGTCTGCAGTCTAGTCACATTTTGATCAAACGTATTTGTGTTTTCTGTCACCAATCTCAACTGTAAGTATGCTTCAGCTCAAGAAATTTCAGTTTGATTTGGTTGGGGTGCGCCAGGCCTGGGCTGTAGTGCAACGCCCGGACCACACGTGAGGACCCCAATAGCAAGCTACTGTGGTGGGTCCTCCCCCACAAAAAAGAAATTTAATATCGTTGTGGACACATGGCCCACATATCAGATATTAAACTGATAAGAACAGATACTACACTTGATCTTAGCCAAAAGGCCGAGAAAGGTATGCTTCTCCCAGCTGGCCTCCCTTGCTTTTTATAGCCTCGTCGACCGCCTCTCTTCTCTCCACGGGCGAGGTGGGACTAAACCAAACGAGCAGCAGCGCAGCGCTACGCTAAGTTCTCTGTTCTTTTTCCCTGCCGTGTCGCCTATAATAACAAGGGAAGAGAAGCCCATGTGCTGGACGGCCCAGTAACGATTTTCCTGTAACTGGGCTTCTATTCAGTCTCTGGATGTGCAGGCATTCAACATCAACAATCAGAATTTCTCCTCTCAAAAAAAAAAAAACAATCAGAATTTCTCAACAAAAAGAAATTCAATATCAACAATCAGATGAAAACATGTGTCCATGGTGTACCACTCACAAGGAGTGCCACTTCGAGTTTTGCTCTCACTCAGAACACAAATACGATTAGCCACATCCCACATGTACAGTGATGTTCTCTTTGCTTTGTCTTCAGACATCACCACCATACACGGATGAATGACATGATAACAGAATAGCAAGGAGCACCAGTATCAGTATCACCGGAGAAAGAGAAACAAATATTATTTCCCCCAAAAAAAACGTTAGTATGATTAGCCACATGTACACTGATATTATTTTTTGCCTTGTCTTCAGGCTGAACAACTCTACATCGATCAATGACGTATGAATAACTAGGAAAAAACCAACATGATAACAGAGCAAAGGGCACACGAGGCACCAGAAATGACCCGTCCACTCTAATATCCATGAATGGGGGCATTGCACTACACCATGGAAGAATTTGCTCTCCAACAGCAGCGGCAACAGACCTTTTCATTGCACTGTGCTCAAGGCGCTCGAGCACACGGGCTGGCCATGCCCATGCGAGACGACCTTCCTCTATCGCTTCTTGGCGCAGCTGCTCGTCCCCATCCCGTTCCTGGTGAACTGAAGAGATTTGAGGATATGTAGACTTGGGGTTAAATGCAAACACCTCTACACTGATAACTGACATATACTCCTGCAACAACTGGAATGGAATTGAAGTACGGATACACATACTGAAGAGCATCAGAACAACATCAAACAAAAAAACTGGAAAGCAAATCTTGCGATCACTAACAATTCTAAGTCAGTTATGCCCAAGGCGATGCTCAGACAAGAGCAGAGACTATGAAAAGGGAAACACTGGATCTGACAGGTTGGGAAATCTAGTTTATTGATCCGTATCAATATGTACGGGTATTTAAACAAGCCCAGAAAAAGAAGGACACTGGTCGGCATTTTTCAAGGAATTTTCAAAAAAGCCGGAGGATTTATATCCATATGAATTTCTGCTATGTTTTTTTTTTCGATATGGGAGCATCGCCCCAGCCTCTGCATCAATAGATGCACACGGCTTTCTTTATTGATAAAAGGTACGTAACAGTTTACAGAATACTCTGCTGTGTAGGTTATTTGATCTGTAGGGCAGTAGTCCAAAGAGACTTTTACTAAATACTCTGCTGTGCTACATTTCTTAGAAAAAAAAAATCATGATTACAACCTTTGGGATCATTTTTTTCTTCATGGTGTAAGAAAAAAAATGTGAAAGTCTCCCTGTATTTTCTGCTAAACAAATCCCGTCAATCCTAGGATTCGATCTACAATTCCGCGAATAAGAGAGAGACCATTCGATGTGTCACTGACCCTAAAAGGTTCAGTTCACGCAAATAAAAACATATCTTTTGGCTACCAGTTACAGCCTTGATATTGATGAAGGAATCATAGATTGTGTGTTGAAGGTTGACATAAAGTATCTAGGAGCTCCTAGAGATTTCCTGTTCGCATTGCGGATTGCAAGTTACCGGTATTTTAGGTTCGCTGTTGATCAAGATGGAACCATGTACATGAGGTTTCAGTCAAACACAGAATGTGATTTCACTGCCATGTATCATTTTTTCGTGGGTAGACGTTTGATGGTGAAGTTTTACAAGGTGATTTCTGTGAAGAAACGCAACGCCATTTCGATGTTTCTGGTGAGACAATCTGGTGGAGGGCTCGCACAGAAGATACATGGTCAGCTATTCTGGAGTAAAAATATAATAAGTAGTGGGGTTTGCATGGGATGTACCTGAAGGAGATATGCCCTAGAGGCAATAATAAAGTGGTTATTATTTATATCTTTATGTTTATGATAAATGTTTATATATCATGCTAGAATTGTATTAACCGAAACATTAGTACATGTGTGATATGTAGACAAACAAGAAGTCCCTAGTATGCCTCTTAAACTAGCTTGTTGATTAATGGATGATTAGTTTCATAATCATGAACATTGGATGTTATTAATAACAAGGTTATGTCATTGTATGAATGATATAATGGACACACCAAATTAAGCGTAGCATAAGATCACGTCATTAAGTTATTTGCTATAAGCTTTCGATACATAGTTACCTAGTCCTTATGACCATGAGATCATGTAAATCACTTATACCGGAAAGGTACTTTGATTACATCAAACGCCACTGCGTAAATGGGTGGTTATAAAGGTGGGATTAAGTATCCGGAAAGTATGAGTTGAGGCATATGGATCAATAGTGGGATTTGTCCATCCCGATGACGGATAGATATATTCTGGGCCCTCTCGGTGGAATGTCGTCTAAAGTCTTGCAAGCATATGAATAAGTTCATAAGAGACCACATACCACGGTACGAGTAAAGAGTACTTGTCAGGAGACGAGGTTGAACAAGGTATAGTGTGATACCGATGATCAAACCTCGGACAAGTAAAATATCGCGTGACAAAGGGAATTGGTATCGTATGTGAATGGTTCATTCGATCACTAAAGTCATCGTTGAATATGTGGGAGCCATTATGGATCTCCGAGATCCCGCTATTGGTTATTGGTCGGAGTGAGTACTCAACCATGTCCGCATAGTTCACGAGCCGTAGGGTGACACACTTAAAGTTGGATGTTGAAATGGTAGTACTTGAATATGGAATGAAGTTGGAATATTTGTTCGGAGTCCCGGATGTGATCCCGGACATCACGAGGAGTTCCGGAATGGTCCGGAGAATAAGATTCATATATAGGATGTCATTTTATGTGAATAAAATGTCGCGGAAGGTTCTATGGAAGGTTCTAGAAGGTTCTAGAAAAGTCCGGAAGAAACCACCAAGGAAGGTGGAGTCCACAAGGAACTCACCTCCATGGCCGGCCAGCCCTAGATGGGGTGGAGTCCCAAGTGGACTCCACCATAGGGGGCCGGCCACCCCCCCTATGGGAGGTGGAAATCCCACCTTTGGGTGGGAGTCCTAGTTGGGCTAGGTTTCACCACCATATGGAAGGTTTTTGGTTCGGGTCTTATTCGAAGACTTGGAGACCAACTCTTGGGGATCCACCTATATAATGAGGGGCCTAGGGAGGGGGCCGGCCAACCCAAGACCACAAGCTGGCCGCCCCCCTTGAGTGGCCGGCCACCCCTCCCAAACCCTAGCCAAGCTCCTCTCCTCCATATTGCCCGCATAGCTTAGCGAAGCTCCGCCGGACTTCTTCACCGCCACCGACACCACGCCGTCGTGCTGTCGGATTCAAGAGGAGCTACTACTTCCGCTGCCCGCTGGAACGGGGAGGTGGACGTCGTCTTCATCAACAACCGAACGTGTGACCGAGTACGGAGGTGCTGCCCGTTCGTGGCGCCGGAACCGATCGTGATCAAGATCTTCTACGCGCTTTTGCAAGCGGCAAGTGAACGTCTACCGCAGCAACAAGAGCCTCCTCTTGTAGGCTTTGGAATCTCTTCAAGGGTGAGACTCGATAATCCCCTCGTTGCTACCGTCTTCTAGATTGCATCTTGGCTTGGATTTCGTGTTCGCGGTAGGAAATTTTTTGTTTTCTATGCAACGTTATCCTACGGTGGTATCGGAGCCGTGTCTATGCATAGATGGTTGCACGAGTAGAACACAATGGTTTGTGGGCGTTGATGCTCTTGTTATCTTTAGTTGAGTACTTTGCATCTTTGTGGCATAGTGGGATGAAGCGGCTCGGGCTAACTTTACATGACCGCGTTCATGAGATTTGCTCCACGCTCGACATGCAACTTGTATTGCATAAGTGGCTTTGCGGGTGTCTGTCTCTCCTACTATAGTGAAGATTTAACTTACTCTTCTATTGACAACACTAGTATCACCGTTGTGGTTCATGTTCGTAGGTAGATTGGATCTTACTCGAAAACCCTAAACCACGTAAAATATGCAAACCAAATTAGAGAACGTCTAACTTGTTTTTGCAGGGTTTGGTGATGTGATATGGCCATAATGTGATGATGAATATGTATGAGATGATCATTATTGTATTGTGGCAACCGGCGAGAGCCTTATGGTTGTCTTTAAATTTCATGTTGAATAGTATTTCAAAGTAGTTGTAATAGTTGCTACATGGAGGACAATCATGAAGACGGCGCCATTGACCTTGGTGCTTCGCCGACGATGATGGAGATCATGCCCGAAGATGATGGAGATCATGTCCGTGCTTTGGAGATGAAGATCAAAGGCGCAAAGACAAAAGGGCCATATCATATCACATATGAAGCTGCATGTGATGTTAATCCTTTTATGCATCTTATTTTGCTTAGATCGCGACGGTAGCATTATAAGATGATCCCTCACTAAAATCTCAAGATAATAAAGTGTTCATCCTTAGTAGCACCGTTGTCAAGTCTTATCGTTTCGAAGCATCTCGTGATGATCGGGTGTGATAGATTCGATAAGTACATACAACGGGTGCAAGACTGATTTTGCACATGCGGATACTAAGGTGGCCTTGACGAGACTAGCATGTACAGACATGGTCTCGGAACACGTGATACCGAAAGGTAGAGCATGAATCATATGGTTGATATGATGAACATTTTGAGTGTTCGCCATTGAAATCACACCTTGTCTCGTGATGATCGGACTATGGTGCGGTGGATTTGGTTCGTGTGATCACTAAGACAATGCGAGGGATATTGTTTTGAGTGGGAGTTCACCTAGATTTTTAATTATATTGAATTAAAATTTTGATCTCAATTTATCATAAACTTAGTCTAAACTATTGCAAATATGTTGTAGATATGGCGTCCCCAATCAATTTTAACCAGTTCCTAGAGAAAGAAAAGCTTAAGAGCAACGGTAGCAACTTCACCGACTGGTTCCGTCATGTGAGGATCTTCCTCAATGGCGGAAATCTGCAATATGTGCTTGATGCACCGCTAGGTGACCCTCCGGCGAGCCGAAACCGATGAAGTAAAAGCTGTTTACGCGACTCGGAAAACTCGGTACTCTCAAGTTCGGTGTGCCATCTTATGCGATGCGGAATCCGATCTTCAAAAACGTTTTGAGCACCACGATCCTCATGAGTTGATGAAAGAGTTGAAGACTATTTTTGAGACTCATGCGGCCGTGGAATGCTATGAAGCATCGAAACATTTTTTCGATTTGTATGATGGAAGAAGGCAGCTCCATTAGTGAGCACATGCTCGTCATGACCGGGCATGCGAAGAAACTCGATGACTTGGGAATAGTGATTCCTAACGGTGCAGGGATTAATCGTGTCCTTCAATCACTGCCACCAAGTTACAAGAACTTTGTGATGAACTACAATATGCGAGAACATGAACAAGGAGTTTCTCGAACTCTTTGGCATGCTAAAAACTGCTGAGATTGAGATCAAGAAAGAGCACCAAGTGTTGATGGTCAACAAGACCACCGGTTTCAAGAAACGAGGGCAAGTCTAAGGGAAAATTCAAGAAGGGTGGCAAGAAAGCTGCCACGCCTCCTATGAAACCTAAGAACGGCCCTAAGCACGATGCTGATTGCTATTCTCGCAAGGAGAAGGGACAACTGGAAGCGTAATTGCTCCAAGTATTTGGCGGATACGAAGAGCGGCCTTATCAAGAAAAAGAAAGAAGGTATATCGATATACATGTTATAGATGTTTATCTCACTAGTTCTCGCTCTAGTACCGGGTATTTGATACTTGGTTCGGTTGCTCATATTTGTAACTCGAAACGGGAACTAAAGAATAAACGACAAGCTGCTGAAAGATGAAGTGACGATGTGCGTTGGAAACGGATCCAAGGTCAATGTGATCGCGGTCGGCACACTTCCTCTACATCTACCTTCGGGATTAGTTTTAAGCCTAAATAATTGTTATTATGTACATGCGTTGAGCATGAACATTATATACTGGATCTTGTTTAATGCAAGACGGTTATTCATTCAAGTACGAGAATAATGGTTGTTCTATTTTTATGAATAATATCTTTTATGGTCGAGCACCACAAAAGAATGGCTTATTTCTATTAGATCTCGATAGTAGTGATACACATATACATAACATTGATGCTAAGCGAATTAGATTGAATGATAATTCTACTTATATGTGGCACTGTCGTCTTGGTCATATTGGAGTGAAACGCATGAAGAAACTCCATACCGATGGATTACTTGAATCACTTGACTTTGAGTCACTTGATAGATGCGAAGCATGTCTAATGGGAAAAATGACTAAGACTCCATTCTCTGGTATTATGGAGCGAGCTACGGACTTATTGGAAATCATACATACCGATGTGTGCGGACCAATGAGTGTAGCCTCGCGCGGTGGTTATCGTTATGTTCTAACCTTCACAGATGATTTGAGTAGATATGGGTATATCTATTTAATGAAACATAAATCCGAAACTTTCGAGAAGTTTAAGGAATTTCAAAGTGAAGTAGAAAATCAACGTAACAAGAAGATTAAATTTCTACGATCAGATCGTGGAGGTGAATATCTGAGTTATGAGTTCGGCATGCATTTAAAGAAATGCGGAATACTTTCACAATTGACACCGCCGGGAACACCACAACGAAACGGTGTGTCCGAACGTCGTAATCGAACTCTCTTAGATATGGTTCGTTCTATGATGTCTCTTGCTGATTTGCCGTTATCATTTTGGAGTTATGCATTAGAGACAGCCGCATTCACTTTAAATAGAGCACCATCAAAATCCGTTGAAACGACGCCGTATGAATTATGGTTTAATAAGAAACCTAAGGCATGTCGTTCCTAAAAGTTTGGGGTTGCGAAGCCTATGTAAAAAAGTTACAACCGGACAAGCTAGAACCCAAAGCGGAGAAATGCGTCTTCATAGGATACCCTAAGGAAACTATAGGGTACACTTTCTATCACGGATCCGAAGGCAAAATCTTTGTTGCTAAGAACGGAACCTTTCTTGAGAAAGAATTTCTCACTAAAGAAGTGATTTGGAAGAAAAGTAGAACTCGATGAGATTGATGAATCTATACTCGTTGATCGGAGTAGCGCGATGCGGAAGTTGTACCGTACCGCCTACACCGGCAACGAGAAAGCTAATGATAATGATCATGAAACTTCGAACGAGGAAACTGCGAACCTCGCGGATCGACAAGGGAACGCACCACTCTGATTGGTTTGATCCTTGTCTAAATGTCATGATTGTGGATAACAATGATGAGGACCACTGCTGACGTATGAAGAAGCGATGATGAGCCCGGATTCCAACAAATGGCAAGAAGCCATGAAATCCGAAATGGGATCCATGTATGATAACAAAGTATGGACTTTGGTAGACTTACACGATAGCGAAAGGTCTGTCGAGAATAAATGGATCTTCAAGAGAAAAACGGATGCTGATGGTAATATTACTGTCTATAAAGCTCGACTTGTCGCAAAGGGTTTCAGACAAATTCAAGGAGTTGACTACGATGAGACTTTCTCACTGTAGCGAAGCTAAAATGCGTGAGGATTTTGTTAGCAATAGCTGCATTTTTCGATTATGAGATCCGGCGAGATGGATGTCAAAACGGCGTTCCTTAATGGAGACATTGAGGAAGAGTTGTATATGGTACAACCCAAAGGTTTTGTCGATCCTAAAAATGCGACAAAGTATGCAAACTTCAGCGTTCAATCTATGGATAGAAGCAAGCATCGAGAAGTTGGAACCGACGTTTTGATAAGGTGATCAAAGACTTCGGGTTTATACAGTGTCATGGAGAGGCCTGTATTTACAAGAAAGTGAGTGGGAGCTCTGTAGCATTCACGATATTATATGTAGATGACATATTATTGATTGGGAATGATATAGAACTATTAAGCGAGTGTAAAGGGTTATTTGAATAATAGTTTTTCAATGAAAGACCTTGGTGAAGCATCATATATATTAGGCATCAAGATTTATAGAGATAGATCAAGACGTCTAATAGGGCTATCACGAGTACATACCTGGACAAGATTCTAAAGAAGTTTAGAATGGACGAAAGTAAGAAAGGATTCTTACCTATGTTACCGAGGCAAGGTCTTGAGTAAGACTCAAGGTCCGGCTACGGCGGAAGAAAGAGAAAGGATGAATCGGATCCCCTATGCCTCGGCGATGGGCTCTATCATGTATGCCATGCTATGTACAAGACCGGATATAGCACATGCTTGTTAGTTTAACTAGCGAGATATCAAAGTGATCCAGGAATGGAACCACTGGACAGCGATCAAGAATATCCTGAAGTACTTGAAAAGAACTAAGGATATGTTTCTTTGTTATGGAGGTGACCAAGAGCTCGTTGTAACAAGTTACACCGATGCAAGTTGGAACACTGATCCTGATGACTCTAAGTCACAATGCGGGTACGTGTTTATATTGAATGGTGCTGCGGTAAGCTGGGCAAGCTCGAAGCGGTGCACGGTGGCGAAATCCTCAACGGAATCGGAGTACATAGCGGCTTCAGAGGCTTCATCAGAAGCGGTATGGATGAAGAGGTTCATTGTAGAGCTCGGTGTGGTTCCTAGTGCATTGGACCCACTAGTCATCTACTGTGACAACATGGGTGCCATCGCCAATGCACAAGAACCAAGGTCACACAAGAGGCTGAAGCATATCAAGCTGCGTTACCACTCGATTCGTGAGTACATCGAAGATGGAGAAGTAAAGATTTGCAAAGTACACACTGATCTGAATGTAGCGGATCCGTTGACTAAAGCTCTCCCTAGGGCAAAGCATGACCAACACCAGAATGCCATGGGTGTTAGGTATATTACAATGTAATCTAGATTATTGACTCTAGTGCAAGTGGGAGGCTGAAGGAGATATGCCCTAGAGGCAATAATAAAGTGGTTATTATTTATATCTTTATGTTTATGATAAATGTTTATATATCATGCTAGAATTGTATTAACCGAAACATTAGTACATGTGTGATATGTAGACAAACAAGAAGTCCCTAGTATGCCTCTTAAACTAGCTTGTTGATTAATGGATGATTAGTTTCATAATCATGAACATTGGATGTTATTAATAACAAGGTTATGTCATTGTATGAATGATATAATGGACACACCAAATTAAGCGTAGCATAAGATCACGTCATTAAGTTATTTGCTATAAGCTTTCGATACATAGTTACCTAGTCCTTATGACCATGAGATCATGTAAATCACTTATACCGGAAAGGTACTTTGATTACATCAAACGCCACTCTGCGTAAATGGGTGGTTATAAAGGTGGGATTAAGTATCCGGAAAGTATGAGTTGAGGCATATGGATCAATAGTGGGATTTGTCCATCCCGATGACGGATAGATATACTCCGGGCCCTCTCGGTGGAATGTCGTCTAAAGTCTTGCAAGCATATGAATAAGTTCATAAGAGACCACATACCACGGTACGAGTAAAGAGTACTTGTCGGGAGACGAGGTTGAACAAGGTATAGTGTGATACCGATGATCAAACCTCGGACAAGTAAAATATCGCGTGACAAAGGGAATTGGTATCGTATGTGAATGGTTCATTCGATCACTAAAGTCATCGTTGAATATGTGGGAGCCATTATGGATCTCCGGATCCCGCTATTGGTTATTGGTCGGAGTGAGTACTCAACCATGTCCGCATAGTTCACGAACCGTAGGGTGACACACTTAAAGTTGGATGTTGAAATGGTAGTACTTGAATATGGAATGAAGTTGGAATATTTGTTCGGAGTCCGGATGTGATCCCGGACATCACGAGGAGTTCGGAATGGTCCGGAGAATAAGATTCATATATAGGATGTCATTTTATGTGAATAAAATGTCGCGGAAGGTTCTATGGAAGGTTCTAGAAGGTTCTAGAAAAGTCCGGAAGAAACCACCAAGGAAGGTGGAGTCCACAAGGGACTCCACCTCCATGGCCGGCCAGCCCTAGATGGGGTGGAGTCCCAAGTGGACTCCACCATAGGGGCCGGCCACCCCCTATGGGAGGTGGAAATCCCACCTTTGGGTGGGAGTCCTAGTTGGGCTAGGTTTCACCACCATATGGAAGGTTTTTGGTTCGGGTCTTATTCGAAGACTTGGAGACCAACTCTTGGGGATCCACCTATATAATGAGGGGCCTAGGGAGGGGGCCGGCCAACCCAAGACCACAAGGCTGGCCGCCCCCTTGAGTGGCCGGCCACCCCCTCCCAAACCCTAGCCAAGCTCCTCTCCTCCATATTGCCCGCATAGCTTAGCGAAGCTCCGCCGGACTTCTTCACCGCCACCGACACCACGCCGTCGTCTTTGTCGGATTCAAGAGGAGCTACTACTTCCGCTGCCCGCTGGAACGGGGAGGTGGACGTCGTCTTCATCAACAACCGAACGTGTGGCCGAGTACGGAGGTGCTTGCCCGTTCGTGGCGCCGGAACCGATCGTGATCAAGATCTTCTACGCGCTTTTGCAAGCGGCAAGTGAACGTCTACCGCAGCAACAAGAGCCTCCTCTTGTAGGCTTTGGAATCTCTTCAAGGGTGAGACTCGATAATCCCCTCGTTGCTACCGTCTTCTAGATTGCATCTTGGCTTGGATTTCGTGTTCGCGGTAGGAAATTTTTTGTTTTCTATGCAACGTTATCCTACAGTACCGGCGTCTCTTCTTTAGTAGTTGCACTTCTTGGGAGGATGTTCCCAATTGCCTTTTTTGGCTTAGTACTCTAAACTATGCCAAAACTACGTAATGTACTTTTTGTGTTGAACTACTATTATAGTATGACTGTTTTCTTTTTCAATAATATGACTGTTGTGTTCTTTTTTAGTGCTGGATCACTGTAATGTTTCTTTTTTGGGTTACTTCCCCCCACTTTTTTGTTAAAGTATTGGAAGACAGGTTAGTTTTGATTTTCAGTCAAGATGGAACCAAAATGTTACCTGTATTTTTTAGGTTCGCCGCGGATTGCAAGTTTCTTTTTCTTTTTTGAACATAGGATGTACTTTCATTTCTTTTTTAAGATGCATCTTTTTCTTTTCCCCTTTTTTTGACTTCCAACAATGTTTTTCTTTTTCCTTTTTTGTTAAAATCAGGTTAAATAAAAAAAGCCTTCCAACGTGCTTCACCTATGAAGCTGGTCAGCTTGTACCCATACATGACACCAGATCAGAGAACTTTGATCAGGGACGCAAAATATGGCGGTATGTTGGAATTCAAATGCTCGAAGCTTCGACCTGATCTCTGCAAGTTCCTGATGCAGAGTTTTGATCCATCGTCATGCGAGTTGGTGTTCCCTGGCCGCGGCTCAATCCCAGTGAATGAAGTGTCTGTTGAAGAAGTACTTGGAGTCCCTAGGGGAAAAGTCGAAGTGCGGTATGAGCGTGACGTTGAAGCCACTAAGTTTATGAAAGAACAACTTGGGAATGGAGTGAGGAAGCAACCTACAATAGCATCACTGAAGAACAAATTGCTATCAATGAAGAAGGCTAATACAAAGTATTTTAGGCTTTTCATCATATATGCCATGTGCTCTGTCCTTGCTGGAGTAAGGATAAGTCCTAATATCTACCCGTCTTTGGTAAGGATAAAACAAGCTAAGAAACTAAATGTATGCAACTTTGTCAACGCACAGAAAGGAATATTGAAGTCTTGCATGTTGTACCTAATGGTACATTTTTTTTGGCCTTTCCCGATTTTTTTTTCTTATGCAATTTTTTTTCCTCCTCAATTTTTTTACATAATTTTTTTTTAAATATGTAAATATCTGTTGTGCTAAGTCTACTTCTATCTTTTTTCAGGTAAATTATTTGGACTCATTACAACTTGAAGGTTTGGGTGTCACTGAAGATGGGACACGTGTGGCAGCATGGACTAATGCAATGGTCACGGAAGCCATTATGCAGGATACGTGGAGTGATGGCCGTTTTGGGAAGGCCCCGGTATATTTGTTTTCACTGCTATATCTTTTTCTGTATATCATTTTTTTGAGTTGTTATGGTAATGGTGATGGCAAATGCATTGTACTAACTGTTTTTTTAATCGCACAGCTTAAACCTGAATTTAGGACCACTACAGGTCAATCTGGATCAGAACAACCTGAATTTATGACCACTACAACTCAATCTGGACCAGAACTTCAAGGAGATGAAGAGACATTTGTGAATGCAAATGAAGAAGAAGGTAGCTACGGACTGAATGAAAATACAGAGAGCGGAAGTCAAAGGTCGGAAGGAAGGGAAAATGACGTAGATGATGTAGCTAGCATTCTTTTTCCAGATGATGCCAACATTGATAGTTTCATTGATCTCAATGCACCAGCAAATCGCACACCACAAGTAAGACATTTTTGCTTCTACCCTTCTTAATGTTACATTTTTCCTTCCCCTTTTTTGTAAATTTTCCTTCATTTTATTCTTTTTCTGGCCTGTTCTATGAATTTTGCCCACTTTTCTTTTCAAAATTAAAAGGACACAGCTAAGTACAAAAAAACAATCAAGGGAGCATGCTATAGTTTTGAAGGCACGGTTAAGATGTTACTTCGGACGCTTGCATCTACATCGGGGGAATGTTCCCCTAATGGCAAAGACTAATCAACTCAGTCTGGTGTGAAGAGAACGAGGAAGTTTGTCAGAGAGGAAGTACATTATGATTCGAAAACATCAAGCAGCTCTGACGAAGATTATGAATGTAACGATGAAGAGTTTGACGAAACGCCAATAGAAGTCTCTCTGGAAGATGAATGCTTAGATTTTTGTGCTTCATTAACACCCAAACAACAAGAAATTGAGCCAGAAGATGAGAGGCTACTACGCCGTAACAAAAGAGCGAAGACTAAGGCATCAGAGGAGCTGCTATCTTTAGAATCCACACCCCTAGGACAGTCATGCATGCCGGTTGGTAACGAAGATTTACATGACAAAGTAGATCCATTGGACATGGACAGCACTCAGCCAGAACCTTCTGTGCTGCAAAATAGTACTGATGAAGAACATGGAGTAACAGCAGATACGGGTACTAAACAGTGTCCAACTGTTGCATCAAGGATGGAGCAGTATGATCCAGTACAATGTGATGCTACTGAAGAACATGGAAACAATGAAAAGCTAGAAACCTATGACCAGCCAGAGTCCGTTGAAGCTTTCCTGGTGGAGTTGAAGGGAAAACAACAGGTTGAGTTGCAAGGACAATGTGTTCCTCGGACCAGCAAGGATACAAAACAAAGGGGATTCATGGAGGCACAATTAGTACAGAGTTTCAGTTTTGATGAAGAGAAAATCAAGCAGATGAGACGTGAAGATCTCCTAAGGATGGTACGGGGGGTCACCTTTTAAAGAGCTAGACATCCCACTGTTGGAATTGCTAGTGCTTAGCATGGAGATAGAAGAATCCAGGAACAATGTAGCAACTTCAATCTTCGAGGACTTACCATTCATGAATACTGATGATGCACAAGAAGGTTTGATAAGTTTAATTGATGGGAATCTGAGGCTGGAGGCTGCAAAACTGATATCTGACATGGAACCCAAGCCACTTACAGTGAGAAGAAGGAAAGTTACCTTTGCTGACCAGAAAACTAACGCTACACCTTCACCAGGCAGATACAGAACTAGGGCAGCTACCCGAGAAGAAGCAGCATCTAGCCCAAATAAAACACTGAGTTCTAGCAAGATTACAACTAATGTCCCAGGAAGGAAAGCATCTCCACGAAAGGGAGCCAGCCAGCAAGGTAGCCCGAACAACGGTGCTAGGCGCAGGGTGACACGAGCAACAAGCTCAGAATTTGTTGATCTCACAGGAAATGATGATGCAACAACCAGTAATTTGACTACCTGTCCAAAGAATGATCCAACTAACAAAAAATTGGACTTCAATGAAACTGTAGAAGAAAGAAGGAAGAAATGTCCGGCCATGGCCCCTGATGCACCACCTTTTGACCTCGACGCCCCACCAGATGAATGTGAGTTTCCTAAAGAAGCTAGTGAGAAGATGCTAACATGAAAGTCAAGGGGTTAATGTCAGCAGCTGGGCAAGAAGGATGCAGCAAAACACAACAGTATGCATCTTCTAACAGCAATACGCATGTCGTCCCACATGAATACGAAAAAAGAGTTGTCAAGGCAGGAAGATTTGAGACGTCCCCTTATGTTACATTTGGTAGCCAGAAACTATACTCTGCGAGCAAGTCAGTTGAATGCCTCTACAAAATGGTTTGTGAGCACGGATCGAAAACAAATTCAATATATAACAAAGAAGTGGTTATTGATATTAGTGACTACTACATATCCTTACAACAATTGGCAGATTCAGTTGCACCAGGGAAGAAACTTGTAAATATTGTTGCCGAGCTTGCAATCAAAATCATGGTTGAAGAGAACGAAAACCCAAGCAAGTACATAATGCCTCTCCGTGTTTCTGTAAGTTATTTAACCTCATCTTTTTTGGTTATTGGTCATTTGTGGGCATATTTTTAAAAAATAGGAAGGCATTGTTTTTCTAAACTTGTGCCATTTTGGGTTTCTTCTCTTTCTTTTTTGCAGAGGTACCTGACCGATCAGAGGTTCGACCTAAAAGATGTTACAAGATGTTTCACTAATACACCAGATGGTAGACTCGACCTTAAAGAAGTGGTGAGTGCTAATTGTAGCTCTAAGCACAGAATACATCGATTCTTTTTTGTTTTTTCAACTACATGTAACTATATTTTTGTCGGGGGGTAACTATTTTTTGTTGGATAACCGTGTATACCAAATACAGTTATAAAAACATCTACTGTTAACCTTTCTTTAGAGGATCAGATGAAAAGAACATAGTACTTATGTTACATCTTTTTTTAATGACTACAATTTTGGTGTCTGATGGATTTTTTTTGCATATGTTCTTTTGATAATTATACATATATGTAACCAGATGTAACTATGTATGACACAAATAGGTTTGCTTCCCAATGTTGGAGAGTTTTGCTGATTGTCCTCCAGACATCTGGCCACTACTTCATGGTGGTTCTAAATATTAAAGCTCAACGTTTTGAAGTCATGGATTCCCTCTCAAAGAATGGCAAAGCATTAATGATTGATATCTGTCATTTCCTAGTTGCGGGTGTAAAGACAATGTGGACAAGAATGTACAAGAATTCCAAAGTACAAATTGGTTCATGGCCAATTGAAGTTGTAGATTCACCAAGGCATAATAATGGGTAAACTCATAACTTGTATCTTTTGGTGGAGCCTGATTATGTGTACGTAAAACCGGTGCAGGTATGATTGTGGTTTCTTCACACTGAAAAATTTGGAAGAGAGGTTTGGAAGGAAAATGCCAACATTTACTCAGAAAGATATCCCAAACATTAGGTGTACACGGACAAGTGGTTACACTGGAACTACAAGACCTTCAAAAACAAGGCCCCATGGCAACTATATCTGTAGGCAAAAGGGGGTAAGTACAGAAACTTACTTCTTATTTTTTCCTTTTTTTATTTTTTGACTTTTCATGGATGACAATTACAAGTAAATGCAGAAGGTAGTTTTGCACATGTAACCCGACAGGGGGAATTTGAATCAATAAACAAGTAAACATAGAACATGTTCTTAAGTTTTTACCATATGGGGATGCAAATTACATGCAAGTCAGCCAAAAATGCACAAACCATATTTTTTTACTTGAACTATTACTGGAACAGAGACAACAACGGTATAACTCTGGATTTGCTAGCCTAATAGGACAATCCGCTGCATCGTGTCCTAAATCATTGCACACACTACACTTAGTGGTACGAGATGTTTTCTTCTGGAGATGTAGTCCACTCTGATTTCTTTTGTGGCCCGGACGCCCTTTAGTTGTAGTTTCCTCAGGGTCTTGCGTCTGTTTGTTGGCACCTAGCTGTTCATCTTGGTCCTTTTGTGCATTTGTTGACATATTAGAACCCGATGAACCTACAGTAGCACTTGTACTTTTTCCTCTTCAATGCATCTGCGGCGGCCTTCTTTTGGTCTGCAAGCTCTCTAACCATAGCTTTCATGTGCTTCTCAGCAATCTCCTTAGTTTTTCTGAAGCCGCTAAGTCAACAACAAGCTTAGAAAACTCTATGCATAAGTTCCCATAGCGCAACAACCTCATCTCCTTCCTGGAAAGCTTCTGCCCGGGGGATGGCTGATGAACTGGTTCAGTAGGTTGGATGACAATATCTGGAGTAGGCTTTGATCACCTAGGAAGGATGTAGTGCTTAGGCATTGTGATCACTGTACCCAAATAGGACATCACTTTCATCACATGGCAGCATAATATTCCATCCTTGTTGAACTTGCAACATTGGCAGTTGTAAATCTCATTTGCAATGTCAACGTCAACCATGTAAGTTTGGCTACCATAACCCATCACAGAACCAAGAATTGGGAATACTTCAAACACGCCACCACCACAGTCACCAGCATTATAAGATGTTAGCTTGCGCAGCTCAAGTTGGAACCGGTTGTAGATTGGTAGAGTGTAAATCTTCAGTGTTTGTTTTTCCATTGGGAAATCGCCCCAAAGACGGACTGTCTTGTCTTCATCGATAAATTCATTACCATCCTCAGCAACATCAATTTGTTCCTGCAACTTCATGAACTGCTTGAAGAAGTCGAAGAGGCTACCATGCGGTCTTGTGTACTGTTTAAGCACCGCATTAAACCCTTCGATGCGTGCTGTCGTTTGTAGGAAAGGGAAGAACCTATGCTTGAAATACACTGGAACAAAATGTTCCCTCAATTCATACACTGATTTAAAATGTGGGTGCTCGACAACATCATGTTTCACTAACATTTCAGCCCATTTTGACTCAAACTCTTCAACAATTACACTATAGTCGATAACCTCATTGAAGTCCTTTCTCAAATCCTCCGTTTTTGCTGTGAAGCTACCAAGACGTTCTTGAATTTTCTGCATAATGTGCCATCTGCAATTCTTGTGGCAAGTATGAACCAATACTGACAATATAGCAGTTCTCATTGCACCATCTTGGTCAGTGATAATGTTCTCTGGATGAAGACCATCCATTGCTTCCAGAAACATTTCGAACAACCAGACAAAGTCTGCAATCCTCTCATTCCGCACAAAGCCACAACCCAACTGGATTGACTGGCCAAACCTGTTTATACCAATGAAAGGCGCACATGGCATTTTATACTTGTTAGTCATGTAAGTCGTATCGAACGAAATACAATCATTGTAGTATTTATAAACTTCTCGGGCAGCTCCATCAACCCAAAAAATGCGCTCAACTCTAGTAAACTCATCCAACTTGAACTTGTAGAAGAAACGAGGGTCTTGTTTCTTCAGTTCTTCAAAGTGATCATCCAACATCTGTGGTATATCCTTGAACTTCTCTTCGGCTACTGTCGCAGTGTAGTTGCTGGATGTTTTTGCATCATACGGAACATTTGCCTTGCTCCCATATAGCTCAGCCATGATGTGCATGATCCTCCCAGAACTCAGATTAACCTCATGCAGTAAGTCAATAAATTTCCTTTCTTCCTTTGGTATTTTTTTGTGAGACCGCAGGTATTTTTTTAACGCCCACTTTGTGAGACACTCATGGTTATGTTCCTCCACTAACTGTGTTAATTGCCATCTAGCTCCAACACGTTTGATACGCAACTTAGCTTTGCATCCTGTTTGAACTGTGATTGTTCTATTTCTTTGTTTCCCCGGAGTAGGTTCTTGTGTTACAGGCTTCCCTGACTTGTGGCAAACAAACACTGTCTTGTCTTTCTCACCATCTTTTGTTGATTTGCGTGACGATTCAATTTTCACAGAGAAACCAATGTGCTTGGCATATCTATTGTAATAAACCATAGCAGCATCCACAGAGTCGTACATCATTCCAACAAATGGAACTTTGGGGACCAAGCCTTCCGGTGTTGATTGCACTTCACCATCGCTGTCACTATCTGCGCTCGATAGTGTTACTCCTGTGTATGCATTTGAGTTAGGATTGTGTCCTGAACCGGAAGGACCAGCAGAAGGCGGAGCTGAACCGGAAGGACCATCATGAGGCGGAGCTGAACCGGAAGGAGGTGTTACATCTGTTTCTTGCCCAGCGGAAGGGTCAGGAACCATGTTGACCAACATGGACAGGGGAACCATGCTGTCCATGGTGAGGAGATCCATTTGGTTCACCATGAGCTCCAGAAGTGCCAGCACCATCATCTTCAAATCCAGTATCTCCCTCTTCAGCATAAGGCTGGTTGAGATCAAATTCTCCAAACCAGCGTGCAAAACTCTTCGGCATTTTTTCCAATTGTTATCGACTGCTAAAACGAAAACAAGAGCAAAACTTTTTCAGTTTTGACTTCTACTATTATATCAAGAAACAACATTTCCTTCTTCTTTACTGTCCAATACACCCAAACAAGTCTAACATTTTCCCTTTTTTGAATGATAGATGCATGCAGGCAGGAGGTACTTCGTTCGACAAGTTGAAGTCAAAGCATTTTTAGAGATATGGTGCCACCTGTGTCATCTTTTTAAAATTTTCCACTATGTTTTGCTACCCTGGTTCATATGGCCACAAGTTTCATACTAGATGTTTCCTTTTTTATATATGATGCATCACTACTATATGTGATTCAGTTTTTTCATCGTGCTGAAAATACCATGCCTGAATGTTAGGAATACTATGATGTATCTTGCTGCAATTACATTGCAGTTACGATCTGCTAGAGCTGAGTTCTAGTTCTGGATCTAGTTGATATAAAGTACTAGATGGTATCAAAACAGTCAAAAGTTCCTTTTGAGAGTAAAAAGGCCAGAGCTTTTTCTATTCATATGCAGGTGTAGAGAGAAACTAGAAAAAGGAACTACCAGATGGTGTAACTACAAGATTTTTTGGAGCAGCAGATGAAACTGGAAGAAGCAGATTCAAAAGAAGATGGAACTAGATCCAGAACTAGAACCACATGGAACTCCGCACTCCAGATGATCCAGCAGATGACAAACCTTTTTGCAAACTGTGCTTTTCGTTGGGATCCCACCAGATATTGTTGGTCGACGTCATGGATGGGCACATGACACTAATAATGGGTATTCAAAGAAAAATTGGTCACCTTGCTACCCCTGTCAATCGCTAGATGGCTAGAGCTTAGAGGCATCACCATACAGACTGTGGAACATCTGCGTCAGTTAAATGATGAGAGCTCAAGCAATTGCTATTGTGTATAAGGTTCAGTGGGTGATACAGTTAAATGATGAGAGCTCAAGCAATTGCTATTGTGTATAAGGTTCAGTGGGTGATACGAGCCTGAAGGGCATCTATATTTGTTGATCTAGGTGGGTTACTTGGTGATATGTTTCTACCGAAAATAATGGGTATTCACCTGAATACCCATGAATTGCTTTGTGGCCGCCCATGGTCGACGTGGAGGAGCAGCTACATCAGTTGTCTTCTGCAGAAGCAAAGATCTTGGAGATAGGATGTATTTTTTTCATGTGGGGTGAGTTCTTTTCCTGGGGGTAGCAATGGCGGCTGCGTTGAGATGGGAGGAGGGGAAGAAGAGGATGGTGGTGATCTAGGGCACAAGAAGCTCGGTTTTTTTGTTTTCTTGCTGGAGGGACCAGCAAAATCACGAGAAATAGGTTGTTTGTTCCCGCGCGTGAGTTACTGAGGGGCCCACGTTCCGAATTGGGAAAGATTCGGTCCCCCTTTACCTTCCTGTTTACAGCCTGTCGGGACTGACCTCGTGTAGCCATTCCCTTAGGTTGTATCTAGTCTACTTTATAAGTACTTAAAACATCTTACATTTTTAAACGAAGGGAGTACATTGCAATGATTTTATTTAGGGAAACGCTTGGTTTTCAATCGGGGATATGACTCGATCGATCCCCCGGGTCCTACGAGCACCGCGTGTCCCAGAACGTGTCTAGAGAAACCGATAGAGGAAGGTCTCACCCACGTTCTCTCGCTCGCATCTTCTTATCTTTTCCCACCCATCTTCCCCATCAAATCCAATCGCCGCTTGATGCACTGGGCGAGCTCGCTCCGCTGGCTGGCCATCTGTCTCCTACACCGAGCGGCTGAGGTGCAGTCCCAAGCGGAAGGAGCCACGCCATGTTGCTGGCTGCCAATGGCGGCCGCCGATGCTGCGATGAGCAGCGCGGAGCTGCTAGGGGCGGTGATGCTACCATCGCCCATCACCGATGCTTCACAGGGTTGGAGGCGGTGCTACCATTGCCTAGCGCAGTTGGTACAAAGGGTTGGCGACGGTGCTACCGTCGCCGAGCGCCAATGCTACAAAGGGGTTGGTGGCGGTGCTACTTAAGGTTGGTGGTGTTGCTACCATGGCCCAACATCGATGTTGCAAAGGGGAGATGAAGGTGCTATCAAAGGTTAGCTGCAGTGCTACTTATGGTTGGCGGTGTTGCTACCATGGCCCAGCACCAATGCTGCAAAGCGAAGACGAAGGTGTTACCGAAGGTTAGCGACAACGCTACCATCGCCCAACACCTATGTTGAAAAGGAAGACGAAGGTGCTGCAAGCGGCGTCGCTACAGGCCATTTCGCAACACAAGCTCCGGGTTGGGCGCAACCAAGTTCTCCACGTCTCCGGGAGATTTTTTTAGTGTCACTCCTGCTTTATCTTGCCGCGGAAGACATGCTAATGTGCTTCTAGGTGAGCGCAACATCACCCAACGCGACGTATTTGCTGCTACCGAGGATGCGTGCTCGCCGGTCCTGGGGAGGCTTCATGTGCGAGTGGTGCGGAAGGAGATCTCGTCAGAAGCCATGGCGATGGGGGATATACCGCAATTAACCCAGGAGGAAAATGACATCCTTGTTGCTGAATTCACAGAGAAGGAAGTTAAGGATGCAATTTTTCAAATGGAGCTAAATAAATCTCCAGGTCCTGATGGCTTCCCAGCAGAGTTCTATCAAACTTTCTGGGAAGTTATCAAGGGTGATTTAATGCCAATGTTCTATCAACTGCATTCAGGAGAGTTACAGTTGTTTAAATTGAACTTTGGTGTTATTACTTTGTTACCAAAGAAGGAGAATGCGGTTCAAATTCAGCAATACAGACCAATTTGCCTTCTTAATGTTAGTTTTAAAATTTTCACGAAAGTCGCCACAATTAGAGCTAATACAGTTGCCGAAACAGTTATTAGTCCTACGCAGTCAGCTTTTATGCCAGGACGACATATTCTTGAAGGAGTGGTTGTCTTACATGAAACTATTCATGAACTTCATAGGAAGAAAATGGATGGTGTGATTTTTAAAATTGATTTTGAGAAGGCATATGATAAGGTAAAGTGGCCTTTTCTTCAACAAGTTATGCGTATGAAAGGGTTTCATCCTAGTTGGTGTCACTATGTAGAACAATTTGTGAGGGGAGGAAGTGTAGGGATCAGGGTCAATGATGATATTGGTCACTATTTCCAAACCAGAAAGGGACTTCGACAGGGTGATCCACTATCACCAATGTTATTCAACATTATTGCAGATATGCTAGCCATCCTAATAGCAAGAGCGAAAGAGGATGGTCAGATAGGAGGTCTCATCCCTCATCTAGTTGATGGAGGAATCTCCATTTTGCAATATGCTGATGACACGATACTTTTCATGGAACATGACTTGGAAAAAGCTATTAATATGAAATTGATTTTGCGTTTTTTTGAAGAGTTGTCAGGATTAAAAATTAATTTCCACAAAAGCGAGATTTTCTGTTTTGGTAAGGCTAAAGAGGAAGAGGAACAGTATAAACAACTATTGGATTGTGAATCTGGCTCTCTACCCTTTAGATATTTGGGTATTCCAATCCATTATAGAAAACTAAAAAACTCTGAGTGGAATCCAGTGGAAAGTAGGTTTGAAAACAAATTAGGATGTTGGGCTGGAAAATTACTTTCCTACGGGGACCGTCTTGTGCTGATCAATTCAGTTCTTACTAGTTTACCAATGTTTATGCTATCCTTCTTCCAGTTACCTAAAGGGGTACGGAAGAGGTTAGATTTTTTCCGATCACGTTTCTTTTGGCAATGTGAGGAAAATAAGAAGAAATATAGGTTAACCAAGTGGAACTTAATTTGTAGACCTAAAGACCAAGGTGGTTTGGGGATTGAAGTTTTAGAGATTAAAAATTCCTGCCTTCTTAGTAAATGGCTTTTTAAACTCCTCTCTGAAGAGGGTTTGTGGCAACAATTACTAAGAAATAAGTACCTATCACAAAAAACTCTCGCTGAAGTTGAAAGTAAACCGACTGATTCACATTTTTGGAAGGGACTAATGAAAATAAAAGGGGATTTTTTTAGTAGAGGTAAATTTGTAGTAGGCTCTGGAGAAGGTGTGCGTTTTTGGGAGGATATTTGGCTTGGTGATGAGACACTTGCAACCCAGTATCCGCAACTATATAATATTGTTCACCGTAAACATGATACTGTGGCGAATGTTATGGGGTCAACTCCTTTAAATATTGGTTTTCGGAGAAGACTAATTGGGGATAAGTGGGATCAATGGACACACCTTTGTCAACGCTTAATGATGATAAATTTAAATGATGATATTGATAAATTTGTTTGGGGTCTAACCTCCACAGGGAAATTCACGGTTAAATCGATGTATAATGATATGTTAAATGGACACACACGATATCTCCGCAAGTATCTTTGGAAAATAAAAATCCCACTGAAAATAAAAATCTTTATGTGGTTCCTTAGTAAGAAAGTTTTGTTAACCCGTGATAATTTAGCAAAGAGGAATTGGAATGGAAATACAAAATGTTCTTTCTGTGATGCCGAGGAATCAGTTGAACATTTGTTTATTTCTTGTCCGTTTGCTAAACTTATTTGGCGGGCTCTTTTCGCTGCGTATAATATTCCACCTCCATCCAATATAACAAATATGTTTGGAAATTGGCTTAATGGAGTTGACAAAGATGATAAAGCTAGAATTCGTATTGGCATTTCGGCTTTATGTTGGTCAATTTGGAATTGCAGGAATGATATGGTTTTTAACAAAAAAGATACTACCAATTTTTTGCAGGTTATCCACACTATGGTCCACTGGATCTAGCTTTGGCGTTTCTTGCTCCCGGAGGATCAGCGGGAATGCATGGTTTCTGGATGCAACCGTCTTCGCATGGTTGCCCAGGATATTTTCTACCAGGCTACTTGGCGGCATGTTAAGAGATTACATGATGCTTAGTTTGCTTAGTACTTTTTTATTTTTCCGATGGTTGATTTTTATATCGACCCTCGTTGATCCATGAGTTGTAAACTTTGAATTTGGAATGTTTTAATAAAAGGCTGTGTGCATCAACCGATGCAGAGGCCGGGTACACCCCATTTCGAAAAAAAATGGCGATGGGGGATTTTTCCTGCCTTTCTGGGGCGAGGGAGACTGTATGGAAGAGGCAGCGAATCGAGCGGCCGAGCTGGCTCCAATCTACATTTGGGAAGGCGGGGGATTGGGGATTCCGGTCCCTCGGGGGACGCTCAGCTCTGCCCTTTATTTAATCAATACAGTGTCGTACTCTCTAGAAAAAACTAGACTGTACTCCCTCCTTTCGATGTGCAACTGCAATGGAAATGATGCAAAAAAAAGATGCTTCTTGAAATGCGTCCAACTCATCCATGGCACAGGACGGTGCTTCGCAATAAAATTATAAGACATGTTAGGGCATCATCTATCTATGTATGTTGCCAAATCACATCACAAGCTGAGACCCACCTAGCAGATTTATGGTAAAGGGAGTACTACTACTTCACAATGTATGTTACAAAAACACACCATAAATTAGGCCCCACGTGTTAGGAAAAAGTAGTCAAAATGTGAAATTTGTGACCAATAGTGGATAGTGCAGCCCAAAAAGTACTATTTATTTATTCTTTGCGGTAGACTATAAGCTTGTGGATTGCTTCCACTATGTATGCAAAAATCCTTAAGGTGTATTTTCTCTTGTGGATGATTTTGTGGACTACATAGTGGATGCCCTTACAATGGATAATATTATATACTATTATCATGCATATACAAGTATAAGATACTATCTCTACAATGCATGATATCATTACATTTTCACATTATTATACTATTGATAATTGCATTGTCACGTCAATTTTTTGCATGCATGAAATTATACTACCTATAATATCTTTATTACCGTAGTCTAAACAAAACAATTTGGCGAACATCTGAGTTCCAAGACCTACAAGTTGGATGGATCAAGCAACGTGTAACCATTGACCTCGTTCGTCAAAGCGTTTTTTCAATGTAGTTCCACGTACTTCCTCTTTTTCTAAAATGTAAGGCGTTTGATGATTCATTAAAGTTAAATCTCACTAACTAAATATTTAGAAAAAATGTACATCTGCAATATTAAATGAACATATTGAAAAATATACTTTATGATGAATCTATGTATATTGATTCAGTATCGTAATTGTTCATATTTTTGTGTATAAATTTGGTCAAGCTTAGATCATCTACAGTGACGTCTCCCAAACCGTCATCCAAAGGGTTTGGGGCTCGCCGGACAAAAAAACCGTTCCCAGCCGCGTCCCCCAGAGCCGCTTTTTGTCCGGCGCGGCTTGATACGGTGTCCGGCGCCCCGAGCTCGTACCCGCTACACAGGGGACGCTTCGGTGACGCCGGACACACCAAAAAGCGAGGCGGGGAGTGGCGGGACCGACGGGTCAGCGGCACATTGAATTTTAACCTAACCATCGCCTACCTCGCGACGGAAGTTATTGGTGCGTAACGACGGTGCAGTTCCCGCGGAGGCGTAGCAAAGCGTCTCGTCGCGCCTAGCTCTGCGTGCCGGCGTTAATAAGCGCAACCGCTCCCCCGCCTCCCTCCGGCCTATAAAAAGGGCCGCCTCTCATCGTCCCTCTCACACACAAACCCTAGCGCCTCTCTTCCCAACCCTAGCCGCCACCATTTCAAGAGTCGACGCCATGTCTGGTAGAGGCGGAGGCCGAGCTCGCGGCCGTGGTCGTGGTCGTGGCCGCAGCAGAGCTGCACGCTCGCCGTCGCCTGCGACGCCGTCGTCTTCATCGTCGGACATGCAGGACGAGGAAGGGCCCGTGCTGTTCGAGTTCGTCGTCATCCTCAAGGGCGACCCACACGCCATCTAGAGGCTGCCAGACACCTTCGCCGACTTCGTCGCCGGTGACGGGCGCCCGGGTTCGCCGCATCTGCGGGAGGCTGCCTGTTGCTGCTGCCGGTGGATCGTGGACGTGATCTACAACGTGCGCGGCAAGATGTACCTCCACATCGGCTGGGAGATGTTCGCGCGCTACCACCGCCTCGAAGCCGGTTTCGTGCTCATGTTCTCCTACTTTGGCGAGAGGGACTTGAGTGTCAAGGTGTTCGACGAGACGCGTTGCCACCGACACTACCACGACGACAGCGCCGAGGACGACGACGACGACTGATGAGTGTTGTTTCTTCGCAGCGAAAACATGAACGGAGGTTTCTGGTTGTTCTTCCTCGGAAGAACCAACAGGGGCACCGTTAATAGCTGGATTTTCCAGTTTGGGTGACTGGGTGTGCCCTCGAGTGTTCTTTCTTGGCAGCGAACACACAAAACCTTCGATGCCTGGCCTAGTTAGGTTTAGTTATTTTGCAATGTTTTATATTTGTGTCAATCATGGTTCAAACTATGTATTAGTTTGTGAAAACCATGTTCTAGACTATGTCTTCGTGTAAACCACGTTCCCAATTATGTATTAGTTTGTGAAATGTTTCTTCTCTTTATTGAAATAAAAATGAAAAAAAAACAAAAAATAGAGTATTTTAATGTTTGGTGGCGGCGTTTGGGGGACGCGGCTGGGGAGCGACGTCCCCCAAACGCGACACGAACGAAACACTCCCCAAACGCTCAATCCGTCGCCGTTTGGAGTACGATTTGGGAGACACGACTGGAGATGCTCTTAGTAAGCGTTAATTTTTTTGAGTAACTTTTAGACTTCTTACATTTTGGGACATATGGAGTATTTCGGGGGCATCGCTCTAGTCGCATTTATTGTAATTTAACAAGCTAAAATATAACACATAAAAGAAGGATAATTCTGGGTTGTCTAAACTTTTACACCATCCTACATCGCCAAATAATCCCGAGTTGAAATAAAAGAGTCTCCGTATGCATCTTCTTGATATTGAGAATGGTTTCGCTTGATGTTGCGGTCGGGGGTCTCAACCTCCTTTTTCAAAAAGAACCAAATGACCCCAAGTTGTTTCTGTTGTAGAACAACGGAGGGAGTCCATGTAAAGATGTTGGTCGCTGGATGACACTCATTGGGGGCGCCAGATATAGGTTGTGTCACGACATTGTCTAAATGTGTCGAAGCTTTCACCAATTTATTTAAATTTCAAGAAAACAACGTGAGGTCGCGTGGCTAGCTAGAAGGATAGTCGCACCCACAACTCATCAGAGTTTGAACCCTAGGTTCATTGATAACGAGGTGCATGTTGTTACTTCGGTCAATCTCAAAACCGTATCCGTGGTCTCAGTCTTTCAGAGGTGCTCATAAACCCGATCATTGTGATTGTATAAACATGTATGTGAGCGTGTTCGTTGTTAATATGTTTAAAGAAAATGTATTTCAAGTGATTTGTATGGAGAAAATGTATATCGTAAGTTTAGACTATTTGAAACGAAATACGAAGTAGATGAATTTGTCAAAAATTAATCCCGAAAGCTTGGCAACATCATAAATCATAAATCTCTGTCATTACACCCAAGTCTAGAGTATATCTTTTCGATAAAGGGAATTTATTAATATCGAGAGATACCAAAAACATCTAGCATCTGCAACAACGCAATACCGAAACGGCACTACGGATGCACACAGCCAAACAAAAGAAAATTAACTAAAAAATAAAAGTCCCGCTACGGTATTCTAGCCCTAGCAGCAACAATACAACCAACACCAAGACAACACCTGAACTTCAGGCTCTCCAAAAGCGACGCCTTCAAGATGGAAACAGTGCACAACCACCGTCATCGCCCAATCAAAAATCTTAGGTTTTCACCCTGAAGATAATCCCCGCTCTCAAAACAATGTCTTCAACAAGGCAATTGCCAGGCACAACCAATTAAGACCAGACCTTGAATTTTCACCCTGAAAGGTAAGACGCTGAACTTCACCAGTGTTGTCTCCCCCACTTGCATACTGCTGTTGCGACGCCTGGAACATGAAGCAAGCCCCTCAACAGTGCACAGACTAGAACCTCCATTGCTATTCCTCCAATCCGGCCATCATGATATTCTCCGCCTCTGACTTCACCATGAACCAAAATGTCATCTGGTGGCAACACAGAAAAGAGCTTCTCGCCGCTCCCTCCAGAACCAAACGGTCGAAATAAAAGCATGGGCGCGCACGATCGAATACCTCACATCCAGCAAACTGTAGGCATCGTTGCACTGGTACATTCGCCGATGGAGCATTCCGGAACTCAACATTCCGACCAGATCGAGAGAAACCAGCCTCAGAAAGATCTCTATCTTCGCACAAGAAGAACCCTAGGACAACCACCTTTATTCAAAGAAGCAGACGAACAGGCCCCCACTTCGACATCCGCCGTCCAACGCCAACGAACGAGGTTGAAACAACCTCCACCACAGAGACCTGGCGAGATGCCGTGCAGCAGGCCACAGCCCACGCTACCTAGATCGGGCCCGCGCAGCCCAGATCAGCCCTTAGCTACCCAGATCGGGCCCGCAAGGTCGGTCGGCCGCCGGCAATGCCGCGCCGCCTCGCACCGACAGGCCTGGCCGCCACACCGCCGGATCCCCGCGTCCGCCGCTGGATGCACCACCACCACCACGCAGCCCGTGAAGAATCGCCCTAGCGCTGAAGGGCTCCTCCTCGCTGCGCCTCCTCGCCCTCCGCCGTTTGGCAGCTGGGCGCCGCCACCACCGCCTGCGTTTGGAGTATGTCTATGTAGTGGAAATATAAAACCCTGTGTCGCGGTCCAACGGTGGTTGACACAAAGGCAGTGTGTGTGCCGGCGTGCAGAGTTCCGGCTACACGTACCGAGTGACAGTGCGATTGCGTCTGCCACCCACCGGTCTACCGTCTACTACTACGTCCTAGGCCATTGCCGAAAGTTACACACACGTCACTCAAGCTCAAGTCAAGCTAGCTAGCCGTGCTTTGCCCTTTCGCAGAATCCGAAGCAGTGTCATTACCCGCGCAGCGCCGACAGACTCGACCGCAGCTGCCAATCAAGCTGTCATCCCGCCGGTCACCGCGACGGAGACGGAGTTGACGCATTTCCACTCCACTCTCACCCACCCACACCGTCACCTCGGCCACCAGCTTTCTTCACTGAAGCTTGCAGACACTGGCAGCTGCGTGAGAGTACTTGCAACCAGCAGACTGCAGACGGAAGCTGGAAAAGGAGAGGAGTACGTTTCTGAATTCTGAATCACTTGGGTTTCCATGCGGGAAGAAGAGGCCGTGCAGGTAAATTCCGTCAGATCGTGGGTGCCCCCGGGAATCCCGGCCGGCATCGATCGCCGGCGCTTTCCTCTGTCCGTCCCCCGGGAGACGCGCATCGAGACCGTGCTGTGATGGCTGACTCTTTGATTCGTGGCCTTTGCGTGTGCGCTTGCGCTTGCTTCTCATCTCCTCCATGGCTCGAGTTCCCTCTTGCCGATGCATCCTGCCCGACGACGCCTTGATGGGGAAAAAGTGTTCCAACTGCCCATGCTTGAACTCACTCGTTTCTCAATTACCTCACCTTGTGCTTTTGCCAAAGTTAAACTTTGTAAAGTTGATAAGAGATTTAGGAAAAAATATCAATATTTAGAGTGCAAAATTATTGTTTTAGAATCGTCATAAAGTATACTTTAAATTATATGCGTTTAGTATTATGAATGTTTATATTTTCCTTTTAGTTTTAGGTAAACTCTACAAATTTGACTTTGACTAAATTCTGAATGCGAGGTAATTGTTTTTTTTCTCGCGGGCACGCGAAAACGCGAGGTAATTGTAAAAGGAGGGAGTACCACGTGTTGAGCCCTCTTGTGCTTCTCCATCCTCCCACTGACTACCGTCAAACAGTGACCTAATTTTTTCACAGGTTGGCTTTGCAACAATACCGAGTACATACTGATACTTCTTATATCGGAGGGAGTAGCAAACAAGTTTTTGGTGAGAAAAGAATCCTGGAATGATCAATAGAGTTAAGCATGTAAGTCATGGAGTTCTTGCCAGCATTTTTCTTGCTAGATGAGAATGAAATCTGTTTCATTTTCTCATTTTCATTTTTTAAATATTGTGTGTTTAGAAAGCTGAAATCTTTCATTCTCACTAACTATACAATATCGATGTTGTAGGCATGGTTTATCGTTATATTGATGGTCAATAGTTCTTTTGAAACTCTATATAAATACTGGTAGACCCATATATGAATGTCTGGTCTACCAGTATTTATAACAACAACCGAACTATGAGAAGGATGCTCCGAAAAATACGTTAAATGGAATGATGTGCGAGTGAATACCACCTTAGAAAGGTTCGTTGTAGATTCATGGACTTTGAGCCTTGGTGCGTCACGAACTTAAGTTGTATGAGCTGACATATACTAACTTCGGCACCATGGTGGATGGTATTGAGCTTGGCGTGAGATCTTGTTGAAGTGCCATAATAAGTCCTTGAGTTTCATATATATGAATCCATTTCTCAAAGGAGTGGGAACCATTCTCCGGTGGAAAATGGTTCAAAGGTCAATATTCTGACATTTAGGTGCCAGGCAAGTGATATCGATGAGATTCTGGATTTTAGTCAAAACTCGGATTTCATTTTTTAAAATTGTTGCTTGTTGCTTGTTGGAGAATGTGCAGTTTTGTAACTTTTTGCCTGGTAGTGCTAGGTCAATTATACCCATCCTCTGATTATACCAGTGATTCATGTAATCCTGATGGATCTTGTAATTCTGATGGATCTCAATACGTCGAACTGGTAGTGGGCCGGTACATCGAACTGGTAAGTTTTAATATATAAATTTCGCGAAATTCGTTTGAAATTTTGATGAAAGTTTTCTCTCACCTCCTCCTCGCAAGCTTGACACGTGGTCTTTCTCATAAAGCGAACAAACAAATTAATCTAGTTTTCCTAAAGGAAATCTTGATTTCCAAGATAAAATCTGACTAAAATTTGATAATCAAGACCTAACGATTCCACATATTCAAAGAAAAATCACATATATAATAATTAATGTTAATTTTAGTTTTCAACCCTTTTCTACATTATTATTTACCTTGTCAGCCCTGCATGTAAATGGTAGCCGTATGAGTGATAACTAATCCCATTTTAGTTTTGTATTTGTGTACCTTTTGTTTGAACTTTTCATGTCACGGTGTAGGCCTGGTCATGTCGAGCATTTTCTTTTAAACATATGGACATGTCAATCGAGCGATGGAGAGAAAATCATATTTTCAAATTTAATTAACAACCATGAAATAATGATTTTTTCCCAAAAAGATAAACAAAAAATATTTGGTAGGGTCATGGAATGGTCGACAAAGGTAACATGCATGTCCTCGTGTTTTTGCCAACATTTTATTTTGTTGGACCTGTAAGAACATGAGTTCAGTTTCTGTGTCTTTTTTCTTTTAAATTGTATGTTCTTAAAATGGTTAAATATTTAGTTGTTACTATACATGTTGTGGGATTGATGTTCATTATATTGAATTATTGATCTTAACTAGGTAATTAAAGACTCGTCATGGTATTTCAGTTGAAACTCTATAAATATTGGCAACCGAATCAAGATTGTAAATTTTCCATATCTAGGTGTTTCTTATGTTCAAATGTTGCATTTTTTCTAATTTCTTATGTACAAAGAGAAATAGGGAGAAAACAAGTAGTTTTGGTATGATGTGGTGAATATCACACAATCACATTGCTCTCGACACATACATATATTAAATAGAAAACTAAGTTAAACAATGCCTCCGTAATTTTTTTGGGTATTATCTTGTGCCAAAATACTGCTCCTCACCTATATTAAGTTGATTTTTTCTACTGAAAGGATAACATACTAAGATCAAGTAGTTAATATCTTCTACTCCCGTCCTATACAACAAACCAATGTCAAGAGCTGGTTCAAACACCTAGAATGCATACAACCAAATTGTTACAATAAACACAAGCCCAAGAGTTACATGAAGCGACCACGTGGCAGCATGATTCATCGAAGATTCACAACCCTTGAGCCTTGGCTAGACATCCTCCATAATGTTTGTCTCGTTGCACCTAAGATGTTTGTGTTGACATGGACTAACTTGGGCGCCATGGTGGGTGGTATTGAGCATGGTGTGAGATCTTGTTAACACTTTTGCCATAATAAGTCCATGCGTTTGTTGTAGGAAACCATGTCCCAGTGCAATGGAAACCATTCTCTGATAGAAACTGGTTCAAGGATTGATATTCTGACTTTTAGGTATCAGAAAAGTGATATCCAGGGAAGATTGTGCATTTTAGTCAAAGTTCTGGATCAATTTCTAAAACTTGTGGGTTGTTGTTCGTTGCTGCAGAAAGTGCAGTTGTGAAACTTTTTGCCAGGTAGTGCTAGGTCAATTATACCGGGGATTCGTGCAATCGTGATGGACCTCACAATACATAGCGTACGGAGCACATCTAGTAGTGGGCAGGCGAGATCGAATTGTAAGTTTTATGGAGGCAAAATAGACTATCAACCACTTTACTGAAAAGGAGACTGTCAACACACGCGACGGTTGCGCAATGGCCTTTGGTTCAAAAGGGACGGGAAATATTACCATATGGTCATACCAAAGCTTTGTTCTGGCCTTTGGGCAATGGCCAGTGCTCGATGCATGTTGCTGCAATTGCTCGGTGCACTTACCTCATTGATCGGATCCGCATCTCTCTCCACTACCCCAGAGGGCCAAGCGAAGGTCATGGTTTTCCCAGACGCCCCTAGCCTCGTGCCAAAAGGCCAGTTGATTTGCCCTCAGAACAAAACTGAGATTATTAGTAGGGGCTATCTCCCTGCGCGACGCGCCTGGTGCTCGAAGAAAATCCGACTAGGGCTTGCATCGTTTCAAACTGAAAATCTGCGAGAGTTAAAGCGGCGAATCCGACCAGGCCACCGCAAATCCCCGAGACAACGACGGTCACCGGAAAGTTGTCTCTGGCGTTGCTGTCCGTAATTACTCGGCCAATCTGTAATTATAAACTACGGCGTGGAGTGGAGTGCTCCGCACAATTGAGTGAAAACTCGATCGTCTATCTCGTTAGCCAATTGGGCAGAGGGTTGGTCTGTTGTTGTGTGCGTCAGATTGCACACGCATGCTCGAAATGGGAGTCGCAGGGTAACAAGAACACGCCAGTTTTGACACACTCAAGGGGCAGCCGCGCAGACGCTTGTCGGTTCCCCTGTCTGTTGCGTTGAATTTGATATATAAGTATACACTTGCTGCTTCAAAGCAGGCGAAGCATGCCAATTGGAACAGTTCTTTATGTGTAGAGAGAGGAATGGAAAGGAACTTGTATTATTCCTTTGGGACTAATTTAAGTATCTATCGGTCTCAAAGACAAAAAGATTGTCCAGGAAACATGCAAGCATGTTCTTCCGGAAAAAGGAAGTATCAAAGTGGTAGGTCTTACGCAATTGGTACGACCTAAGTACCAAGGAAAATTCGTCGTCAAAGTTTGCACTAAATTTTTAAAAGAAAACAGAAACTTCATTGGGGGTGAAATTTTGATACAGAAACTGGGTTTGATATATCTGCCACTTCAATAACGTTGCCAATTGGCATGGTTTTTATGCAGAGATGGAAAGAGATTGGATTGTCGACCCTCCTAACTAACATATGTATATGTATGTATTCAGGAGCAACCATGCATGTTGTTCCACAGGAGACGAAGTACGCATGGCAAGAATAGGCCCTACGCTGCGCCAAACACCATTGCTAAAACAATCACATGGCAGCATTTCCCTGTAAAAGTTTCACAAACGAAGACGCAAAATGCTGTGCTTTATCGACTAGAATTTCAGCGGACACATGGATTATATCGTGGCCGTGAGTTTCATAGCGGATCAAGATGCGCTCTATCTCGCATACATAAGCAATACCTTGTTGGTCGACCATGGAATCGGATGGCACACAACGATGCGTGCTGACAGCCGGAGCTGGCTGACGACTCCGAAGCGAGAAAGACCGTGATGGAGGAGAAGAACACGTGCAGTGCCGGCTAGCCATTCCTGATCCCACGAGGTGGGAGGAGAAGACGGTTGCATGCACGTGCCCTGCTTCTCCAACGCGGTCCTTCTCGCTGATCTTGCGACTGTTTCTCTCCACCGATGTGTAGCCTGTCCTTCTCACACTGAGCCTGAGAAACTAATGGCGAAGAGGAGGCAGAGGAACCCCTTCCTCTTTTATACAAGTCCCAGGAGAGAGAAGAGAGAGAGATATTTCGCTGGGAGGGAGAGGAGAGGAGAGGGGAGCATGCAGACGCAGAGCAGGAGGGGTATCGATTTAGTTTTTGGGTGGAAACGGAGGAGAGCACAGCTGAGCTGAGCTGAGCAGGGGCCAGTGGCGAGGCTGTCAGGCTTCACTTCGCTGCAATCCTGTCGGGCCACTTACACCCCTGTCACGCCTGTGGCGAAGGCGACTTCCCTCAAATCTTCTGCTCCTGCTCACCTGACGCTCGGATAGTAAAATACGTGGTGAGCGTGTCGCGGAAGTGCCGGTTCATGGTCATCCGGCGTGCCAAATCGCCAAATGAAAAATCAAATAGTTCTCCAATTAATTAATACATACAGGGAGCACCTATCTAGAGCATCTCATGTAAAATAGAGCACCCAGAAAAAGTATTAGGTATCAAAAATTAAGATATACTAGGACACCAAGACAGTTTGTGCCTTTTAAGATGACGCATTCTAGGGCATGACCACCGCAGCAGGTGATGTAAAATAGGGCACCACACTTGTCAACATATTAAATTTCAATAACTATGCAAGACCACCGCAACATATCAACAACAAATGAATTTTAGACTTTGCAAGATCATCACACATATGAAATTATATTTCAAATCCACATGGCATACCATATCATAGTTCAAAGCGTACCAGACAAACACAAACCGAAAGGCTACCGGTCACACTCACATCGGCTAGAAAACCCAATCCCACGAGTCCGCGACGACTCCCAACTCCCATCTCGCTCCACCCCTATCAGATCCGTTCCTTCCTCGCACCGCCCAAACCACCGTGTCTTGTACTCGCATAGCGATGGAGTTTGGAGTAGGGCCGCGCTGAGGGAGCCGCGGCGGTGTTCTCGCCGCGCGCCGTCCACCTCGCGCTCCTTCCGACGGTCATCCCTGGACGAGATCGTCGGCAAGACGCGAGCTCGAACAGCTCGTCTCCTTTGTGTGTTCGCGTGCTTCCTCTGGAGCGACGACCTCACGAGCACGCTGAAACTACCCGACGGGGGACGATGTGCCTAACACAGCGCCTCTGCTCTGGCGACGAGGCAGGCGACTGGGACGTCGCCGCGCCGCTCCGCCGCCGCCGCCGCAAGTCCCGCGCCCATGGGGGGCGCCTGGACGTTGGCGTCTGCTGCTCGCCGACGGGGAGTAGGTTCTCCCCCTTGGCGGACGCGCTGCGCTCTCCGCCCTCGCCCGCGCGGGTAGTCTCCTCAGATCTGGAGCGTGAAGACGATGACGAAGTGGCCGCCTCGCCCGCGGCAGTCTGCCTTGGAAGCTTCTTCGACCCTGCTTGGACCGTCTCGGGGCCGACGGTCCCATCGCCGCCTCAACCTGCCCCTGCTCTTCGTGTTGCTGCGCCGCCGCCGCCGCTCCTGGGGGAGCAGGACTTCCCACCGCTGCCATCCCGGGGGCTGCCTCGGACGGAGCCTCAGCCTGCTTCACAGATCCCTGCGCACCGGGGAAGTCCGTCCTTCCGCGTGGGGGATCTGGCGATTCCCCTCCCGGTGCCCCGAAGGTTGCCGTTGTGCTCCTCGACGGCGCCGCCGCCCGCCGCCCCTTCTCGCGGTCCTGACGCTCCTCCTGGGGAAGAAACCCTAGCGGGCCTGCTTGGGCCACGGGGGCCTGGAGGGCCTGTTGGGCCGCTTGGGCTGGGCCTCTCCCATTCTGTCGGTCGCAGGGGCACGACGGAGTTTGGGAGCGCGCCGTCGGATGGTCTACACGTGGCCTCGCCTTCGATCCAAGAGCGCACTGCGGACGAGCTCTCCGATTATTCCAATCCTGCCCCTCCGCCTAGGGTTTTTAAGTGGTGGTGGCTCCCCCCGGGAACCCTAGATCTTTCACTCGCCTTCCCCGCTCCTCCCAGTGACGTGCGCCGCAACCTCGCCAGGGCAAAAACCCTAACCCTAGCCAACGACTCCGACCGTCCCCTCCCGGTTCTCTCCGCTATGGATCGAAACTCGTCCTACGGGAAGCGCTCCTACGAGGAAAGCCAAGGGGGCTACTACCGTTCTCGTGACCAAGACCTCAGACAGAAGCTGGATCGGGAACAGGAAGAACAGCGTCGGCAGCAGAGGTCCCGCGATCGTGAGGGAGATCGCGCGGGCAGCTCCTCCTGGCGCCATGGCGACGACCGCTACCCTCAGGAACGTCTCCCTCCCCCACCACCCCCTGGGCCGCGTGGGCGTGACCCAGCAAGGGTTCAGAACAAGCGCTCTCTGCGCCAGCATCGCCAACCTCATGGCTCTGGGCCCCCTGTGCCGCGCTTGGACGCCTCTGCCTCTGGGGTGGCAGGGCCGGCCAACCCTGATGCAGCCCACATCACGTGCTACAACTGTGGCAATCAGGGTCACATCCAGGCGGACTGCACCGAAGAACCTTTCTGTGTCAACTGCAAGAAGTCTGGGCACCTCTCGGCGATGTGCGCTGCTATCTCCAGGGCCCTGGCGCCATTCTGGGCAGGCTTCGGGGGCGGCCGCCAAGGCTTCATGTGCTGTGAGGTTCCCCAGGAAGAGCTCCACCAACCTACGGCTAACTCCGCCACAGTGATCATTGAACAAGGAAGCTTGACAGCTGAAGAAGTGGAAGAGGAGTTTAAGGATCTGGTTGACGAAACCTGGGATTGGCAAGTCCGTCAGATCAGTGCTTCGGACTTTGCTGTGGTTTTCCCGTCCAAGGAGAGTTTAAGGATCGCCATCCGCGGGGGAGGCCTGACCCTTCCGTCCAGCAAACTCAAAGCAATCATCACCATGCAAGTTGGGGACCCGCTGGCGTCGGAGACTCTGGTGGAAACTTGGATCCGCTTGATCGGCGTCCCCCCTCCTCTGAGACATGCCGACCGTCTTCTCCTTTGCACGCGGGAGCTGGGCCGCCCAATTGGTGTGGATATGGACTCCCTCGCGCACCCCTCGGCCCCAATCCGCATGTCAGTGGGATGCCAAGCCCCAGTTCAGCTACAAGACTACATCACCCTGTTTGTTAACATGCAAGGCTACCGCATCAGAATTGAGCGTGAAGATCTCGCGGCTGCCGAGTCACCACCTCTTGCACCTCCCCCGGCCCCTGCAAGAGGGGGAGATGATGACAAGGACGAAGACAATGAAGAAACAGACGAGGACCGTTGGGACGGCTACAGGGGCAGGCACCGCAAGAACGACAAGGAAGTGTCCTCAGCCCCGGCGGGAGGGGCTGGGGGCCCAGGTCGCAAGTCGTGCGCTCGGGAAACGTTCGCGTCAACCGCGCAGATTCCAGCACCCTCATCCAGCGTGCAGCTGCCCGCCTCAGTCTTCTCCCAGTATGGCACAAACCTAACAGAGACAGGAGATATCTTCCCGATGATGGCCAAGATTATGCACGGCGCAGTTGAGCGGCCACTGCCACAGACGCCTTCCGATTCAGTGGACACTGACACTTTACAGGCCTCCCTCTCTATCATCTGCGACACGCCTGAAGACGCTTTGGTCGCGGATCATTGCGACCCGACCCCTGGCAAAGCTATGTCTCTATCCCAGGCTGACAGGGAGGAGGCAGGTCTTGAGAGTACCCCTCAGCAGGCATCCAAGGAGCAGCCGAGCCGTGACAGTGAGAAGAGGAGCAAAAGCAACCATGACAGGCCCTCACGGCGTCTGATGTTGGAAGCTGCCGAAGCGGCCGAGAAGACCCTGACCGGCGAAGTGGAGGTGGTGGACCAGAACTCGCCCGTGAACTCACCTGTGTGCACTCCACAGCTACACCTGGCCCCTGCTATCTCGCGCCACCCCACGGTGCGACAACTTCTTCTCGAGGATTCTCCCATCCCGGCCCTTGGCGCGACTGTGGCCCGCGCTCCGCGATCCAAGGCCGTTCCTGCTCAAGCGGACCGCAAGAGTGCGCGAGGAAAGGGCCTCACAGACGGCCCAGTCCTGGAACGCGCAATCCGCTACACCGCCGACAAGAACGCGTCGTCCAGGCCTTCGACGGACAAGGCTGCAGCAAACTCCCCACCAGCCCCGCAGATTCTAGGTACGTCTTCACTTAACGAGTTTACTGCCTTCCAAGACTCTTCCGTTGAACACCTTCTACAAGTAGCCAAAGATAGCTGTATCCTGTTCAAATCGGTCGACAAGTCTCCAGCTCAGTTAGTGGCCCTTCTTCAAGCAAAGGAACTTGCACAAGCAGAACTTGCCGCCGCACGGAAAAAGGTGGAGGAAGAGGAGTTGAAGCGCAAGAAGGAGGAAGAGCTGAAGGGCAGCTCACCAGCCGCAGCTTCGACTGCGCCTTTGCGAGAGAGTCCAAGGGGGACTCCCTCGGCAAGGACAGAGAAAGCCGTTTGTGCGCCTATCAGACCGAAGCGTTCTAGAGCGATGGCCAGACCAACCCCAATGGGCTCACGCCCTCTCACCCGCCGAGCACGGGCTCAACAGCAGGAGCCCCAATGAGGGCCCTCTTTTGGAATATCCGAGGGTTCGGCAGGAAGGGGCGCCGAACCCTCCTCAAGGATTACTTGCGCCTTCACCGGATTGATGTTGTGCTACTCCAAGAAACCATCAAGCAGGATTTTTCGGACGCCGAGCTCAGGAGCCTTGAAATTGGGGACAAGTTCTTCTGGGATTGGCTTCCCGCTTCGGGACATTCGGGTGGGATGCTCATCGGAGTCCGCGACAGCATGTTTGAGGTGGGCGCGATCAGCCGCGGCCAGTTTTTCCTTAGTGTTGCGGTTCTACATAGGGTGTCGAACCGTACTCTGGATATCATTGGCGTGTATGGCCCGGCTGACCACGGCCGCTCAAGGGAGTTCCTTCAAGAATTATCGGCCAAGATCGCCACTTCAACCAGACCTCTGCTCCTGGGAGGTGATTTCAACCTTATTAGGGCGGCAGAAGACAAAAACAATTCCAACCTGAACTGGACGTTGATCGACCTCTTCAACGACAACATTGCTTCCTGGGGCCTTAGAGAGATCCCTCGCACCGGGGCGAGGTTCACTTGGACTAACCGCCAGCTTAACCCAGTCCGCTCAGCCCTTGACAGAGTCTTCGTTTCGCCCAATTTCGAAGCTATCTTCCCCTTATGCTCTCTAGCGGCAGAAACCAGTCTGGGCTCGGACCATACCCCACTGGTTTTTGATACAGGGGAAGGGTTCCCTGTCCGTAACAACCGCTTCTTCTTTGAGTCGGCATGGCTTGAACGACCGGAGTTCAGGTCGATTGTGCACACTGAGTGGGCAAATCTCAGTAACAAAGTCGGAGGCCGAGACATCATCGATTGGTGGAATTTCATGAGCGCGGGGCTCAGACAACACCTCAGAGGCTGGAGTCACAATCTGGGACGTGACTCCAAAGAATCAAAGGCGGCGCTGCTCGCCCAAATCACCCAGTTGGACGTCCAGGCTGATGCCGCTGGTTTGGATGAGGAGGGGTGGGCAGCCAGATATCATTTGGAGGAACAACTGCTCCACCTCTATAGGGTAGAGGAGGAATACTGGAAGCAAAGAGGCAGAACCAACTGGACTCTTCATGGGGATGCAAACACTGCCTATTTTCATGCTGTTGCGAATGGGCGCAGGCGTAAATGCCACATCTCTTTGCTTAATACTGCACAGGGGCCAATCACGGACCAGAGATTGATCCAACAACACATCTATGCCTTCTATCGGGAGCTGTTAGGCTCCACGGCTTCGAGGGGCTGCGGGTTAGCTCCAGACACCTGGGCGGGTGGACAAAGGGTGTCACAAGCTGAGAAAGATCGATTGGTGCTCACCTTCTCTGAGGAAGAGCTGGAGAACATTGTCAAGGATATGAAAACGAACACTGCCCCTGGGCCGGACGGCCTGCCTGTGATTTTCTTCAAGACCTTCTGGCCCCTGGTTAGGCGAGGTATCCTACACATTCTAAATGACTTTGTGCTGGGGCGCATCGACATTGCACGCCTCAATTTCGGGATCCTCTCGCTTATCCCCAAGGTTCCGGGCGCGGACCAAATCACCCAATTCAGACCCATTGCTCTCATCAACGTCATCTTCAAGATTGTTTCCAAGGCATACGCAACTCGTCTTGATCCGGTGGCTAACAGAATCATCAGCGCTAACCAGACAGCTTTCATAAAAGGCAGAAACATCCTGGATGGTCCCCTAGCGCTCATTGAAATCATCCACGAGCTGAAATCCAAAAAACTGGGGGGAATTCTCCTTAAGCTTGACTTTGAGAAGGCCTATGACCGGGTAAATTGGGATTTCCTGGCGGAGGTTCTCAGAGCTAAGGGGTTCGAACAAGGGTACATCCACCGTATATCTCAGCTGGTCAGTGGAGGCCAAACAGCGATCTCTATCAATGGGGTGGCTGGTCCATTCTTTAGGAACAAGCGCGGAGTGCGGCAAGGGGACCCACTATCCCCGCTACTGTTCAACTTCATCGGCGAGGCTCTCTCCGCTATCCTTTCTGCTGCTGGGAGGGCAGGACATATTCATGGGGTCGTCCCGCACCTTATTCCAGGGGGAATCTCGCATCTACAATACGCTGACGACACCCTTATTCTTATCCAAAACACGGATGCAGACGTTGCGAATCTCAAATTCCTTCTCATGTGCTTTGAAGACATGTCCGGGCTAAAGATAAATTACCACAAAAGTGAAGTTATCGTCATGGGCCAACAGAGACAGGAGCAGACCAGAATCGCCAACAAACTGAATTGCAAACTGGGGGCTTTTCCCTTCATCTATCTAGGTCTTCCTATCTCGGACCGTAAGCTGACGCTTGAACAGTGGTTCTTCCTTGTGAGGAAGCTGGCTACCAAAGTAGAACCCTGGCTGGGGAAATTGTTGTCCTCGGGGGGACGGCTCATCCTCACCAACGCCTGTCTTGACAATCTGCCTATGTATGCGATGGGGCTCTTTCTCTTGCAGGATGGGATTCATGCAAGATTTGACTCCCACCGCTCAAGATTCTATTGGGAAGGGGCGGGCCCGAAGCGTAAATACCACATGGTCAATTGGCCTACCGTCTGCCGCCCCAAAGAAGTCGGAGGCCTCGGCCTTCTAAATACCAAGAAAATGAACCTAGCTCTCCTCCTCAAATGGGTGTGGAGGATTTATCAGGACGAAGACAGTATTTGGGCCAAATTAATCTCTGCCAAGTACCAGGACGCAGACGACATTTTCAGTGGCACAGGTCATGGAGGCTCTCAATTCTGGAAGAGCCTTCACAAAGTGAAGCACCTTTTTAAGATAGGAGCTAGACACCTTGTGCGGGATGGGGCTCGCACCAGCTTCTGGCGTGATTGGTGGATCGACGCTGGCCCTCTGATGGACAAATTCCCGCTCCTCTTTGCTATCTGTGATAACGAGGCGATCTCGGTTGCCGTGGCCCTGGAAGGGGAGGAACTAGGCATCCGTTTTCGCAGATCCCTAGACCAAGAAGGTAACAGACAATGGAGGGAGTTATGTGCTTTGGTCGACACAGTCCAACTTTGCCAGGGCAAAGACCAGGTTCGTTGGCACCTAGAGAAATCCGGCATCTTCTCAGTCAAGTCCCTATACTTCAAGCTTTCTCAAGGAGCGACGGTTGCGCACTTCAAAGACATGTGGGAGGCCAAGGTGCCGCTTAAGATCAAAATTTTCTCATGGCAACTGGCCTTGGACAAGCTCCCCTCCAACTTGCAAATCGCTACTCGCCATGGCCCGTCTCAGGGAGGGTGTGCCCTGTGTGGCGAGCCGGAGGACGCTTCACACATTTTCTTCACCTGCTCCACCGCTCAATTTGCTTGGGCGGTGCTCCGCCAGTTACTAGGGTGTAACTGGAGACCTGCCAATTTCCCACAATTCCACGCTATTCTTGCTAGTTTTTCCGGATTTACCCGCCATATCCTTTGGGCACTTTTTCTTGCTCAATCGTGGGCCCTTTGGACGACGCGCAACAAGTTAACGATTGAGAGAAAAGTGATTTCACACCCTGCTGACATTATTTTTAAAACTATCATATTCTTGCAGCTTTGGAGGCCCAAATTCAAGGACAGGGAAAGAGAAGGTCTAAGCTGGATGGAGCGAGAGCTAAGGGAGCTGTACGCATCCATGAAGCCTAGAGACTGATGGCCTCGCTGGACTATTCGTCCCACCACTCGACTTGCTGGAGCCGGCGACGGGCGCCGCCTTCGTTCCACCCCTTTTGAGTTTTAGTTCCTTCTGTTACTCTTTGGCGAAGCTGTATGCCGCAGCATAGTTGTAATCCTTGACCTATTGTGATACCTTGGCTTTATTAAGTTAAAGCTGGGCAATAAAGTTGCCTTTGATCTAAAAAAAACACAAACCGAAAGTTCTTATGCATAGTTCAAACTAAACACAAACACATATCATAGTCACTCCTCATGCATCAGTGCCATCATTTCCATCTCCTTCTTGTTCCTCCTTGTCATTAGCAACATGGTGTTGTTGGAAGCATCTCCTATGCCACTTTCCATGGCACTCATGAACCATTCATACTTTGCAAAAACGACCCATCATCAACACTACATACATGACAAATGAATTACATAGGCGTTCAATTGCATTGAACAACTAGAAATTTGATCAAAAGTTGAAATAGCAAAAAAGTTAAACCCTTGTGACATATCGTCAAGCACATTGAAGGAGGTCGACAATGCAAACCATGACAACGGTTCATCTTCCACGGGTAGCAAGCGCGGTGGGAGTTCAGATTGGTCAGCGACGATGTCATGGCCAGGTTTAGGCTTCGATCCACGACCAGTGGCTATCTTTTTCTTCTTCGTCTTTTCTCTTGTCGCCGCAACCATCTGCTTCTTTCATTCGGTGGCCCTACTCGTCTTCTTCCCCATGGTCGGCTGATTCCCTGTCGCGGCGACGCCCTTGCCCGAATTCCCTCTGAAGATGATGGGTCAGGGCGACACGAAGACCGAGCGGCATAGGGGTGGTGACACTGGATTCGTGGTGGCGGTGACGAGAGGGGCGGAGTGGGTTCCAGCTCAGCGACCGGTGGCGGTCACAACGGGGGCGATAGGAGGGTCGGCTCGCTCGCGGGAAAAGTTTCAACAAGACGTTTGGCAGTGCGCGCGTGGGGGGTTTGTTTTGCGGCAGCGGCACGAGGGTGTTGCATATTTTTAACACTATGGGGCAAAATTTTGGTTGCCTCGATTTTTTTTTGCATCGCCAAATAGGTATGCGCACCTATTGGAATGTTTTTTTGCTTCACCTATAAATTAGTCTTGATTAGACATATTTAATATCATCTACTATTAGAGTTACTCTTATGCTCTTTGACAAAACGGTGCCTGTGGCTAGGTCAGTTGGCAGGCCACGGCCATGGCCCCTTTCGAACCAACAATACTGTGTGCGGAGCTCTTCTCTGAACGATGGAACATATTCCAGAGATGCAACCAAGTACTCCGTATAATAATGTATCGTGTTTAGTTATTTTTCTTTTCTTAAACTACCCCAGTTGGGGTCGTTCGATGGATGCTCGGCGCCCGCCATCTGTATTTCTGGATGCATTTGGCACACATGGACCTCTAGCTACTCCTGTTATTCTGGACACTCGATTAAGAAACATACGCTACCTGACGTCTCTAAACATAAACTAAGGATCTACTTGCATGTAAGATTGAAACCTAACATTAGCATGACCACTGACCAGTGTGTCATCGCACTTTGTTCACACGTCAATATCCTGGTGTAATTAAGCAAAGTGCAGGCCACCGGCAAGCTTCGTTAGCACAGAGAGCTGACTGTACACCATCGTCGATGCCCCGCCGGCTGTTCGATCGATCGGTAAACGGCCACAGCGTTGCCCGCCACGGAAGAGCCACGCGCGCACGCCATCGGTGAGCTTTTCCCATGCCGCCTGCCGCGCGCTGAAACCCTCGTAGATTTTTTCGCGAGATGCACACGCAACGCAGACATCAATCGGCCGTCGATCGGCTTGAATGAGTTGCGTACGCTCTCGTTTACACGGATGGAAAGCGGGGAAAAGACGGGGGATAGACGTGCGGATTGACGGACGGACAGCGAGAGTGGGAGACGACGACGACGACGACAACAGACGGGGTAAAACGTGCCCCCATCGACGCTTGCTTGAGTGCAAAGCCTTCCAGATTTTGATTCGCCCGGAATTTATGTCCCGGTTACCCCACGCCAGGGAGTAACCCAACAAACGGCCATCAAATCAATTTATTGGATTTTCTTGGATGAGTAACGATGCATGATACAGTATTGTGTTTCAACAACGCATGTTTTAAGACAAACTTTCATCCAAAGATTTGAGTAACAAGTCTTGATTATACGGTACACAAATGATATTGTTATATTCTGTTGAAAAACAGTTTCCAACCATACTAATTCTATATAAAATATTTCTTATATACATGGATTAATTATTGACCAAAGATAAATCTTGAAAACGTGCACACCTTATTTATTGAAATAAATGTGGTATTTTTTCGATCATGTGATATCTATAATCTATAATATCTAAATTGAAGCAACCCACTAAAAGTAATTCTCTCAACATGCAAGCATGCCACAGAGGGGCGGAGCCAGGATTTTAACATAGGGGGGGCGAGAAAAATAATAACCTCACAAGGCGATTTTTTTTTTTTTGGGAACTTGTCTTTCATGTAGGCGAAAGACTATGCTCGCCTTCCACAATTCTATATATTTCTAAAAATCTATTGCGCTATATTGAGAAATTTGACCTCACTATGTTGCACAAGGGTAGCAGAACAAGCCATTCCCAAGATTGTATTCATATCAATGTATAACAATAATGTATGGCGACACAAGAAATCTGCATTTCTATTAGCTTAAATTTATAGTGCACCACCACCACGGTTGTGATCAGGTTACTGAATTAGGAATGCAATGCTTATCTGCAAGCAGGTATCTTTGAATTCATCTTCGAGGCATAAGAAAATTGAAATGTCCTCACAGAATTAAATTGAAATGAAGACACCTGCAACTAATAAAATTGTAGTTTCATATGCAAATGCACTAATTCATCAAACTAGTATGTTTAATTTATGAGAAAGACCCAGCAGACATAAGTACTTACGGATATAGTCTCGTAGCAGGCGGCAGACGGCACGGCGGAGCGCTGAAACGGCTTAGCACTGGCGAGGCGGCGACCATGTCCATATCCCCGATCGTAGACTCATGGTCTCATGGATCCTCGTCGTCTGCGATCTGTCCATCGGGGGCAGCGGCAGCGGCAGCCGCAGGTGCCCTAGCAGCGTGGGAGCCGCACGTGTGGGCTTCACTGGTGGAAAAACAGGCTTCCGGGAAGCCCCATAAGTCGCGAAGGTAAAGGAACCGCGACTAATGGGGTCTTTAGTCGCGGTTCGTGTGGCGAACCGCGACCAAAGTCCTGGGCCCAGGGCGCACGGTGGCCAGCTGGTGCACGTGGGGGCTTTAGTCGCGGTTGGCCAGCCCAACCGCGACTAAAGGTGCCCGAGGCCTTTAGTCGCGGTTGGCCGGGCCAGCCGGGACTAAAGCCCCTCCCTATATATACCCATCCAGCAGCCAACACTTAGCCATTTGGAGCCATTCTCTTCACAAACTTCACAAGTGAGTGTTAGGTTTGCTTTTGGTTCCTCTTATGCACATAAGGTGTTTGACGAAATGCCCCAAGAGCATGAAACAAACATGATATGAAGTGTTGGAGTCACACTTGAGCTTTCTCATTTATTTTTTCCTCCTCGATCGCGGTTAGCAACTTGAACCTTTGATGTGTCATTGATAAAATATGCATGTGTGTGTAGTTAGTTTAACAAATGCATGATGGTTAATTATATATTTTATATTATAATAATGCGGATGAATCGGCAATGGATGTACGGTAACCGACTCTCCGGCGAGTTCGAGTACGGGTTTGAAAGATTTCCTCGTAGTGGCTAATGCGAACAAGCAAGGGGGTTTTGTTATCTGTCCATGTGTTAAGTGTAAGAATCGGAAGGGTTACTCTTCCTCAAGAGATGTTCACATGCACCTGCTTCGGCACGGTTTCATGCCAAGCTATAATTGTTGGACCAAGCATGGAGAAAGAGGGGTTATAATGGAAGAAGATGAAGAAGGGGATGATTTCAATGATGAAAGCTATCTTTCTCATTTCGGTGATACTTTCATGGAGGATGCTGAAGGTGAAGGGGAAGGTGAAGGGGAAGGTGAAGAAGAGGCACGTGATGATCCCGTTGATGATCTTGGTCGGACCATTGCTGATGCACGGAGACGCTGCGAAACTGAAAAAGAGAGGGAGAATTTGGATCGCATGTTAGAGGATCACTGGAAGGCGCTGTACCCCGGATGCGATGATGGTCTGAAAAAGCTGGGCTGCACACTGGATTTGCTGAGATGGAAGGCACGGGCAGGTGTAGCTGACTCGGCATTTGAAAACTTGCTGAAAATGTTGAAGAATATGTTTCCAAAGAATAACGAGTTGCCCGCCACTACGTACGAAGCAAAGAAGGTTGTCCGCCCTCTAGGTTTAGAGGTTACGAAGATACATGCATGCATCAACGATCGCATCCTCTACCGCGGTGAATACGAGAATTTGAATGAATGCCCGGTATGCACTTGCATTGCGTTATAAGATCGAGGCGATGACCCTGGTGACGATGTTGAGGGCCGAGAAACCCGGGAAGAGGGTTCCCGCCAAGGTGATGTGGTATGCTCCTATAATACCACGGTTGAAACGTCCGTTCGGGAACAAAGAGCATGCCAAGTTGTTGCGATGGCACAAAGAGGACCGTAAGTCGGACGGGGAGTTGAGACACCCCGCAGATGGAACGCAATGGAGAAAGATCGACAGAGAGTTCAAAGATTTTGCAGCTGACGCAAGGAACATAAGATTTGGTCTAAGTACGGATGGCATGAATCCTTTTGGCGAGCAGAGCTCCAGCCATAGCACCTGGCCCGTGACTCTATGCATCTACAACCTTCCTCCTTGGTTGTGCATGAAGCGGAAGTTCATTATGATGCCGGTGCTCATCCAAGGTCCGAAGCAACCCGGCAACGACATCGATGTGTACCTAAGGCCATTAGTTGATGAGCTTTTACAGCTGTGGGGCAGACCTGGTGTCCGTGTGTGGGATGAGCACAAAGAAGAGGAATTTGACCTACGAGCGTTGCTTTTCGTAACCATCAACGATTGGCCTGCTCTTAGTAACCTTTCGGGACTCGTCAAATAAGGGATACAATGCATGCACGCACCGCTTACATGAGACTGAAAGTGTACATTTGCCAAATTGTAAGAAGAACGTGTACCTTGGGCATCGTCGATTTCTTCCGAAAGGTCATCCGATAAGAAAGAAAGGCAAGCATTACAACGGCAAGGCAGATCACCGGCCGAAGCCTGCAGGAACACTACTCGGTGCTGAGGTATTTGATATGGTCAAGGGTTTGAAAGTCATCTTTGGAAAGGGTCTGGCGGACAATCGGTTCCGAAGGGAGCCGACGGGCACGTAGCCATGTGGAAGAAGAAATCTATATTCGGGAGCTAGAATATTGGAAAGTCCTAGAAGTCCGCTCCGCAATCGACGTGATGCACGTTACGAAGAATATTTGCGTGAACATCCTAAGCTTCTTGGGCGTGTATGGGAAGTCAAATGATACAAAGGAAGCACGGCGAGGACCAGACAAAGTTTGAAAGACCACGATGACCTGCATCCGGAACGGTTTCAAGGTCGTGCCGGCTACGCTCGACCAAAGAAGAGAAGGTCATCTTTTTGAATGCCCGAGCAGTATGAAGGTCCCGTCAGGATTCTCGTCCAATATAAAGGGAATAATAAACATGGCGGAGAAAAAGTTCCAAAACCTGAAGTCTCACGACCGCCACGTGATTATGACGCAATTGCTTCCGATTGCTTTGAGGGGCTCCTGCCGGAAAATGTTCGAGTAGCCATTGTGAAGCTATGTGCATTCCTCAATGCAATCTCTCGGAAGGTAATCAATCCAGAAGTTCTACCACGGTTACTGAACGATGTGATCCAATGTCTTGTCGGTTTCGAGTTGGTGTTCCCGCCATCCTTCTTCAATATTATGACGCACCTCCTGGTTCACCTAGTCGATGAGATTTCCATTCTCGGTCCTGTATTTCTACACAATATGTTCCCCTTCGAGAGGTTCATGGGAGTATTAAAGAAATATGTTCGTAACCGTGCTAGGCCAGAAGGAAGCATCGCCAAGGGCTATGGAAATGAGGAGGTAATTGAGTTTTGTGTTGACTTTGTTCCCGACCTTAAGCCGATTGGTCTTCCTCAATCGCGGCACGAGGGAGACTAAGTGGAAAAGGCACGATCGGAAGGAAATCAATGATATGTATGGACGGCCATTCTCCGACTGAAGCACACCACACGGTTCCGACCAATTCCAGCTTGGTGGCTCCGTACTTTGAGAAACACAAGAATATTTTACGCTCGGACAACCCCGGGAAGCCTGAATCCTGGATTAGGAAGGCCCACATGGAGACTTTCGGCGGTTGGTTGAGAAAACATTTAATGAGTGACAATAAGGTTGTAGATCAGCTGTACATGTTGGCCAAGACACCATCTTCGACTATAACGACTTTCCAAGGGTACGAGATAAATGGGAATACATTTTACACGATCGCCCAAGATAAAAAGAGCACCAACCAAAACAGTGGTGTCCGCTTTGATGCAGACAACCGAGAATGGGCAAAAGGTCACATATTATGGTTACATAGAGGAGATATGGGAACTTGACTATGGACCCTCCTTTAGGGTCCCTTTGTTCCGGTGCAAATGGTTCAAGCTAACAGGAGGTGGGGTAAAGGTGGACCAGCAATACGGAATGACAATGGTGGATTTCAACAATCTTGGTTACCTTGACGAACCATTCGTCCTAGCGAAAGATGTCGCTCAGGTTTTCTATGTGAAGGACATGAGTAGCAAACCGAGGAAACGGAAAGATAAGAAAACGATCGAGTACATCATGCGATGATCCAAAGCGCCACATTGTTCTTTCGGGGAAAAGAAACATCGTGGGAGTGGAGGACAAGACAGACATGTCGAGAAGATTATAATATGTTTGCTGAAATTCCGCCCTTCAAAGTGAACACCGACCCAAGCATTAAGTTAAATGATGAGGATGCTCCATGGATACGGCACAATCGTAAGCAAGCAGGGACACAAGGGAAGAAATGATGTGTAATAATTTATTGTACCAAACTTTGTTGAATGAATCATGTGAATTATATTACCCGTGATGTGTTTGGTGTCCATTTTCGAATGATTCAATTGACTCGAGATAGCACGGATGATACATGAAATTTGGAGTGACTAAGTCATACTCCTGCATACATGAAATTTGGAGTGACTAAGTCATACTCCTGCATATAGGAAATTTGGAGTGACTAAGTCATACTCCTACATACATGAAATTTGGAGTGATTTAGTCATACTCCTGCCTAGGCGTATAATATGCATACTCGTAGTCTTCATAGCCGCCGCCATTGTGCTGGTAGTCGTCGCCTTCTAAGTTGCCGGCGTCATCGTCGCTGCTTGTCGTCGGCGTCGTCGGGCGGCGCTCGTGGCTCGAGCCGAGGGTAGCGCAGGCGGGGGATATCGCCGGCCGTGATGTAGTCCATGACGCTCGCGAGAGTCCGGCCGTACCACCATAGCCGACGGCCGGCCTCGTGGAAGTTTCCGGGAGGCAGACCGTCCTCCTCATGCCTCGGCGAGCGCCCTCTCACGCCGATTGATGAAGAAGGCGTCCCAAGTATGCTGGTTATCGGGATGCCGGCGGGGATTCATCTGCTGCTCCGGCGTGAGGTCGAGGTAGTAGTGGTTCGTGATGGCCGCCGGCGCGCGCGTACCACGAGGGACGGGAGGGACCGGCACGCCGCCGGCGCTTAGGCTCCGAGCCGGCAGGGACGCGGTAGCCCGGAGGGCAAGGGTAGTTCGAGGCGCAAAGCTCCTCCACCTGCTGGTAGGTTAGAGTGGGTGCGGTGGAAGCCATGAGAGAGTGATGAGAGATTGTAGAGATGTGATGCTGGCCAAGGCGGGCTACCTATATGTAGTGACAAATGGCGGGAAAAATGGGAGCGGGAAGACAGAGGCGGGAAGAAAGAGGCGGGGAGAAAGTGGCGGGAAGAAATTGGCGGGAAAAAATTGGCGGGAAGAAAGAGGCCGGAAGAAATTGGCGGGAAACAATTGGCGGGAAGAAAGAGGCGGGAAGACGAGGGAAGAAATGGCGGGAAGACGAGGAGGGAAGAGGGGGTCGGCGGAAAGAGGCGGGAAGAGGGGGCCAACGAACTTTTGAATTGAATTAGTTTTATTTTTATGAATTTTTGATAATTTGTATTTTTAAATTTTTGAATTGAATTAGTTTTATTTTTCTGAATTTTTTGATATATTATTTGTATTTTTAAGATTTTGAATTGAATTAGTTTTATTTTTATGAATTTTTTGATATATTATTTGTATTTTTAAGATTTTGAATTGAATTAGTTTTATTTTTATGAATTTTTTGATATATTATTTGTATTTTTAAGATTTTGAATTGAATTAGTTTTATTTTTATGAATTTTTTGATATATTATATGTATTTTAAACATTTTGAATTGAATTAGTTTTATTTTTCTTAGTTTTTTGATGTATTATTTGTATTTTTAAGATTTTGAATTGCATTAGTTTTTTTTTCTGATTTTTTTGATATATTATTTGTATTTTTAAAATTTTGAATTGAATTAGTTTTATTTTTCTGATTTTTTTGATATATTATATGTATTATATGATTTTCAAAAAATAAAAGTATTTTCAAAAAGAGCTTTAGTCGCGGTTGGCCTGGCCAACCGCGACTAAAGGTCCTTGCGCGCGGGAAAATAAAAACCGGGCGAAAATACCTTTAGTCGCGGTTGGGGTCCCCAACCGCGACTAAAGTACCTTCTAGTCGCGGTTGGCGACCCCAACCGCGACTAAAGGGGGGGTCCCTATATATTCGCGCACGGCGAACCGCCGCGCCACAGTTCTTCTTCCTCCGCCCGAACTGCTGATCGATCTGAGACGCCGCGCCGCCCTCGTCGTCTCCACGCCGTCCTCTCGTCGTCTCCACGCCGTCGCCGGCGTCATCGTCTCCGCGCCGTCGCCGCCATCGCCGGCTCCTCCATCTTCTCTTCTCGCCACGCCCCGGCCCGTAAGGATCCAATCCAACAAACGCGCGCCGCCGCCCGTGCCGCGCCGCCGTGTCGCCGCAGCCGCCGCGCCACTGAGAGGAAGGGGCGGCGCCGCACGAGAGGAAGGGGCGGCGCCGCACGAGAGGAAGGGGGGCGGCGCCGCCGGCCAGAGAGAGGCGCGCGCCGGCCGATGCGGGGCGCGCGCGCGCGGCGCACCCCCGGCCAAATTTTTTTTTCTTTTTTTTTTTAGTTTTAGTTCTTGTTAATTTCGAAATTAAAATTAACTAAAATTGGACTTAAAAAAAACTAAAATTGAATCATCATATCTGAATCATCATATCTTGAGTGAAAGTTTTTTAAAACTCACTCTAATCTCATGACCATTCGAAAACTTAAAAATTGTTTTGTTTTGTTGGTTAGACACAAAATATAAATCCCAAACAACATAATTTGAATTGGATCTCATTGAACATCTTCCATGATTTAGTACTGCACCACATTGAACCTCGCGGTTATTCACAAAAAGTGTCTCAATTTTATCAAAATTTTAATGTATCTAAATATTATCTAGTAAGTAGATAAATCTAAATTTTAACAAAGTTGATACATTTTTGTTAGACGGACATCCAAAGAGTACGATGCTGTATCACGTGTTCGATATGACGCGACACCACCATGCTTTTGGCTGCAAGCTTTTGGTGTCGGAATCGAATCGGTGAGGAACCCAACGTGTCCTCTTTCGGCTCCTAGAGAAACGAAAATAACAGGAACCTAAAATTACTGAAAAGGGTCCATGTTTGAGAATATTCCACACGTAAGTGAGCGACGCCCCTCCCGCATTCCCACTCGCGGCACCCCGCGGTCAACTCGGTTGCTTCCCGAGACGCACACATGCAATAGCTAGGGCGGCGCCCGCCGGCGCACCCCCGGCCCCTCCAATCTCTCCCGGCGCACACACGCGCTCTTCTGCGACACCCTCTCCCACCCCTTCTAGCTCGCCGGCCCCCTCCTTTTGCCACCGCCCTTTCGCCACCGCCACCGCCCCCCTTCTTCACTTAATTAATTTGTTTTTACTACATGTTTTCAGGACTGACATATGGCGGACGATAGAGCTGACCCGATTCTGGACAACTATGATCCGGACGCTGAAGACCATATGTTCGGCATCATAAATGGCGATATTCCATTTGTGCCGACCGGAGAAGAAGAAGATGATATCTCTTCTTATCCGAACCTTGAGTGTGAAGATGAAGGGCGCCGTCGGCAAGCGAGATGATGCCGAAGAAACGTCGATAAACGACGATCTTCAATTGGAAGTAGCAACCACCTCCGGTGCCGAGGTATATATATATATATACATATTGAGCGTCTGGTGATACAACTAACTGATTTGAATAAATGTGTGTGTACTAACGCGCGCGACTCTCTTTCTTATTTTAGCCCTCGGCCGGATCGTCGAAAAAATCGAGTACGTCGTCAAAGCGTGGCGCAACCAAGACGATGAAAGCAGGAGAAACATGCACCATCGATGTTGTCGACGAAGCAACCGGCAGGCCGCTGGAGCCCAGCAAGAACGCCACCAAGTTTGTCAGCCAATGCGGAGCCGTTGTTAGAGACAACGTCTCGATCACCCGCCAGGAGTGGAATGAGCCAAAGAAGGCACGTGTTGGTTTCACTTTTGTCGATAAGAGAGAAAAAAAAGATTGCTTCAACAAGCTTATGGAACATTTCGTTCTACCTCCGGAATACCGCAAATACGATGAGGAGGGTAACAAGATTGCGGAAAACAAGAAGAGGCGCAAGCTAGTCAAACGAGTTCGCTCTTTCTAGGATGGCCAACGCATTCCGGAAATACAAGCAAAATCTAGCCCATGACTTTGTCAACCAGGGCAAGACTCCGGATTTCAAAGGACAATATGAGAAACCGCAACATGATTGGCCAGAATTTGTGAAGCAAAAGAAATCGGAGCAGTTCCTTGAACTATCGAAAAAAATAAGGAAAATGCGGCCAAGAAGGAGTACAATCATAAAATGGGGCCGGGAGGGTATCGCTTTTGGCAGCCTAAGTGGGAGAAGATGGAGAACGAGCTGAGGGCGCGAGGAATCCGTCCAGGTACGGAGGGATGGGACCCAAGGGCCAAAAGCTGGTGGTACGGGCATGGGGGATCGCTGAACCCGGAGACAGGGGAGTGTGTTTACCGGGGCAAAATAATTACACCCACCCAAAACCTTATTGAGGCAATGAGGGATGCTCAAGAGGGGAGGATCAGGTTCAACGGAGAGAACGACGCCATGACAAAAGCCCTCGGGAATCCTGAACACGGAGGACGTGTACGAGGCATGCCCGGGGACATTCCGTGGAAACTAGGGTTCCCCCAGAAAGATGACCCGTACGGTTACAGAAGCCGTAAGAGAAAGATGGATCGGGATGCAGATGTTGTGGCGAAGTTGGTAACGGAAATGGATGTGATGAAGAAAACCGTGAGTGTACTAGTCGCCGAAAGAGATGCAGCTCGGGCGCAGCATGAAGATCATCCAATGGATCTCGGAAGCCGGCAGCGGAGAAGAAGCAGCGTGGCTTCCACGGAGGCCTCACCGGCTGGTGCACCGACGATCGAAATTACTGCACCGAGCCTCGGCTGGTGGTCGAGATTACTGCACCGGAGCCTCCTCGCTACCCCGTGGACGATATAAAGGAGATGAAAGCATGTCATCCGTATTATCCTATCGGGAACATGTCCATGAAGGTAGCCATCGGCGAGTGCTTTACCACCTGGAGCACTCCACCACAACAACCCCATTCAAGATGGCTATGCTCGTGTGACGGTGGAGGAGATAGTCCAAGGGTTTGAGGACCCGGACATTGACATTGCTACACCTGAAGGGGTGAAAAGACTTGGAGATGTCAAGCGCCAGTTCATTCTATGGCGAAGAAATTTATCAAGTTTCCAGGCGAGGCGCCAACAAGTCCACCCCCGTACGGTGGTGGTGGTGGCGGTGGCGGTGACGGTGGCGGTGGCGGTGGCGGTGACGGTGGCGGTGGCGGTGACAGTGGCGGTGGTGCTTCACCTAATACACCTCATTCACGTCAGCCGCCGCCGCCGCCCCCAGTCCTCGTCCGGCGGGTGATCAGACACCGGTACCGCCCCCCAATCCACCTCCGGCGAAGAAGCAGAAGCAGTCCTGGGTTATTAACCCGGACCCTTACGTACCTAAGAAAACAAAGGTACCGGAGGTATCACTGAAGCCTCTCCCCACGAGGCCTTGGGAAAGTAGTGCCGAGGAAGTCGAGGCGGGCGCGGCTGCTGATTTAGAGAAATGGAAGGCGAGCGTCAAGAAGAAAATAGAGGGCGAGCCCAAGCCGGTATATTCAACAAGGAAAAGCAGTGGGCTAAGTCATTTTTGAACACACCGTCCCAAGCCGCGAAGAATCTGCCTGACGACTATTTACGTGAACTTCGTAGGCAAGCACTCGCGTTCAAGAGGAACCAAGAGTCTGCGAAGAAGAAAGCCTTGGAGGACGAGGCCGAGACAAAATTAGAAAGGGGAAAGAAGTTGCCCAGCTCGGGGAACAAAGTAAACAATCGATCGCCCCGCTCATAGTGCAAGCCGCCGGTCCGGATGCCCCCGATATCATAGCAGCAGCGGCAGACATGGATTGACCGTAGAAAGTGCCGAGAGAACAAGCGGCCGACTTAGGTATCACTCTTCGTGCACTCTGTTAGGCCTTGATGAGGCGCCAATGAAGGACGTAGTATTTACATATGTGAAGAATGGCCCTCTCATCGAGCCTCGCGCAGGAAAAGGATCTACCTCGACAAATGAAAGGTCCGCTAAATTGGTACAAGGGTTACATAAAACATAAAGACGCCAAAGACTATATCTATGCGGAAGTTAAATATGTGCATCACTTCAAACGTTACTCGGGTACAAATTCCTCCGAGTGAATTGTTCCAGCTGTTCAATCTGCGCGCCCTCGACAAATCTATCATCGGTTGCTACGTTACGTAAGTGATTTATTAATTTCTACCCCATCTCGTTCATTGCCCGCACTATATATATATATATATTGTCCTAACTATCTTGTTGTGTACGCTATATATTATGCGAGAATGAAGAAGCGGGAAATGCGAATAAGGAACATCCATGATGTTGGGTTCATTGACCCACACATCGTTAATTCATATGTGTTAGAACACCACCCCGCCGACGTGGAGGAAGACCTGTGGCGGTTTATTAGAAAACAAGCAAGAGAAAAGTGATATTCTATTTCCTTACCATTTTGGGTGAGTGTTTCGTCTTGAGCACATTCTCTTGTGTTTACTCCATGCATGGTATGTGGCTAATCGATGAGTTATGCATGATCTGTGCATGTATCGTGTCCGCAGGTTCCACTGGATTCTTATGGTAATTAAAGTTCAGACCTCCTCAGTTCTCGTCCACGACTCTCCGAATATGGATCCGGCGCTTTGGGGCGACATGAGAAAAATGATGCAAAAGTAATTATTTTCATTCATTTGCGCTCTATATCGATCGGCCTATTTCGTTCATCATTTCCTAATATCAAGTAACTAATTAATAACTCTCTTGTTTATTTAATTTTCTTTGCCTCGTAGGGTTTGGAGACGGTTCGTAGATACCAAGGTCGGTGAATTCAAAAAAGAGCTAAATTTTAAAATGGCAGTGCGGACGGCGGGGATACTCAGCCACCGGGGACCAATCTATGTGGATACTATGTTTGTGAGAGGATCCGGAGATACCGCAATGAGCGGGACCCGAAGTGTGAGAACAACATCCTGAGGAATAACCTCCGGAAGACGCTTAGTCCGAAGCTCGCTTCCGACCACTTCAAGAGGAACTAGGCTGGATGGTTGGCGAGGAAGTCATCGATCCTAGAGGAGAACACTATTACGATGACGTAGAACTTTACGACCACTTCAATTTGTAACTAACTTGTTCAAAATTGTATATGGTCATCCGATATTGAATATATATTGTATATGGTCATCCGATATTGAATATATATTGTATATTCCTCTTGAATTCTTTTTGGTTCTAATTTCAAATTTGTTTGAAATTGTACATTCATATGCATGTATGTATACGATACCGTAGAATATGTGAAACTCCTTCAAAATTAAAACCCAAAAGAAATAAAATAATACAAATTAAAAAGAAACCAGATTTAGGGGGAGGGGGGCTAAACCCTAAACCTCGCGGAGGCCTTTAGTCGCGGTTGGCCAGAAGAACCGCGACTAAAGGGCCTCCGCCCTGGCGCTCGCCTGCGGCCCACGTGGACGGGCCTTTAGTCGCGATTTGTAAGGAACCGCGACTAAAGGGGGGGCCTTTAGTCGCGCTTCTTTGGTCGCGGTTGCGCCACCGCGACTAATGGCAGTTGCCAACCGCGACCAAAGCCACTTTTTCCACCAGTGCTTGGATCAATTGATCAATCTAATGATCGGGGATAGGAACGATTTGTCTGGCTAAAACTGGACTAGAGGCCAGGCCACGATGGCCTAATCGTTTTTAGATGGACTTCTGGGCTTAATAGTTCGCTGCACGCGTGCCTAAAATATTAAACTGGGCTAATCAACTAATTATCCATGGTCATTAGTGCATGTATAGGCGTATCCTACTACCAAGGCCATGAGACTAAAAACCTAGGGTTTTCCTAGGGCTCTGACTCTCCTGGCGGCGACGGCGGGGAGAGGCGGTTTCCATCTCCGATCGACGTCTGGATCGTTTTCTTCGACCTCTGCTCCGTTCGGGCTGATCAAAGGGACGCCTTGCGCGTCTTCTCGGCCTTGGCGGGCAGGGGGGAAGTAGCGTTCTCGGACGGCAACGGGAGAACCAGGTTTTCGATGGCATCAAAGATACCGAAGGAGGGGGGCTCATCGGGGGCTACAACCAAACCGGATTTGGAAAATCTGCTGAAGAAGCTGGTGTTGGTGGATGAGGAGCTGGATGATGTGGTTATCCCGCGGGATGATTTCATGAATCTGCGGGAGGAGGCGCGCTGGATGGCGGTGGTGCGAGTGCATACGGATAGGCACTTCAGTAATCAGCCGTTTTTCCAAAAGATGGATGTTGCATGGGGTTTTGCAAAGAAGTGGTCGATCAGGCCGGTGGAAGATAACCTGTTCATACTTCAGGTGTCCTGCCTGGGAGATTGGAATAGGGTGATGAATGACGGGCCTTGGATCTTTAGGCAGTTGGGAGTCATGATTGAGCCGTATGATGGGATTGTGGATCCAAGTTCGGTTGTGCTGGACCACATCAATGTTTGGATCCAAGTGAGGGGTGTTCCGCCTTTGTTTAGAAAGGAGGAGATTGTTCGTGATATGGCGGCACGGATTGGGGAGGTGAAGGGAGTAGATCTTTATGCTCTAGGGGCGAGCGGAACCAGTTTCGTTCGAGTGAGGGTGAGGATTGATGTGAACAAGAGGTTGCTGAGGTTTGTTCGTCTGCACCCTGAGGGCAACGAGCGTCTCTCTTTTCAGGTGATGTATGAGAAGCTACCCCGTTTCTGCGATATCTGTGGTTATATGGGCCATGGAGATCAAGAGTGTGGCGATGGGGTTCACGAGGAGGGCGACAAACAGTATGGGAGCTGGATGGTGGCGCCGGTGGAGGACTGGCACCCCCAAACTTCTGGGCTGCGAGGGAGGACGCATGAGAATGAAGGGAGCCTCAGGGGACGTGGAGGAGGCAGACGTGGACGACGGGAGGGAGAGAACCGTAAGCGCCCGTCGGAGGAAAAAGCGAGCGCGTGCGGGGAGGGCGCGGGAGCCGGCATTAACCCGCGAATTGGGGCGCCTCTGAGCATAACTGACGGGAAGGTGCAGCCCCAGGACACGGAGGAGATGGAGGTGGCCGACGGCGATGCAGGTGTAAAGTCGGGGACGGGCCCGATATCACCGGTAAAGCCGCCAGTCTCGAAGAAACCCAAGAAAGTGGGTACAGCTGGTGAAAAGGCGGGCTCCTCTGGGGAGTGCCGCCAGGAGCAATGAGTTGCATATGCTGGAACTGTCGCGGGCTGGGGAGCGATGCGACAGTTCGAGAGCTTCGTAGTCTTACGAGGCAGTTTAAACCCACTGTGTTGTGCGTTGTTGAGACACAACTGAATAAAAAGAGAGTAGAAGACCTAGCTAGAACGCTAGGGTATGACAAATGTTTTGCTGTTAGTAGCACGGGGCGTAGTGGAGGCCTCGGTGTTTTTTGGAATAATGAAACTAGTTTCCAGATTCTGCCTTTCTCGCAATACCATATTGATGCTGTGATTTCTGAGGCTGGCAGTCCCCCCTGGAGGTTCACTTGTATCTATGGGGAAGCTCAGGTGGCGGAGATATTTAAAACATGGGATTTGCTGAAGTATATCAAGGCTTCGAATGATCTACCATGGATGTGTATAGGCGATTTTAACGAAGTTCTACACCAGCACGAGCACGACGGCGTTGGCGACAGGAGTTTGGGCCAGATCGCGGGGTTCCGTGATGCTGTCGATGTGTGCGAATTGGTGGACTTGGGTTTTGAAGGGAGTATGTGGACTTTTGAGAAACGAGTGGTGGGCGGATCCTTTTGCAGGGTTCGCCTGGACAGGGCTCTTGCCACCCCGGCATGGAGTGCACGGTTTCCGTTGGCCACGGTAAACCATCTGACGGGTGTCACATCGGACCACAAACCGATCATCCTCAGGTGGGCTGAGTCAAGGAGAGAGAGACGCCGAATGGAAGATAAGATTTTTCGTTATGAATTGATGTGGGAGTCTCATGAGCAGTTCAAACCGCACGTTGCCGATTCTTGGCAGGCCCAAGGACCAGCGGGTACTATGACTGAACTGAAGGCGAAGCTAACCAGATTGTCAAGTTCACTTGATGTCTGGGGAAGGAATACGTTTGGCAGTGTCCAGAAGGAGATACGGGAGCTCGAGTTCCGGTTGGGTGTGTTGCAATCATCCACGGACAGGCAGGGGCCCTCGGAGGAGGAATCACGTGTGGTAGAGAGGCTGGCAGCTCTCTACCAGCGAGAGGAGACGATGTGGAGGCAGAGGTCTCGCGTCCAGTGGCTAGCAGAAGGAGATAAGAACACTCGGTTTTTTCATCTGAGAGCCTCGCAACGCAAGAAGAAGAACCGTGTAGCTAGGCTTATGAAGCCGGATGGATCCACCACGGAAGATGATGGCGAGATGGCGCAGCTAACGGGTGATTTCTATGCGGATCTCTACCGATCTGAAGGGGTGTCAAACATGGAGGAGGTGATTGATGTGATTCCTCACAAAGTCACGGCTCAAATGAATGACAAATTACTGAAGCCTATTAAGGGAGAGGAGGTGAAATCGGCCCTTTTCCAAATGTTCCCAACGAAGGCGCCAGGACCAGACGGCTACCCAGCTCACTTCTTCCAGACCCATTGGGATCTCTGTGGCGAGGAGGTGACGGCGGCGGTCCTCAGGGTTTTGCGAGGAGAGGATAATATGGCGGAGATAAACCAAACCTTTGTGGTACTAATTCCAAAGGTGGCTAACCCGGAGGAGTTGGGACAATTTAGACCCATCAGCCTATGTAACGTTATTTACAAGATTGCCTCGAAGGTTATGGCAAACAGGCTGAAGGTTGTGTTACCAGAGATAATTGCTGAGGAACAATCAGCGTTTGTCCCAGGGAGATTGATAACAGATAACATCATTACCGCTTATGAATGTTTACACTTCATGAAACGGAACAAGGCAAAGAAGAATAGATACTGTGCACTCAAGCTGGATATGAGAAAGGCCTATGATCGGTTGGAATGGCGCTATTTGGAAGCGGTCATGATTAAGTTGGGTTTCCATAGGCTGTGGGTGCAAATGGTGATGCGTCTAGTAACGACGGTGTCGTTTGAAGTTTTGTTCAATGGAAGAAGGCTACAACAGTTTGCACCATCGCGGGGTGTCAGACAGGGTGACCCAATCTCGCCGTATTTGTTCTTGTTGGCAGCAGAGGGCCTTTCGTGCCTCGTTAAAACATCATAGTTTATCATCGAGCTTCATGGACTCATGGTGGCGCCGTCGGCTCCGGCGGTTAGTCACCTCCTTTTTGCGGATGACAGCCTGTTGCTATTCAAAGCCGATACGGAAAGTGCGGGGAGGGTCCAAAGTCTTTTGGAAAAATATTGTCTGGCTTCGGGCCAGAGAATTAATCGAGATAAATCTTCGATTTTCTTCAGTAAGGGGTGCCCGAATACTGTGAAGGAGGATGTCAAAATGACTCTGATGTACACGGTGAAACGTTGAGTGAAAAATACTTGGGTATGCCTTCGGATGTGGGGCGCTCTAAGGGGAATGCTTTCAAATATATCAAGGATCGGATTTGGAAGAAGATTCAAGGTTGGATGGAACGGTCGCTGTCGACTCGGAGGGAAAGACATTCTGATTAAATCAGTTGCGCAGGCAATTCCAATCTTCTCTATGGCTTGCTTTCTACTGCCGAAGGGACTCTGTGACCATATCAATGCTATAATTCGCAAGTTCTGGTGGGGCAGCCGGGCGGGAGAGAGGAAGACTTGTTGGGTCTCATGGAGAGACATGTGTAAACCAAAGGATATGGGAGGTCTGGGATTCCGAGACGTCGAGCTCTTCAATCTTGCATTGTTGGCACGTCAAGGGTGGAGGTTGCTCCAGAACCCAGACTCGTTAAGTGCTAGAGTCCTGCGTGCGCGATATTTCCCCTCTAAAGAGCTCCTGACTGCTGATTTGGGTCCGTCACCATCACAGGTTTGGCGGGCCATTCACGCAGGTGTAGAAACTCTGAAGCAGGGTCTTGTCAAGCGAGTTGGGACGGGGGAAGCAACGGATCCGTGGAACGACAACTGGTTACCGCGTAATGGTATGCTGCGTCCGTTGGTTTGCTTGGGTGCGAATCCGCCGAGCAAGGGTGTCGGAATTTATCAATCCGACTACCAGTTCGTGGCGGGAGGAGAAATTGCGGCAATATTTCTTGCCGATGGATGTGGAGGTGATCCTGGAGATTCCTCTATCGACTAGAAGATGTGACGACTTCTGGGCATGGCACTATGACCGGCGCGGTATTTTTTCAGTACGGTCGGCATATCGCATGCTCACAGAGACGAGAGACAGAAGAGAGGGTTGGTTGGACAGCAGGTCATCGGGGTCTGACCAAACCAGAGAGCGGAAGGATTGGTGCAAACTTTGGCGGACGGAGGTTCCCACCAAAGTTCGAGTGTTTTTGTGGAGGTTGGCGAAACAGTCATTACCGACTAATGAGCTACGGCACCAGCGGTCTATGGCTACATCGGATCAATGCATGTTTTGCGGAGCCGGGGATTCCTGGAGGCATGCTCTCATGGACTGTACGATGAGCAGGTGTGTTTGGGCTCTGGTAGATGATCACATCACAGAGCATATGCAGCGAGACGGAGGAGGGCTGTGCACGGAAGTGGTTGGCCCAGATGATGGAAACATTACCGCATGAGGAACAAATCACTGTTTTTGTTACTCTGTGGGCGATCTGGCACGCCAGGAGGAAGGCGATTCATGAACAGATTTTTCAGAGTCCGTTATCTGTCCACCATTTTGTGCAGAACTATCTGAAAGACCTGGAGCTTAGCAAGAGAACGGTGCAACAACCGGCAGCTGCGACGGAGACGATCGCACCGAGGTGGATCCCTCCACCAACGGGGATGGTGAAAATCAATGTTGATGCGGCTGTTGGGAAGAACCTGAAGAGGGGTTCTGTAGCGGCGATCGCAAGGAGTAGCGACGGTGTATTCTTGGGAGCCTCGGCGCTCATATACCCTGGAGTTACAGAAGCGGAGACTTTGGAGGCGCTGGCTTGTAGGGAGGCATGCGATCTCGCAAGGGACATCTATGCATCCAGGGTGCGGGTGGCATCGGACTGCAAGATGGTGGTGCAAAATCTGGAGCAAGGAACCAGGGGGGTTTATTCCCATATTATCACCGAGATCATCGAAGCTCGGCAATCTTTTGCTTTTCTTGAGTTTAAGTTTGAGAGTAGGAAGTCGAATAATGAGGCTCATAAGTTAGCTAGGAGTGCTTTGTGTGATGTGTCGGGCCGTCGTGTGTGGCTGGATGCCCCGCCTGAGGGCATGTGTATACCAGTTGTTATTGATTAATAGACGGCCTGGTTTACCCTCAAAAAAAAAAAAATACTACCAAGGCCTGCTATAAATCCTTGGGGGGGACGAACCATTGGGGGGGGGGGTCTAGCCCCTGCTCGCCCCCCTTCCCTCCGCCCCTGATGCCACATCACCTCCATCAGTTTCAGTCTAGCTGTAAGCCATGTCAGCTGGATCATGTTTAGTTCTTTTATTTTTAGCAGCAAATCTCAGAGAACTTTTCCAGACGGGCTAGAGAATGAGGTCCTTCACCTTTTTCAGAGTTATCTAACCTTATTAACGAAGCAAATGGAAATGTTGGGCCATGGTCTATTCCTCTCCTCCACTCTCTCCTCAGAACAAATGGAAAAGCAAATCATCGGTTCCTATTCATCTCCTCCACCACCAAATAAATGCAAGGGTAAGTGAAAACGGATGTATCTGCTCTCACGTTTAAGTACAGGAGCTGCTCCATCCCTGTCGACTCCATCACAATGGTGACATTTAGCTTGGTCCCTGATGGACGAATTTCAAGCTGACGCCCTCGATTCCCATCGCTTGCGGGTGCTCCCATGGCTTTACCGCCAACGTGGTGGACTAGATGAGCCGTCACCTCGCCTTGAAGCTCATCTCACCCTGTATCTGTATCTCCACCCTATATTTAGGTCTCAGCCTCAACCCAAAAGCAGCAAGGGCTCCTCTCCAAGAACCTCGCTTCAGGTGCAGATCTATTAGATTTTTTCCATTGGAACTTTTGCTAGATTTTGAACTGCGTGATTCAATTGATCATAGAAGCTGTTTTATTTTCCTACTGGTGTTCGTTTGGTGAATTTCCTGCCTAATAGGTATATGCAGTATCAAATCATCAACATACTGATTCAACTGACCTTTGATTAACTTTTGTCAATGCAATGTGCAGCTCACCATGGATCCAATCGTAGCAAGGATTATACCAATGACTTAATAGCCGTGGCAATCAGAAAATAGAAGCCCTTCAAATTCTATAGATTTTGTTTGTACCTTCCTCATATATCTTGGATATTGTCTTATGTGTTTTCCCTTTTATGTATTTCTGTATTCTTCATGTATCCAAGCTTCTATTTAACGAGATTATAACTATTATAATTACTCGGAAAGTAGCAATGAACATGTATATATGTAGCTCAATAGAGTCAGTTGTCTTGTTTCCTCATTCAGCAATCTGAGGTGTAATTCATCTTATGTATCAGAGACCCTTTTTTCCTTTACGTAACAAGCAGTAGATGATTGGTATATCCAAAAAGATGCTTTCTTGCCCACTTAGCAAACTATATAAAAGGTATGCAGAATAAGATATATGCAGCGGGTCAAATTTACAAAGCTATAGGTAGGCATTTTACAAAAAATGGTATTGGTATAAAACAACTTATGTATATTGCGTAAAAAATGGTTGAACGCATGTTAGAGTCGTGTCATCGCTATGGTTGGTGGGTGTAATAAGGTCTTCTCAGCTAGGCATCTCATTCCCTAAAAAACATTAGGCACCTATTTAACGATCGAATGACGCCACAGACAACACACACGAAATAGAGAATTTGATTTCCACTAGCCATGGCATCACATTTTTTTCTTCTTGAACCGAATTGTTGTATGAACAAAAATTCTATTTTTTTTTTTGTAGAGAACGAACCTTGTCGTCACGTCGGACTGTCATTTGCTGCTGCCATATGATGGGCACTCGATCGTCCAACTTCACGTATGCCCTTTCAGATCCGGCTTACTCTACCGTGGCCAAAATTATCACGCTAGGGCGGTTCAATTCTGTTTTAGAAAAACACAGACAATCAATTAAACTTGAGCGACATAATCGCCGAGCATGGCCTTGGCCATGATTATATAGCAATTAAAGAGAAAAAACGGTTAGATCAAATTGTGCCATGAATTGATAATGCATCAATTGTTTGTATTTTTGTCCGAACCATGGTCTATCCCTGGCCGCACCCCAATCTCGTGGCTAACCAATGAGAATTTTTTTTTGATGAGGGGAAGCTAACCAATGAGATAAGCTTTCTTTTTCGAGGGTTCGCTAAAATGAAGCTAACCAATTTGGGAAAAGGCCTGGCTCAAAAGAAATTGAGAAAAGACCAGAGAAAAGGAACGCCTTAAAAAGCAAAGTAAAAAAGCCCGTGTCTCGGCCCAGTCAGAAGCAGCGCAGGGCCCAGGTAACGGTTCCTTCTTCCTCTCTCACAAACGTATGAAAACAATTCTCACGAACTCCTTTAGGCCTAGTTTGGCAACAAAAGATTTCCAAAACTAAAAGTATTACAAAACCAAAGTATTTCGACGTCATGCTAATGAATACTTTATTTTCTTGAAACCCTGGTTTTTCTCATGTTTTAGCAAAACTACGAAGGTATTTGGCAATTGCAGTTTTGTGGTGATTTTGACGCAGGGTTAACCAATAGTTGACCGAAAGTATAGTTGCATGGCCGTTGAACAACTTGCTGCATGCATGAAATTTTTAGCTGATTGTTTAGTTGCAGGGCTATTTGATGAACCGAGGACAGAGCAATAGGCAAGAGCTAGCTACTTGCCTATTTCAGGTTTCTTGATGACGCTGAGCATGGCCTTATAAGCGAGTAGGCGACGCACGTATCCATGGCCGCCGCTAGGAGCTTGTATAGCCAACGGGATAGCGACCAAAACGCGCTGCGTTTTCCTTGTTTCTCATTTTTAGAAAAAATAGGGTTATACCTGTTTTTAGATTACTTCAAAAATACCACAGTTCTGTAGATACTTTGGTTTTGAAAACTTCAATAGTATAGTTTTTAGAGCCAAACGCCTCAATTTTTTAATACTTCACTATTTTTAAAAGCTGAAGTATTCTTGGAATACTTCAAAAATATGGAGCTACCAAACGGGGCCTTAATGGCGCCATCAGCTTAACTTCTCCCCTCTCTGTATGTCACACCTACAGCTCATACCGCACTAAAAACTATGAAAAATATGAGAGAAATAGTTCAAGCTACTGCCACAAGCCCGTAGTCCAGAGGTGGACTACTCCCTCTTGGTCATGGTGATGATGAAGACGTTGGAGAAGGTGGAGATCCCTCCGACAGTGATCCCGGTGGAGTTTCCCCCTCAAATCTTCTCCTCGGCAGCCTCTGTTTTTGTGTTTCTATATTTATGCGGCGTTCTCCTCTCGAGAACTCTTCGGGGTCATATATATAGTCGTTTTTAGGGCAAAATACATCGGTTCACGAAAGAATCAAGGCCATCGGAGGTGGGTGGCGCGCCCTACCTTACCGGGCGCGCCACCTGGCTTCTTTCGGCCCTCATGCCTCTCCAGGTGTGCTTCCAGGGCCCATGTTGTTCCTCCCGATGAAAAAGTGATGCTGCAAAAATCTCAGGTCAATTTGACTCTGTATAGGTCTCTGAAAGTGAAAAATACACAAAGCAGGGTTTTCTTGTTCTGCAGTGTTATAACCCAAATAAAGGGGATCATTGGTAAATCCCCATAAATCAATGTAAAACATGATATTATCATCATATATGTTACAAATATGGGGGTATTCAATATGATAGAGGACAAAGTTCATGTATGCATTTTACATGCATCAGTAACTCAAGGGAGTATGTGTTTTGGCAAATTGCACTACTAGGAATAAGCTTATAGCCGCACTTCTTACCGCCGGCGAGTTCGATTTGAAAATGCCAGTGGTAAGGCATGTTGGACCCTCCTCGTGTTACCGCCGGCGAGTTTATATGTAGTCGCCGGAGATAAGTCACTTACCGCCGGCGAGTAGGAATTGCAACCGCCGGGGGTAAGGTGGGCTTAGAGCACTCGGATGTACCTCCCCTTACCGCCGGCGATTTGGTCTAGAAGATGCCAGGGGTAATCCAATTACCGCCGGCGAAATTAATTCACATGTGCCAGGGGTAAAGTGGGATCCTACGAGCCATTTGGACCAAAATTACCGCTGGCATCTATGATTCGTTTTCGCCGGGGGTAAAATGAGATCCTGTGGGCCATTTAGGCCATTTGGGTAAAAATATCAGGCCCGCTCCACCCTCTCCTTCGGTCCTTCCCCATCCCGTCGTCTTCGAATCGGGGGATCTCGCGTTCCAGCTCGGCCCCACAAAGCCATGAACCCAACTCGCTCGAAACCTAGGGTTTCGCCGACCGCTCGCCGGCGCTGCCGCCATGTACAACGGCATCGGGCTGTAGACCGCGCCCGGGTCCGGAACAAGGAGATCCTGGAGCACGACCGGAAGCGGCAGGTGGAGTTGCGGCTGGTCTCGCTGAGGGACACCCTCGAGGAGCAGGGCTACACGGAGGGCGAGATCGAGGCGCGCGTTGAGGAGAAATGGCGGCGGAGATGGACAACGACGACCTGCCGCGGAAGGACGCCAACTACACGCCGCTCACGCCGCTCTGGTTCCTGGAGCGCCCTGCGCTGGCACACCCGGGCCGGGCGTCCGTCCTGCACGGCTCCGTGCGCTACACCTGGGCCGACACCTACCGCCGGAGCTGCCGCCCACGCGCGCCGATTCGTCGGCCACGGGAGCAAGGTACGGGGCGCCATCTCAATTTGACCTCCATTTCCTCCTCCCCTTTCGATGCGTGTGCCTCTACTCTGTTGTGTTCATTTGGTACTCTGCTCCTTACATATTAATTCTGTTGAGCTCCGCCTGGCCGTAAGCGTGCAGGGATGCAGGGTTGAGCTCCGCCTGGCCGGATGATTGGATGTCGGCAGCCGGCGTTGCAGTGGCAGTGGTCGCTGTCGGCAAAAGCACGCGACGGAATCGTTGTGGCTGGCAGGATGAAGCGCCGCGGCGACAGAGGCGTCATTCGCCGGCGCTCGTCTGGTGTGGTTACGTTTTATTTTCTGGCCGATAGGTTCTTTTGTATTTTCTAATCGAGAGGGGTTCCAGTCCGCCTGGGATTGTCTGCCCATGTTTGTATCACCCCACTCTCTCTCCCCTTTTATATCAGTGGAGATGGAGATTATTGAAAATCTTTTTTTTTGTTTCTTAAATTCATTACTGCTGGCGCACACCCTGCTTGCCAGGGGTAACTGATTTTTTTTTTGTTTCTTTAAATATGTACTGCTGGCGCTTACAAAATACAGATTATGTGCTGGAGGTAACACATACCGCCGGCGAATATGCAAAGATGCCGGGGATAACAGCATGTTACCACTGGCGAAAATGAAGGTGCCGGCGGTAAGGTATTACCACCGGCGAGGTGATCGCCGGCGAACGCGAAAGCGCCGGCGGTAAGCCTTTTCAGTGTGCCAGCGGTAAGCCATTTTCTAGTAGTGTTGGTATTTCATTTGTGTGCTTGTCAGAATTAGTGAAGCTTAGTATAATAATATTAGTGTTCCTTCTAGAGAGGTGCCATAGATAGGTGTGTAGCCATAGATATAAGCAAATACACCCCTAGTGATTGATCCAAGGCTAGTTAAGAGCAAACAAGGGAATTATTAAGATATAAAGTCACCACCACTTTAAGTTTAAAGGTCCCCATAGTTATACCCCCGTTGATTAACCATGAATTAATACAACATAAATATCTAAGAATTGGGACATGGTTTATGTCAAGCTTCAGTTGTCCCTTTTCCTATCATCATGCAACGGTGACAACCTCATGTATTCACCCAACATGTGTGTGCACTCATATATTAGTACAAGAGATCATCATAGAAGATAACAAATACTTATATGCAACCATTAACAAACTATATCACAATTGCCACAAGTCACTACTCCAACAAGGACATAGAGGTAAAAAATATCATGGATACTGCAATACACACCATGTTTGACGATAGATTACAAAGGGTTATATGGAAGATGTTGATGTATATGTTGATGAAGATTGGTGGTGAAGAGGAGCAGCCCATGGAGGAGATGAGACGGCGACGGCGTGCCGCCCCTTTGAGGAGGAAGGCGGCTTCACTATGGGGTAGCGGCCCCTTGCCCCTTCTTCTTCCTTCGACTTGGTGCCAATGTGGAGGAGGTTCTCCCCATCCTTGGCTACTGCCAATGAGAGGGATTTTCGTCACAATGGATGGGTATAAGACGTGAAGGAAATATGGAAAATTCATTGCGTATAATTTTATGATCTTTAGAGATCATCATTTTATGCACTTGGTGGGTTATTAGGTTTTAGGGTTAGGTAGCATCAAAATGTCAAGGAAAGTGAAATAGAAAAATGGAAGATGTAACTAATTTGGAGGATGTGAAGTTTTTGCAATTTTGTAAACGTAGTTTTACCAAAGCATAAATTTTTAGGGAGTCCCATACTTTGATTTGATTTATTAGCAAACAACATCAAACAAATCTATGCAAAGGCAACACTAAATCAAGTCACCGCACAACAATTTTAAAAGTTTTTGTTGGCCCTAATTTTTGCATTACCAAACACCACTTGAATGAATTTAAAAATTTGGGTTGCTATAGACCCGCCCCCCTAAAATGAATCTCGTCCTTGAGATTCGGTGGCTAAGAACTGAAGAGTGATGAAAATTCCTCTCGCAGAGGATCCTCTAGTTCCCAAGTTGCTTCCTCCTCAGAGTGGTTACTCAATTGAACCTTGCATAACTTGATCTTTCTCCTACGAGTGAGGCGGATGGCTTCGTCCAGAATACGGAGGGGTACTTCACGGTAGGTTAGGTCAATGTTGAGGTCAAGAGTACGATGGTCAATGTTCTGGAACACTTCAGGCTTGTCTGGCACTTGAAGACATCATTGGAGTTGAGAGACGTGGAAAACGTCATGGAGGTAAAATCACTTAGTGGACAGCTCCAACTGATAGGACACCTTGCATCGGTGCGCGATAACCTTGAAGGGACAAATATACCTGGGGGCGAGCTTCCCTTTGACGTGAAACCTTTGCATCCCTTTAAGTGGGGTGACACGAAGATATGCATGATCTCCAACCTTAAAACGATCAGCGTAGCTCTACTGGCGAGATTGAGCGGCCTTAAGACGATCACGGATCAAATGGACTTGCTCTTTTGTTTCTCGGAGATGATCTAGTCCAGAAATTTGACTGTCTCCAGTCCCAGACCAGTTGAGAGGGGTATGCCAACGACGAACATACAGGGCTTTGAAGGAGGCCATCTATAGGCTTGCTTCGTAGTTGTTGTTGTAAGAGAACTCCGCGAAAGGCAGACAATGTTCCCACCTTGCGTGCCAACGCGAAAATCGAGGCTTCCGATTGCCAGATCCAATCCCTGGCCAAAGTTGCCGGAAGCCGAGTGAAGGGCAGGTGGGTGCGTAAGAAAATTGATCGAACAGAAGCACACCTGGCTACCGAAGTAGTCGAGTTGTTGTTTGGTGAAGGATTCATCGAATCCATGTTTCAAGCGCCCAAGCTTTCCACAAACAGTGCCAATTTATGAGGGCTAACCTCGCTAATGCCCATAAGTATGGACTTAGGTTTTGGGGAAAAGAGAGAGTTGGTGGTTTTGTGAACTTGTCAGACAAATGAGGTATCCGATGTAAAATAGATTGGAGGCTAAATTCGATGAGATTGTATTGAAATTAGGGTTTAGAATGATGCGTGGTATGACAAAGATTTTGGATTCCTCCCCCGGTGGATCCTCCTAGCCCTTTTATAGTGGGCTAGGGCTTAGAGTCCAAACCCGGGTCGGTTACTCATTATATGTCGATTACCCGATATGGGCAATACTTGCTTATCTTTCTATTCTTAATAGGTGATCCCATTTCTCTTCACATGCAGCCTATCCACCTCACCAAGCATGCTTAACCAATCCTATCATGCCATGTCATCATGTTTTACCATAGTGCCATGTCACCAGTTTAGGCTATTTTTTCGTTTGATATCCTTCTGATGGTCATGCGTTGTATACACTAGCTGATTGCACGACTGCTTGGTTCGTCATCATGTTTTACCATAGTGCCATGTCACCAGTTTAGGCTATTTTTTCGTTCTGTCTGTAACGGCGGCTGGAGCCGAACAGTCCCCACTTGCTAGCCAAGTGTTGGTGTTTATTACTCTCCATCCACCACTCCTTATCCCTGCACTCTTCCTTCTTACGTTAAGTTTTCCTTCTCCATGCATGGCGCAAGGTGGAGCTGGTCTCACCACGGCATTTCGGCAGCCATCAGCTCCATCATAAACCATCGTTGTGCATTCTGAGACCACGGCAAGCTCGGCAGACTGGCATCTGAAAACTCTATGGTGATTACGTCCGATTTTTCTTTGTAGGGTTTGATGAACTTTTTTGCGTTCATTCTAGGCATTTTTTTAATTACAGGGTCCCATCAACTTTGCGTATATTTTTTTAACCTACAACGCACAAGATAAACCATATCGTCGTCCCCCATCAGAATCACATCGTCAAGTTCTGCCCGGGCCTCACTCTCAACATCCAGTAGAAAAGAAGAGTTTGCAAGCTGAACTCTGTCCTCCACGGGATGTATTTTGTACATTGGCTTATTTTCCTTTGGTGATTATCTATCATACGCTAACCCCATTTCTCTGCAGGATTTCACCGAGGTGCATATCGTCTGCTAATAATTGGTGTACTATTAATGGTGGGAAGAAACCAGGTATATGTGCATGGCGTGCTGTATCGATTTCAGCTCAACGTACATTATCATTGGAATGGTGCTTTGGTTATTTCACAGGTATTAATCATTATTTTATATTGAATTTGACTGGTATTATTCCAGTGACAACATTTGAGAATGGACTAGCGCGGGGATAACCACCATTTTCATGCATAATTCTAGGTTTAACACATGTGTTTTCTTCGCCCTTCAGTTTGGACACATGAATTATGGTCCTTCATCATTATCATCATTGGTTGCTATGTTGCAGATCTCACGAAAGGGGGTAATACCATCTCTCCCCGTCATTTCATCACTGCATGATTTTCCAAAGATGTACACACAAATAAAAGCTTATTGTTCTATAATTTGTTCAGAAAATGTAAAATAGGTTTTCGCCGAAAATATTACTATTCAGATGACAATATTTGCCAATCCAGTGCCAATTAGTCATCTGTATGGATAACACCATTATCTGCCATTTTAAGACTTCCCATCTGAAGAAGTAGTAATCTAATGTATGTAACCATATGAAGATCTATATATTACATAGTTATTTCGATATTGCAAATTCTATATGATTTTTGTTGTCTTTTTATTACAAATTATTTCCATGAATTGCTCTCTGCCTATTGTTTTATAAACTATATGATGACGTCTCATTTATTATGGTACCTACAAAGTTAACTTTGGCTGTTGAATTTATGTATATAATCCATGATCTCTTTTGAAAATATTATACATTTACGGGTTACCTATGCATTATTTGATATTCTTTGATTTATGCTTTTGATTGCAGCTAGATGAATTTGGCACTATCACTACTATATATAGCATATGTTTCCGTCCAACCTGATATTATGAGACTTTATTTTCCTGTCTGACCTATAAAAGATTTGGGATAAGTGGAAAGCAGAACCTACGTGCCATTGAAAACTAAACACGTTCATAACTTTTGGGTTCCACTAAATTATTTAATGAGGTGATCTATACATACCAAGCAAGTTTTCATATACGACCATCCTCTTGCATTTTCACATTTGTGGATGACTAAATCTATAAACGTAATATTATTTCTTCTATATGCATATACAATTAGTATATATTTAAGCTTTATGTTTTCTTGATCATATGTGTTGTACTCTTGGATTATTTTCACATTGTTCGCAGCAACGTGCGGAGTATCATCTAGTTCTATATATTTCTGAGGCTTCAACTTCTCTTGGGCTTCATGGGTTATGGCTGTTAAATACGCCATTTTTCCACACGTTTAAATCTTTTGCTAAGTCAAGAAATCGACTAAAATTCTCTCTAAATGTGTCACTAGTGGCTAATTATTGAAAAGATGTGCAATCATTTTCTGTCTTTGTATGTTGTGCAGGAAATCGAGTCTTAATTGAAAATGGACCTGCAATTACTGAAGAAAAAAATCTCGTCACAAGTGCAGCAAAGTCAACCAGAGGGTCAAAGTCGGTTCCAGGAGGAATAGCGGACAGTGGTACGGGCAAGCCCCACCCGTACCGTCCACCCGTTTTAGGCGCCAGAGCATTCTCGAGGTCAAACCCTATAAGTTTCGTGAAGGGAGCCAGTCGAGAAAGAGAGCCATTCATCGCTAAATAGAGCCGACATCCACCAGCTCCATCTGCAACACACCGAAGGAGATCCACCATAATTGTTCATCCATTTCCTCTACAATCTCCACCATAGTCATAGCCATCATCATTGTAATAGATATTTCATTGGGAATTGGCAACCATTGTAAGATTATTGTGATTTCAATCCAAATATTTGCAACAATGATTTCTATCTTTGATCTTGTAATCATGCGTGAGTAGTTGATACGTCTCCGACGTATCGATAATTTCTTATGTTCTATGCCATATTATTGATGATACCTACATGTTTTATGCACACTTTATGTCATATTCGTGCATTTTCTGGAACTAACCTATTAACAAGATGCCGAAGTGCCGCTTCCGTTTTCTGCTGTTTTTGGTTTCAGAAATCCTAGTAACGAAATATTCTCGGAATTGGACGAAACGAAGACCCAGGGCCCTATTTTTCCACGGAGCTTCCAGAAGACCGAAGAACACACGAAGTGGGGCCACGAGGTGGCCAAGCTATAGGGCGGCGCCGACCTATAGTGTGGGCCCCTCGTTAGCCCCCCGACTCTGCCCTTCCGCCTACTTAAAGCCTCCGTCGCGAAACCCCTGATGAGAAAAACCACGATACGGAAAACCTTACTGAGACGCCGCCGCCGCCGATCCCATCTCGGGGGATTCTGGAGATCTCCTCCGGCACCCTGCCGGAGAGGGGATTCATCTCCCGGAGGACTCTACACCGCCATGGTCGCCTCCGGAGTGATGAGTGAGTAGTTCACCCCTGGACTATGGGTCCATAGCGGTAGCTAGATGGTTGTCTTCTCCTCATTGTGCTTCATTGTTGGATCTTGTGAGCTGCCTAACATGATCAAGATCATCTATCCGTAATTCTATATGTTGTGTTTGTCGGGATCCGATGGATAGAGAATACCATGTCATGTTAATTATCAAGTTATTATACATGTGTTGTTTATGATCTTGCATGCTCTCCGTTTCTAGTAGAGGCTCTGGCCAAGTTTTTACTTTTAACTCCAAGAGGGAGTACTTATGCTCGATAGTGGGTTCATGCCCGCATTGACACCTGGGGAGTGACAGAAACCCCTAAGGTTGTGTTGTCTTGTTGCCACTAGGGATAAAACATTGGCGCTATGTCCGAGGATGTAGTTGTTGATTACATTACGCACCATACTTAATGCAATTGTCTGTTGCTTTGCAACTTAATACCGGTGGGGGTTCGGATGATAACCTGAAGGTGGACTTTTTAGGCATAGATGCGGTTGGATGGCGGTCTATGTACTTTGTCGTAATGCCCAATTAAATCTCACTATACTTATCATGTCATGTATGTGCATTGTTATGCCCTCTCTATTTGTCAATTGCCCGACTGTAATTTGTTCACCCAACATGCTTTTATCTTATGGGAGAGACACCTCTAGTGAACTGTGGACCCCGGTCCATTCTTTAATACTGAAATACAAATCTGCTTCAATACTTGTTTTACTGTTTTCTCTGCAAACAATCATCTTCCACACAATATGGTTAATCCTTTGTTACAGCAAGCCGGTGAGATTGACAACCTCCACTGTTTCGTTGGGGCAAAGTACTTTGGTTGTGTTGTGCGGGTTCCACGTTGGCGCCGGAATCTCCGGTGTTGCGCCGCACTACATCCCGCCGCCATCAACCTTCAACGTGCTTCTTGGCTCCTCCTGGTTCGATAAACCTTGGTTTCTTTCGAGGGAAAACTTGCTGCTGTGCGTATCATACCTTCCTCTTGGGGTTGCCCAACGAACGTGTGAAATACACGCCATCAAGCTCTTTTTCAGGCGCCGTTGCCGGGAGATCAAGACACGTCTGCAAGGGGAGTCTCCACTTCTCAATCTCTTTACTTTGTTTTTGTCTTGCTTTATTTTATTTATTACTTTGTTTGCTGCACTTATATCAAAACACAAAAAAATTAGTTGCTAGCTTTACTTTATTTGCTATCTTGTTTGCTATATTAAAAACACAAAAAAAATTTAGTTTACTTGCATTTACTTTATCTAGTTTGCTTTATTTACTACTGCTAAAATGGCCAACCCTGAAAATACTAAGTTGTGTGACTTCACTAGCACAAATAATAATGATTTCTTATGCACACCTATTGCTCCACCTGCTACTACAGCAGAATTCTTTGAAATTAAACCTGCTTTACTTAATCTTGTTATGCGAGAGCAATTTTCTAGTGTTAGTTCTGATGATGCTGCTGCTCATCTCAATAATTTTGTTGAACTATGTGAAATGCAAAAGTATAAAGATGTAGATGGTGACATTATAAAATTAAAATTGTTCCCTTTCTCATTGAGAGGAAGAGCTAAAGATTGGTTGCTATCCCTGCCTAAGAATAGTATTGATTCCTGGACTAAATGCAAGGATGCTTTTATTGGTAGATATTATCCCCCTGCTAAAATTATATCTTTGAGGAGTAGCATAATGAATTTTAAACAATTAGATAATGAACATGTTGCTCAAGCTTGGGAAAGAATGAAATCTCTGGTTAAAAATTGCCCAACCCATGGATCGACTACTTGGATGATCATCCAAACCTTCTATGCGAGGACTAAATTTTTCTTCGCGGAATTTATTGGATTCAGCTGCTGGAGGTACCTTTATGTCCATCACTCTTGGTGAAGCAACAAAGCTCCTTGATAATATGATGGTTAATTACTCTGAATGGCACACGGAAAGAGCTCCACAAGATAAGAAGGTAAATTCTGTTGAAGAATCCTCTTCCTTGAATGATAAGGTTGATGCTATTATGTCTATGCTTGCGAATGATAGGACTAATGTTGATCCTAATAATGTTCCATTAGCTTCATTGGTTTCCCAAGAAGAACATGTTGATGTAAACTTCATTAAAAATAATAATTTCAACAACAATGCTTATCGGAACAACTCTAGTAATAACTATAGGCCATATCCTTATAATAATGGTAACGGTTATGCTAATTCTTATGGGAATTCTTACAACAATAATAGGAATACACCCCCTGGACTTGAAGCCATGCTTAAAGAATTTATTAGTACACAAACTGCCTTTAACAAATCTGTTGAGGAAAAGCTCAATAAAATTGATATTCTTGTTTCTAGAGTTGATAGTCTTGCCTCGGATGTTGATCTTTTGAAATCGAAAGTTATGCCTAATAGGGATATTGAAAATAAAATTGTTACTACAGCAAATGCCATCCAAGTTAGAATTAATGAGAATATAAGATTAATGGCTGAACTGCGTGCTAGGTGGGATAGAGAAGAAAATGAAAAACTAGCTAAGAAGGAAAATGTAGCTAAAGTTTGGACTATTACCACCACTAGCAATGCTAATGATTCACATGTTGCTGCACCTCCTACTATCAATGGTAAAATAATTGGTGTTAGCAATGCTTCTACTCCTAGTGCAAAGCGCGCAAAATTACCTGAAACTGCTAAAACTGCTGAAGCTGCTTGTGCTGCTGAAATTTTTTCCAACCTTGGGGATGATAATCCCATTGCTTTAGATTGTAATGATTTAGATTTTGATGATTGCCACATCTCTGAAGTTATAAAGTTCTTACAAAAACTTGCTAAAAGTCCCAATGCTAGTGCTATAAATTTGGCTTTCACAAAACATATTACAAATGCTCTCATAAAAGCTAGAGAAGAGAAACTAAAACTTGAAACTTCTATTCCTAGAAAGCTAGAGGATGGTTGGGAGCCCATCATTAAAATGAGAGTCAAAGATTTTGATTGTATTGCTTTATGTGATCTTGGTGCAAGTATTTCTGTTATGCCTAAAAAAGTCTATGATATGCTTGACTTGCCACCATTGAAAAATTGTTATTTGGATGTTAATCTCGTTGATAATGCTAAAAAGAAACCTTTGGGGAAAGTTGATAATGTTCATATTATGGTTAACAATAACCTTGTCCCCGTTGATTTTGTTGTCTTGGATATTGAATGCAATGCATCTTGCCCCATTATATTGGGAAGACCTTTTCTTCGAACCGTTGGTGCTACTATTGATATGAAGGAAGGTAATATTAAATATCAATTTCCTCTCAAGAAAGGTATGGAACACTTCCCTAGAAAGAGAATGAAGTTACCTTATGATTCTATCATTAGAACAAATTATGATGTTGATGCTTCATCTTTCGATGTTACTTGAGATACACTTTCGCGCCTAGGCTGAAAGGCGTTAAAGAAAAGCGCTTATGGGAGACAACCCATGTTTTTACTACAGTACTTTATTTTATATTTGTGTCTTGGAAGTTGTTTACTACTGTAGCAACCTCTCCTTATCTTAGTTTTATGTTTTGTTGTGCCAAGTAAAGTCTTTGATAGAAAAGTAAGTACTAGATTTGGATTACTGCGCAGTTCCAGATTTCTTTGCTGTCACGAATCTGGGTCTATCTCCCTGTAGGTAGCTCAGAAAATTACGCCAATTTACGAGCATGATCCTCCGATATGTACGCAACTTTCATTCAATTTGAGCATTTTCGTTTGAGCAAGTCTGGTGGCCTAATAAAATCCATCTTTACGGACTGATTCTGTTTTGACAGATTCTGTCTTTTATTTCGCATTGCCTCTTTTGCTATGTTGGATGAATTTCTTTGATCCACTAATGTCCAGTAGCTTTATGCAATGTCCAGAAGTGTTAAGAATGATTGTGTCACCTCTGAACATGTGAATTTTTATTATGCACTAACCCTCTAATGAGTTGTTTCGAGTTTGGTGTGGAGGAAGTTTTCAAGGATCAAGAGAGGAGTATGATGCAATATGATTAAGGAGAGTGAAGGCTCTAAGCTTGGGGATGCCCCGGTGGTTCACCCCTGCATATATTAAGAAGACTCAAGCGTCTAAGCTTGGGGATGCCCAAGGCATCCCCTTCTTTATCGACAACATTATCAGGTTCCTCCCCTGAAACTATATTTTTATTCGGCCACATCTTATGTACTTTGCTTGGAGCGTCGGTTTGTTTTTGTTTTTTGTTTTGTTTGAATAAAATGGATCCTAGCATTCACTTTATGGGAGAGAGACACGCTCCGCTGTTGCATATGGACAAATATGTCCTTAGGCTCTACTCATAGTATTCATGGCGAAGTTCTTCTTCGTTAAATTGTTATATGGTTGGAATTGGAAAATGATACATGTAGTAACTCTAAAATGTCTTGGATAATTTGATACTTGGCAATTGTTGTGCTCATGTTTAAGCTCTTGCATCATATACTTTGCACCCATTAATGAAGAAATACTTAGAGCTTGCTAATTTGGTTTGCATATTTGGTTTCTCTAGAGTCTAGATAACATCTAGTATTGAGTTTTGAACAACAAGGAAGACGGTATGGAGTCTTATAATGTTTACCATATGTCTTTTATGTGAGTTTTGCTGTACCGTTCATCCTTGTGTTTGTTTCAAATAACCTTGCTAGCCTAAACCTTGTATCGAGAGGGAATACTTCTCATGCATCCAAAATCCTTGAGCCAACCACTATGCCATTTGTGTCCACCATACCTACCTACTACATGGTATTTATCCGCCATTCCAAAGTAAATTTCTTGAGTGCTACCTTTAAAATTCCATCATTCACCTTTGCAATATATAGCTCATGGGACAAATAGCTTAAAAACTATTGTAGTATTGAATATGTACTTATGCACTTTATCTCTTATTAAGTTGCTTGTTGAGCGATAACCATGTTTCGGGGACGCCATCAACTATTCTTTGTTGGATATCATGTGAGTTGCTATGCATGTCCGTCTTGTACTGAAGCAAGAGAGATCTACCACCTTCATGGTTGGAGCATGCATATTGTTAGAGAAGAACTTTGGGCCGCTAACTAAAGCCATGATTCATGGTGGAAGTTTCAGTTTGGACATATATCCTCAATCTCATATGAGAATAATAATTGTTGCCACATGCTTATGCATTAAAGAGGAGTCCATTATCTGTTGTCCATGTTGTCCCGGTATGGATGTCTAAGTTGAGAATAATCAAAAGCGAGAAATCCAAAATGCGAGCTTTCTCCTTAGACCTTTGTACGGGCGACATGGAGGTACCCCATTGTGACACTTGGTCAAAACATGTGCATTGCAAAGATCCGGTAGTCCAAGTTAATTAGGACAAGGTGCGGGCACTATTAGTATACTATGCATGAGACTTGCAACTTGTAAGATATAACTTTCATAACTCATATGCTTTATTACTACCGTTGACAAAATTGTTTCATGTTTTCAAAATAAAAGCTCTAGCACAAATATAGCAATCGATGCTTTCCTCTTTGAAGGACCATTCTCTTTACTTTTATGTTGAGTCAGTTCACCTATTTCTCTCCACCTCAAGAAGCAAACACTTGTGTGAACCGTGCATTGATTCCTACATACTTGCATATTGTACTTGTTATATTACTCTATGTTGACAATTATCCATGAGATATACATGTTACAAGTTGAAAGAAACCGCTGAAACTTAATCTTCCTTTGTGTTGCTTCAATACCTTTACTTTGATTTATTGCTTTATGAGTTAACTCTTATGCAAGACTTATTAATACTTGTCTTGAAGTACTATTCATGAAAAGTCTTTGCTATATGATTCACCTGTTTACTCATGTCATCACCATTGTTTTGATCGCTGCATCCACTACATATGTTTACAAATAGTATGATCAAAGTTATGATGGCATATCACTTCAGAAATTATCTTTGTTATCGTTTTACCTGCTCGGGACGAGCGAGAACTAAGCTTGGGGATGCTTGATACGTCTCCGACGTATCGATAATTTCTTATGTTCTATGCCATATTATTGATGATACCTACATGTTTTATGCACACTTTATGTCATATTCGTGCATTTTCCGGAACTAACCTATTAACAAGATGCCGAAGTGCCGGTTCTCGTTTCTACGCTGTTTTTGGTTTCAGAAATCCTAGTAACGAAATATTCTCGGAATTGGACGAAACGAAGATCCAGGGCCCTATTTTTCCACGGAGCTTCCAGAAGACCGAAGAACACACCAAGTGGGGCCACGAGGTGGCCAAGCTATAGGGCGGCGCGGCCCAAGCCCTGGCCGCGCCGACCTATAGTGTGGGCCCCTCGTTATCCCCCCGACTCTGCCCTTCCGCCTACTTAAAGCCTCCGTCGCGAAACCCCTGATGAGAAAAACCACGATACGGAAAACCTTACTGAGACGCCGCCGCCGCCGATCCCATCTCGGGGGATTACGGAGATCTCCTCCGGCACCCTGCCGGAGAGGGGATTCATCTCCCGGAGGACTCTACACCGCCATGGTCGCCTCCGGAGTGATGAGTGAGTAGTTCACCCCTGGACTATGGGTCCATAGCAGTAGCTAGATGGTTGTCTTCTCCTCATTGTGCTTCATTGTTGGATCTTGTGAGCTGCCTAACATGATCAAGATCATCTATCCGTAATTCTATATGTTGTGTTTGTCGGGATCCGATGGATAGAGAATACCATGTCATGTTAATTATCAAGTTATTATACATGTGTTGTTTATGATCTTGCATGCTCTCCGTTTCTAGTAGAGGCTACGGCCAAGTTTTTACTTTTAACTCCAAGAGGGAGTACTTATGCTCGATAGTGGGTTCATGCCTGCATTGACACCTGGGGAGTGACAGAAACCCCTAAGGTTGTGTTGTGCTGTTGCCACTAGGGATAAAACATTGGCGCTATGTCCGAGGATGTAGTTGTTGATTACATTACGCACCATACTTAATGCAATTGTCTGTTGCTTTGCAACTTAATACTGGAGGGGTTCGGATGATAACCTGAAGGTGGACTTTTTAGGCATAGATGCAGTTGGATGGCGGTCCATGTACTTTGTCGTAATGCCCAATTAAATCTCACTATACTTATCATGTCATGTATGTGCATTGTTATGCCCTCTCTATTTGTCAATTGCCCGATCGTAATTTGTTCACCCAACATGCTTTTATCTTATGGGAGAGACACCTCTAGTGAGCTGTGGACCCCGGTCCATTCTTTAATACTGAAATACAAATCTGCTCGCAATACTTGTTTTACTTGTTTTCTCTGCAAACAATCATCTTCCACACAATACGGTTAATCCTTTGTTACAGCAAGACGGTGAGATTGACAACCTCACTCGTTTCGTTGGGGCAAAGTACTTTGGTTGTGTTGTGCGGGTTCCACGTTGGCGCCGGAATCTCTGGTGTTGCGCCGCACTACATCCCGCCGCCATCAACCTTCAACGTGCTTCTTGGCTCCTCCTGGTTCGATAAACCTTGGTTTCTTTCTGAGGGAAAACTTGCTGCTGTGCGCATCATACCTTCCTCTTGGGGTTGCCCAACGAACGTGTGAAATACACGCCATCAGTAGTCCTCAGGGGCTGGGGGTTGGGGTGAATCCTCACATCGTTTATATGCATATAATCTTATGGGTTTGCGTAGAAATTTAATAGGACCTTTGAAATCTTGTATCCTTGTCTCTTTGCCTCGATTCGAGAACCTGCAGGTACCCATGTCTCTCGGATCAATCAAGAGAAGAGGTGGGATGAGCGGAGAATAACGTGCTGTCGTGAAACCTCAACGACGGAAAGGGGAAAGTAATGGTACATGTTTAGTGATTCGCTTCGGATAAACAACACAATCATCTATCTTAATGCTTTGGTCTGTTTTACTTAATAACTGTTGTTACTCACAATTGTGGGAATGATGGTTGGATCAAGAGACTGTTACCTCTGGTTTTAGGGGCAATAGTATTTACGGATGTGCTGCTCACAAATCTCTTATCACTATTTTATTTACTACACAATATTGTACTTCATTTCTATATGTATGCATAGCTGCAGGAGAATCATTGATCCTAGCCTACTTTTAATCATTTGAACACAACACCAAACAAAGTAAATTGGAAAGGTCTAGTAAATGTAAGATAAAATCAATTAGCAAATCTTGTAGACGTTTCCTTTCACACCACTTTAGCAGTGCTTTCCAAGGTTTGATTAAACCTAGGTATTCTAGGGAAAAAGCTTACAATACTACAATCCATATTCGAATCGAAAGTATCAATAGGTCTTACAGACTCCCTCCTGCATCCACACCATGGATAACAATATTGAGCACCCAATGTGGTATACCCTTGCCAACAGTAACACCATGGGAAGATGCAGAATGTGAGGATATCAACCACACAACTTGCTTAATGAAATAATTGTCTTACTAATTTATGGATTAGTTGACTTGCAATTGTAAGCATGAACTACTACATTTATACATATACCATCATGAATTTATTAAAATGAAAAATATGGTATTACTTTTTTTCCCTGCAAAAGGAACCAATGACGAGAAGATATTGACGAACAATCACTTCTGAACACTTTCATGTGAAGGCGGATAAACTTTTTTTATTGTCACTTGATGTTTACCAATGATGGTCCCAGGGCATGTCACTGCAAATCTACAAAGACGAAGAAAATGAGAAACACACATCACTGATTACGAAACGATGACGCTCATAGTTTTACAATTCTTGTCAACTAGATAACTTTTGCTAACAGATGTTTTCATATATTGAAGTCACCGGTTACTTTACGATTGAGCCTCGACTCGCCAGATTTACACATACCGGTGACGCCTTCAGGTCGTGATCATCGTCATGGCTATGATGTACCAGCGACGGGCAAATAAATTTCATGTGAAGATGTTACCAATGACACTGTACTAATGGCGCTCGCCTCTACCGTCAGCAGTGCGGAAAATACGTCCGTCATTGTAAGCCTTTTTCCGGTAGTGGATACTCTTATCTAGCCAAGATTTTTTAATCCAAAATTTACACATATCATACATACCAGGCTTAGATATACTTTGTTGAGCCTTTTTTTCCTTGCTAATGATGGGGAAAGTGCGGAACCTGTATGTTAGGATAATAAAAATATGTTTCTTTCGTCTCTCTTGATAGAGAAAAAGGGAAAAAGCCTCACATGTTCGAAGGCAACTCAAATATACCACAAGTTAGCCTAACCTAAAGGCAGCCGACGTCAAGGGCATCTAGTGGTACAGAAGCAACGCCGTCGGCGAAGTTAGTGGTACCTATATAATTCAATGAATAATTGTAACGCGTAGCCATAATATTAGGGAGAATTAATTACAATCATCAAAAACCATGATAAACAGTTTACTGGCTACCTAACATGGTAAACCGGACTATTCTTTTTCTAGGGAAACACGGGAGTATTAAAAACATCAGAAACACAAAATGTTGGTGGAAGAGGTGCGGGGAGATGGGGATAACGTGGAAGAGGGTCTCAAGGCCTAGGGTTTGGTGGTGCTGGGAGCTTGAGGAAAACGGCACTAGGAGACAAGCGAGCAATTGTTCTTTTTGTTTTTACTAATTCAGGTTCAGTCGTAGTTGTATTGTTAGCAGATACTTGTGAGACAAATACAGAATATTAGTCTCTGGTGATGTAGTGTTAAGTAATGCTATAAGTCACCCTCATATTTCCAAAAAAAAAAAGCTAACTAAATAAAATGCTACTTATGCCAATGGCAGCAAAAAGAAAAGAAAAAAAGAAAACTCTAAGAAGATAACATCTGGCAGTAAAAGAGACACATCCCACGCAATTTGGCCACATATATGACTTGATACACAGTTCACTGGCTAGCTAAGAGACAGCAGCATTCTACACATCGTCAACACAAACTTTAGACTCCTATATAAGGCGCTGGTAGACACTCGCAAAACTACAACACAAAAGCAACTAGCTAGAGAGTATATATGGCAGCGTCACCACTGCCTCGCTGGGCTCCTACGCCGAGCCCGTCCAGGCCACTCCGGTCGACGTCGAGCACCATCGTGACTTCATGGCGCAGCTGGTCGTCGTGCCAGTTAAGCCCCATCTTCTTCCCACGTCGTAGCTCCGAGCCATCGACGCCTTCGCCGGCCAATGGGGTAGCTGGCGACTGGAGAGAGGAGTCTCGCGTGTCGGAGGTACTTCTCACGTGGGAGGATCTATCAGTGACGGCCACGAACGGGAGAAAGGGCCATGTTGTGATCCTCGACGGGCTTAGCGGGTATGCGCGCCCCGGCGAAGTGCTGGCTCTCATGGGTCCTTGTTAGCTGTAATCTTGATTAGACTATTAGTTAGCAGCATGCATGAGTTAGTTGCTCGGCAGCGCGGTAGATAGGCGTGTGTGTGCGTCAGTTCAGTTAGCTGTTAGCGATTCATACGGAAGTGATCATGTCCAGCAGCTGCAGCCGTCCGTGCCGATCGTGTATGAGCACGTCGTGCAGGGAGCGACGAGGCATGCGGATCGTGGCTAGTGGGTAGCGTCCGGAGCGCAGCGTGGCGTGAGTGCGAGCGCTATAAGTACCCTCTCTGTAAGTGTACCAGAGTTAGCCATGTAGCCATTGTAAAGAAGAAGAAGATTAGGGTGTTTGAGCGCCGGTGGCGGCGTTCGTGCGACGGAAAAACTTCGTGTCCACTATTCTTCTTTCTTCCACCTCCGTTCGTGAGTGAGCTGGGATGATCGGGGAGAGGGTGCAGCCTCGGGCTGCACCAACAATTGGTATCAGAGCCGGAGTAGTGCTGGCGGCTGCGCGATGAAGCTCCGGGCCATGTGTCGGCCTATGGAGGTGTGCATCGCTGCGACTGCCATGGAAGACACGGAGGCGGCGCGCGGTGTGTCCGCGACGAGCACGGTGGACATGGAGGCCTTGGCGGCGCGGCTGCGTCTCGCGGCGAGCACGTGGCCGGTGGTCGCAGAGGCGCGGCACGACGACCATGGTGCGGCGACCATGGAGGCGCAGTGGCGTCGGACGAAGGCGACGCGATGTGACGCCGTATGTGCGGCGAGCGCGGAACCTGCGTAGGGGCGCAGAGGCCACGGTGGCGCGGCATGGCGGAGGCGTGGAGGTGCTGCGCGGCCACGGAGGCCGTAGCGGCGCCATGCGACGGCCATGGCAGCGGCGACCGGGTGAGCACGACGGCGACCGGCGTGTTCCGTGTGTCACTGGCGGAGAAGAAGCTCGGCGTGTGTCGCCGAAGAAGAAGACCGCGTCCTGGGCACGCAGGGCCGGCCGTGTTGATCGCGTTGGAGCGCGACGTGGGCACGAGCTGGGGCGTGTGGAGCGTGGCGAGTTAGGCGGAGGAGTTGGTCCAGCAGCAGGCCGGCCGCGTTGATCGTGTTGGAGCGCATCAGGCGCGCGAGCTGGGAGCATGCGGATCATGGCGGAGCTCGAGTTGGAGCTCGAGTGAAGCAAGAAAGCCGTTAGTGCGGCAGGCGTCAGTGCGCCGGGAAGATGGTGCGACGGCGTGTGGCGCTGTCCCATGATCACGAGTTCAAGATTAGGAGGGAGATTGTTAGCTGTAATCTTGATTAGACTATTAGTTAGCAGCATGCATGAGTTAGTTGCTCGGCAGCGCGGTAGATAGGCGTGTGTGTGCGTCAGTTCAGTTAGCTGTTAGCGATTCATACGGAAGTGATCATGTCCAGCAGCTGCAGCCGTCCGTGCCGATCGTGTATGAGCACGTCGTGCAGGGAGCGACGAGGCATGCGGATCGTGGCTAGTGGGTAGCGTCCGGAGCGCAGCGTGGCGTGAGTGCGAGCGCTATAAGTACCCTCTCTGTAAGTGTACCAGAGTTAGCCATGTAGCCATTGTAAAGAAGAAGAAGATTAGGGTGTTTGAGCGCCGGTGGCGGCGTTCGTGCGACGGAAAAACTTCGTGTCCACTATTCTTCTTTCTTCCACCTCCGTTCGTGAGTGAGCTGGGATGATCGGGGAGAGGGTGCAGCCTCGGGCTGCACCAACAGTCCTTCGGGCTGTGGCAAAACTACTCTGCTTGATGCCCTAGCTGGTATAGCTTCTCCTCCCCCTAAAAAAGGCTCGAAATTAGCTTCACATGTTCAACTTTGGTTAACTTACACACTTAGCAAATAAAAAAGGAAACAGTTTATGCTGACATGCATGATTTTGTACTGTGCACTGGGTGGAGGGCAAGCTAGTAAATTAATGAACGCGATGTTTGATAAGTTCGGCGAGCAGTATATCACGCGGGCTCTTACCATGCGGAGGAGGTTGCCTACACGGCTGAGAATGCGCAAACGGTGCCTGGAATTAACGGAAGGAGCTCAATGTCCTGCACCAGGATGAACTTGAGGACGCCATGGTGTAGCTTGGAAGAATCGAGATGGTGAGTAGTAGTTATATGTCGATGGTGATGGGTTCGGGGTCAGATGATCACACTTATTATTTGGTTATCAGTAGGGGTCAGCCAAGGATGCATGCCTGCTAACTAATACTCCATCGTTCCAAAATATTTTTCCACTTTTGTGGTGCATTAATTTTACTTTAATATATGTATCAAATTATAGGAAAATACATCCATGCTCATGGGTGCAAAAAAAAATAGTAGTTAAAAAAGGGCAAAAAAAGTCGAATCCTTTTGGAAACCAAAGATGATCAAGTATTATACTCGTACAAAAATATTCGAACATGGATACCATCGGAATCATTTCGAGCCCAAACATTTCTATACAAGTACAATACTTGATCTTCTTTTGTTTCTAGGAGGTTTGGAATTTTTTCCAATATTTTAAATTATCACAAATTTTGGAGTTTACCCCATGTGCCAAAAAATTGCGTCCCAAAGTATATGGATTCAGAATGTATAAATGGTATCGTTACATTCCTATTGCAAATATCTTTTATTTCATATTTTTTCCTACAAATTTTGAAAAATATATTATAATCATAAATTATAGTCAAACTTATAAATTGCTAACCAGAAAAATTTAAGGATGCATTACATTTTAGGACGAAGAAAGTACTATTTTTTAGTTTCTTACTACTAGTCCTACACACAAATAGCCACATCTGCATTGTTTCTCCACGTATACTACAAAATAGAGCAACATCCATGTCTATTAATATATTTTTAATTCCCATTTTTTTATTTTTTTATTTGATTGATTTCATGTCAAGGTATAGAGCATATAACAAGTATGGACATGCCAGTTTTCTCTTTGAAGCTACGAGACATGACACATGTAAACTGTGGCGATGGAGGCAAATCAAAGCTAATCGCATGCACAAATAATAATATTTTCTAAAACCACCCAACAATTTTATAGTGTGGGGGGACGTTCTTTCAGCAATTTCCCCATATCTAAGTTTTTTTATGTATTTCCTTTGTTTTTAAATAATTTGCTTAACTTTTCTCTGGATACAGACATATCTACGTACATTAAAAACATGTCTAGATACAATCGTATGCAGCTTATTTTGGGGAAGGAGTCTATAAATATTTGTATGCTTATTTTATTAGGATTTCGAGCGATATAGAGAGAAATAGAGAGGAAACCATATGGTTTTGTTGTAACATGTTCAAACATCACATAAGCGCATTGTCCCCGACATAAGGATCTATATTAAACCAAGGTAAACAATGTTTCCATGTACAATTTTTATATTAATAACGCACAAGGTATTAAGCTAGTCCAATTGCGTATGTTGGTGCAACCATTATTTGAAGAATAGAGAAAAGCGTGAATATGGGGAAGGGATCAGGTGGCATGATTTTGAAAATACTAGTAAGTGTGCCCGTGCAACGCACGTATCCTAAAGTCTTTATCAAACACAAATTAGAAGCTTGTAATTATGCCTTAAAAAGAGCATGAAAATATAATTTATACATGAAAACATTTTCAATCCATTTGTAGAACCCGTACAAAGAAGACCACAACAATAATGGTCTTCCAACACCAAGATCACTATCTTGTAGTACAGATGCCAAGGAAACAAAATGTGTGAGTTTTAGTTGAGTTTGGGACTGCCTGATGGCTCGAGTATATGACGTCGCGTCGACGCCTCATGCTTCAACCTTGATAACCCGACAATCATGCTGCAAGGCTGCTACCTCAGGTCTTAATTATCGCTGCTCAATGTCTTGCATAAGCTGTGCATATTGATTTCTTGCCCCAATGAACACATGAATTACAAAGAGAAAAATAATAGAAAACTGAAAAGTCAGCAATAGTGGTGCTTAGTCGCCTTCTATCAGTAACCCTAACTCACCTCCGTATGTGTGATATGTGTCTACTACCAGTCAACCAATTCCGATCATCAACTCATAGTCTACCCTATTACTATGTGTAAGGATAGGATTTGAGAGGTAATATTAGGTTTTCTAAGTCCACACATGTAATTGAACAAGATGGATCAAATCAGAGAACACAACAAAGAAATACAGATATTTTATCATACCAGGCAAACTGATGAATCCAAGCATAATTTGTGAAAAGTAGAAGAAAAATATAATAAGTAGATAATCCCATCGAGAAAAATAGTAAACAATGATAGAATATTGAAATAAAGCACAACTATTAAAATTTCTGAAGGTGAAGTTCTCCGTCTCCTACTTCTCCCTCTTAACCAACAGAAGCAAATCAGAAAATACCTAATATTTCATGAGACGTACATACGTTAGACAAATCAATATGGAGGTTTCACCAGGTAGTCTGATGAACTCAAGCAAATTATCCGTAAGGAATAGAATACATATATTTAGTAAACAACCCACACATCAAAAGGGTGAACAATCATATACTCCTGAAAAGAGAACACCGTAATTTTATGATGGCACAATTGTAGACCATATGTCACTTCTTTGCTTATATCAATCAACAGTTCAGAATATAGGTACTCCAAAAATTCAGAGACCTCTTGAAAGGTGAGCTGAACTTCTACAGTCCCGCTGGTGCAGTGGTGCTTAGTTGAACTCAATATAAGAACTTACTGTTCCTTTAGCTATAGCCTATACTCATGAAGGATACAGCAAATTTCAGTAGAGGAATAACAGCAGCTCCGTCCGAAGAATGGCATGAGGAGCTTGGCCGTGGCAACACCAATGCATTTGCGCTATGTTTTGGGGTCGGGTGATAGAAGTCACAAGCATGTTGCAGGCAGCAGCGATTCGGGGCACGGTGACAACAGGGCATCTACGGCATTGCTAGCAGGTCAGAATATATAGAGCAAGTCAGGGCCAAGGATCGTTTCAACCGCATGAGATCGAATTAGAAGCGAGGGCTTGTGTGTGCCTCACCTGCGCTGCTTGATAAACGAAGCAAAGGTGGAATTGGGACTGGGAGTCCCTGCCTCGGATAATCCACGGCCAGGAGGCCTGCGTGTTGGCCACACCTGAATGGCACGGCCAATAAATCTTGCCCGGGAGACTGCGATGCTGAGAGGCTATTGGTGCCGACGGTGAGCTCACATATGCGGCCCTCGAGCAGCGCGGCAATACGGGCGCCGTAGTCTGCCCGATCTCAGCAAGGCCCTTCCTCCCGGCCATGCCGCCGTCACGCGGTAGGGCCTCCACGTACGGTCAGATCTCTTGAGGTGGAGGTGGTGGTGATGACAACGGACGGGCCAGGGGGTGGGCCTGGGAGTCGGTGGCGTAACAACTTTGGAGGTTTCGTTGGCGACGGTTGTGGCTGCTTCATCGTCGCAGTCGACGTTGATCGTGCGGCGGAAGTACAGGGCAGGGCGTGTGTGCGACGAAGGCAGGCCTGCGGGCGGACTGTTTGAAGGAGGCGTGAAAACCGGGTGTGGAGACCGGGTACGGGGGTGGGGAGAATGGGGCGTCTCTGTCCGTTTGATGGAGTCACATGGACGGTCAAGATTTGATTTTCCTACGGCACTTCGTGCCTTTATAAGTAGTAGAGATATGAGCCCCGTAGCATGCATGATTGTATTTCTCACTCCTTTTATACAGGGATGTAATCAGATCAGGTCAGACCAGATTTTTCCGTTAAAAATATCCCCTAGAAACCAAGATGGTTAAACAAATGCATCCAGAAAATATTTTAACCTTCAGAATTTGCTAGTTTTAAATGTAATGTTGAACATAATTTCTAAAATATGTGAGTATTATTTGTTTGAAAATAAATAATCAGTGGACAAGTTTGTCGTTTTAGAAAATAAAATATTTAATCCACCTAGAAATAGACATTCCGACCTTTCTAATCATTAAATTGCACAAAACAGTTCAAATGTGCCAATCAAGCCATGATTGCCAACCTAGAAATACAAATATTCCCTTTACTGCTTGGATTTTGATATCTTTCATTTTCTTTGCTAGAAGGCATTCATATCTTTGTTGGTCCTAGTAGCTACTTCATCCAAATCATATCTTTTTAGGATGTACTAGGATCCTCGGTTAGATATATATAAGTGGTATAAGGTTTTATGTACATTTCACGGTTTGAACCATTCCGAAAAATTTCAGCCGGTAAGAACATTTACCAGGAGGGGTCGGTAAAACGGGTTAACGGGCAGTAAGTCGGTAACCACGATAAGGAATTCTCTCTAATTTGTCCGGTAACCAAAACCTTGGTGTTTCTCAGTCTAATGAGAAGTAAACTGAATGCTTTTTTTCAAGTATACAAAAGAACTCCCATGATTATCATTTTTTTACTTAAAAGGATTATCAACTTGGAAATAAAAACTGGTCTAGTGAGAACATTTCCTATTACTATTGCATTTTGCTCTATATTTTCTGCTCTTCCACGTGGGTACTCAATGCTCAGTATCTGTGTCAGCGCCAGCCGTACTTACACTTTCTTTTACGGCCACTTACACTTCATTTATAGGCGTACACTAGTAGATAACAGGCCTTTTGTTCCGGGTGGTAAGGGCCTTTTGTCGCAGGCGCCCAGCCGCGACAACGGAGGCGCGACAAAAGGGTCCACCTTTTGTCGCGGGTCGCTTACGACCCGCGACATAAGGTCCACCACGTGGCAGCTGCGGGGCGCGCACGGCACAGGCCCTTTTGTCGTGGGCGGTATTACCACCCGCGACAAAAGGCCCTCTACGTGGCGCGCGCACAACGCTGCTGCTTTAGGGTTTGAGGGGTGCAGCACCCCTCCCCCCCCCCCCGCCACCGACCGCCTGTTATTTCATTTTTTTCGTTCGAAAATAAAAGTTGCATATATTTGTACGCTACTAGAAGTTGTACACGTTCATTCAATATATATATATATAGATCGATCAAACAAATATTGGAAGCAAAAGTCGATTCCCCTTACACATATTCGTAGATTCCCTACATATATACATGGAGGTCACGATCGACAAGCGGTACTAACGACCGTCTATTTGGAGGTAGAGCATCTATTTGGACTAAACAAGCCTTTGTTGTTTATTACTTCTCTAACCAAAAGTCCCGCCGGTTCCTCCGCGATTCCTAGTGCGTGTTCCTTTGGTTGGAGTCTGTCCCGCATGAAGTCGACCTATATACGAAAATGAGATGAGTATGACTATATCAGTCTTGATAACGAAATATTGATGATAATAAATAAAGTTGTGAATGTTATTGCTTACGTCGAATTTATTTTTGTTCTGCTTCTCAGTGGTTAACATGCGAATGGACTCGCAAACGTAGTATCCACATAGATTCGTCCCTTGTGGCTGCTGGGGGCACGGTACAGGAGTAAATGTTAGCTTCTTTGCAAAGGTAATCTCCTTATGATGATTCTTCAAAGCTTGCCAAGCCCTGCCAGGCAAAAAAATGATTGAATGAGTGGATAATTAATTGATATCTCACGAAAGATAAAGCGCGGCGATGAAGGAAATTACACTTGGAGCAACTTCGCAAGTCCTGGAACCCGTCCACGCCTCTACTCGGTGGGTCTTTTACTTCAACTATTCCCTTATCGGGTTGAATGTCTAGTAGAATCCAGTGGAAGCTGCACATGTTATGCATATACGTCAGGAATTACACTTAACATCGAGTAAGAAAAATTGAATGTGCATAAAAGATCATTAAGACTCTCACTCGTAGTTGTAAGGAAACAATATTGAATCACAGAAATATTGCTCCCTCAAAAACCTTAGTAGGTTTCCCCCGTTTCTTCGCGTTTATGCTTCACCATTTCAACATGTATTTTATCCGGGTCAATAAACCTAACATTGACAATATTATTACTTTTGCATTCACTGATCTTCGATCCGCATAAGAGAACACATAAGATATAATGAGTATATATATGCAATGAAAACGAACATGAACTGAATGAAAATGAACTTATATGTAGTTAACAACTTACAAGCAATAGCAACTCATGAGAGATTTGTCGAGGGCATCTAGATTGAATAACTGCCGGAGTTCATTCATCTCAATATGGATCTCCTCCTTTCGGTAGTAATATTCCCATGGTATACTCGCCACGATGTACATTATGTTCTCCTTGCATGCATCAAGGTACCACTGATGCAAATTCCGCATATGTGTTGGCAGTTTATGCAGCTGCTCTCTGCGGTATCAAAGCATTCAGAGAACATAGATCGGTACTGGTCATCATTATCTTTTTCCTCATCGCCGTCTTCCATCATAACCCCTTCTTCTCCGTGCTTGGTCCAAACATTATAGCTGGACATGAATCCAAACCGAAGCAGGTGGCTCTTAATGTCTCTTGAGCAAGAGTAATCCTTCTCGTTTTTACATTTTAGACATGGACAGCACATAAAACCTTGCTTCGACTTGTTGGCCTCGGCCACAAGCAGGAAAGAATTCACGCCCTCTCTGAAATCGGGAGCACATCGATTACCGTACATCCATGGATGACTCATCTGCATCATAAGTACAATTATATATGTATCAGATGCAATCACCTTGCTAAAATTAGTATTGTACGGACTATGCATATATATATAATCGAGAAAATAGTTGCTAACCTTTTAGGATCAAAAAGAGGAGAAATCTTATCAAATAAAACCAAGTGACATCCCTCTCACAAGCATTCCATCAAACACCTCTTGTGCACATGTAGAAAAAATGAGCTAGCATACACCTCCACCTTCACCACCAAGGAAAAAATGAGGTGGGGGGTGGCTGGCTGCTTCTATATATATAGGAAAAAATGAGGTGGGGGGTGGCTGGCCCTTTTGTCGCGGGCCGTATTACGACCCGCGACAAAAGGGGTGCCGACAGGAGGCCCCAGCCCTCAGACCCCTTTTGTCGCGGGTCGTAATACGGCCCGCGACAAAAGGGCGCGACAAAAGGCCCTGCCCGCTCCACATGGTTTCGGGGCGACGTGGCCAGGCCATTTATCGCGGGTGCAGGCGCGCCCGCGACAAAAGGCTCCCACGGAAGCCCTGTTTCCCACTAGTGGTAGTACTATCTTGGCTGAATATATGCTTAAACAGGACGACTTGGGCCGAGCATGAAAGGGAGAGGAGACATCATGATCAACGGCCGGCGTGAGAAGCTTGCATTTGGCACCTCCGTAAGCTGCCCATACCGTGGATCGTTTGCGTGTTACTGCCTAATAACTTCTCTAACCTCCAGACGCATGCATGATGCACTGATGCATGTAATCACTGTAGGCATACGTGACCCAAGAGAGCGTGCTGATGACGACGCTGACGGTGGCGGAGGCCGTGCGCTACTCGGCGCAGCTCCAGCTGCCGGACTCCATGTCTCCTTCGGAGAAGCGGTCGCGCGCCGACGATGCTATCAAGCAGATGGGGCTCGCCGCGGTAGCCGACAACCGGATCGGCGGCCGCGTCAGCAAAGGCATCAGCGGCGGCCAGCGGAAGCGGGTGAGCATCTGCATCGAGCTGCTGGCTTCGCCCTCGCTCATCTTCCTCGACGAGCCGACAAGCGGGCTCGATAGCGCCGCGTCCTACCACGTCATGAGCCGCATAGCCCGGATTGCCCAAAGGGGTGGGATGACGGTCGTCGCCGCCGTCCACCAGCCGAGCACGGAGGTGTTCGAGCTCTTCCATGGCCTCTGCCTGATGGCCAACGGAAGGACGGTTTATTTCGGTCCATCAGCCAAAGCTATAGAGGATTAGAGGTACGTTTACGCAACTAGCGAGAGTGTTCTTTCTCTGCACTCAGCTGCGCATAGGGATATTATAGGATTGGATCGGATTTTACTGTTATCGTATCCTATATTTGTATTTTCTCGATAAATTTGAAACGGATGAGACAATAGCCGGTTATGGATTTAAATACGGATATATGAGACCGTGGATTCGGAATGGGAATGAAGCGGCGGAAACAAATATGATCTGATATGCATGCGCATAAGTAGGTCGGCAAACCATACAACCAAAAATAATTGATAAACAAGTTTATCAAAACACTCATAAAATAAAATATGTAACACAATAGAATGAATATATATAACGTAACTGCATGAAGAAATTAGGTTTATATGGATGCATTAACGCCAAACACAAGAGCTAAGCTAACACTAAAGCATCCATATTTGATAAGTGACTATGGAAGCGAACTATTCATTAACAGGTAAACTAGGAAACTCACTAATTACTGAACATGTTCTGTTATCTTCAAGGTTTCGGATCAAAATCAGATTATTAAGATAGAAACCATCAAATAATTCTAAATTATTTCGGATATGGATATCCGGGCGCAATTTTTCATACCATATCCTATATCGTATTTTTCATACCATATCCTATATCGTATCCAATGTCAAACTGGATATGGATTCTCTAAAACGGATTTGGAAATGAATTCATCGCCAACATTATATACCCTATTTGTTTGCGCCCCTACCTACACACCCCTATCTATGACATAGGTGCTTGCATCAAGATTCATGTTGATTCATTTCTTTCACTTTGTAGCAAATTGTCTGTTTTGTTTCTCTTAAATAAAAAACATATGAACCTAATACTTTCCAGATCACTGGAACATTAGAACTGAAATGTGTAAAAGATAGTTTCGGTTTTGTTGATACCATATAAATATAGAAAATGATTTTTGATATTAATTTTTTTAACATATTGATATTGAAGGAAAAAATCTAACTTTACCTTTTGCAAATCCACAATCTATTTTACTATATATTGTAGACCTACCAAACATAAAGGTTGTATACTTTATACTTTGGGAGAAACTCAAAGAGCAACTTCAAATAGTGTAGGGTTGTAGATAAGTCCCTGAGTAGGCACAACTTTTCCTACACATAGCTACTCAAACTAACTTATACTACCTCCATCACAAAGCTTAAGACCTAATTTTTTTAAATAAGTCAAACCAAGCAAAGTTTGATCAAACTTTTAGAATAATCTATCAACAAATATAATATTTTGTAGATACCATACGATAATATATTTCATTATCTATTAATAATATTAATTTTGTATTTTGCATATTAATCATTTTTGGTAAAAGCTTAGTTAAACTTGACATAGTTTGACTTTCTAAAAATAATATAAGCCTTAAGCTTTGGGATGGAGGTAGTATGTTTTTAGGACCAAGCTACCTTTTTTTAACAGTACCAGGGTCTAGAAGACCCCACGGGAGATTATATTCGAACATGTGGCGGGTACAAGTTTACAAATAGGCCTTTTACAACACTTGCCCTAATGAACCTACTATTTGAAGATAAGACCTCTTTTTTTTGCAGAAAACACCCTGTTACCTGCATCACTACTTTTGAAGTAATGTGTGCCCCTTTGGTACTTAGGGGATATTTGGTTTGTAGGATTCTATGGACATAGGCTCAGGAAAAAAATGTTGGATTGAGATAGCATGCCATATTTCTCACAAGAACTGAAAAACATGAATGTCTAATATAAAATATATTTTTGCACCACAAGAAAAATACAAGAACTTTCCTGATTAGTTGGTTGACATATTTGTCCCAAAAATAGAGTAATTTTCTATTAGGTTACACTCCATGGAATATTCTTTGGAATGAAATGAAAGGTTAGATTACATTAAAAAAATCATGTGGTTTACAATCCTAGAAAGCAAGCTAGCTCTGTATGTAAAATAGCATAATAAATGTAATCCACCGAAATTTGTATTAATCTCTTTGGACCAAATATGCCCTAGAATATGTTAACAAGATAAATTATGTCCATTGGAATACCATGTCACAATAAAAACACATTTAGTATATTCATAGTGCAAACTAAATGGTATTGGAATTTAAGGGTTTGCATCCTAAGCAATTTTCAAGTCGGCTCCAAAAAATACTTCGCCATTGTAAGGATCAGTTTTCTTAATCCTAGATGATGAAGGGTACTGAGTTTTTTGGCCTTGGCTACTTTGCTGGTGAGAAAAACATAGATGAAAAGAACAAGAGATTTGGAGAGAATAGGGTGCAACAGTCCCTGTCCAAAGTTCGATTCTTCCATGATTTCATCTTGCGAAATTACTCCCCTTTAAGGCCATCATAATAAGAATTGGTTGCCAAATTTAGTAGATGTGCATAGCACAACTTGAGGGCAAATTATTCAAGTCCCTATGATAAAATTTTCACTATATAAATATTGTATTTGCAATAAAATAAAAAAATGTAGTTTTTGTTGTTTTAAAAAAGGGAAAATTTGCTACATGACACTGCTATTTTACGTCATTTGCTTAAACACACCGCTCGATTTTGTCTTTGCTAGGTACCATTATAATTTTGTGGCACATTTTCCAGAACATGCCACCTGTACACTTTTGCATTTTTCTTCAAAACTAGTCATATAAGTCACCCAGCCAAAAGTGCAATATTTTCCGTTTTTGGATAGGTGGTGTGTTCTGACAAATGTGCCACAAAATTTTAATGGTACCCAGCAAAGAAACAATCGGGCCGTGTGTTTTGGCAAACGCCAGAAAATAATGGTGTCCTGGAGCAAATTTTCCCTTAAAAAATTGCAAGGTATATAAGGTCAAAAATTAATTGATCGCACCATACATGCATCATTCGAAGCTATAAAGATGTTTAACTGCTCATTTAAAGCGCCTATATAATAAAATATGGTATTTAACAGAGGTGATGTTTTTTTAAACATTACTCATGTATTTTCTAAGTAACAACATTTGTTGTTGATTGCGAGACATTGAGGCACGCATTCGCCATATTCTAGATTTATTTTCAATCTCTTTTAGTTATAGGTGTGAGTTAGGAAGATGAGTTTGCATGGTAATGTGTGGGTTGTTGGATGTTATGTTCCAATTATATAAAAAAATCTCTACAATGTGTACAAAAACACTCATGCTCATTTGGTTTACTTGTAGTTCTTTGACTCTAATGGATTCCCATGTCCAATGAGGAGGAATCCATCTGACCATTTCTTAAGAATGATAAACACGGACTTTGAGGTATGAAACTGATCTATCAAAGCTTTCCATTTTCTCTTGAAAATTTAATGCACCATGAAGTTTGAAGGCATGTACATCATGTTTCTATAGGAATATGAGGAAGGATCTACTATAAATGTGCCACACGCTGCCAACGTAATCCAAACTTTGATGGCCTCATCCAACTCTCTTAGTATATTAAGTTCTGAAGTGGAAGTAAGTAGGAATATGTTTGTTTGGATGAAAATTCGATGCATCTTATTATCTTCGGAAAATTATATATGTCTCGATTATATGTTTTTTTTTGTTTCGACGGTGTTTGTTTGTACAGGGTGTGTCTATAATTCAGAAAAGACAAGCTACATTCCTTACCAAATCAGTTACGCTAACCAAAAGATCGATGATTAACATGTACAGAGACCTAGGCTACTATTGGTTACGCTTTGTTATCAACATCGGTCTTTTTCTAACCATTGGGACCATTTTCTTCAATGTTGGTTACAGCTATGAATCAATACAAGTAAGTTGTCAATTTCAAATTTGTACGATAAAGAAGTGCAGTTAATGAGTACTAATGACCTATTGCTCTTATTTCTTGATCATTTCAGGCACGAGCATCCATGCTTATGTTTACTTCTACCTTTGTGACAATGATGGCAATTGGAAGTTTTCCATCATTTGTAGAGGATATGAAGGTGGTTAACATTATCCTTCCATCTAAACAAATATTTTTTCTTACGAGTTTGTGTTAAATCGCCATTTTCTAATGTAGATATTTCAGAAAGAATGGCTTACTGGACACTATGGGGCTACCGAATTTGTAATAGCCAACACACTTTCATCAACTCTATTCTTGGGCCTCATATCCATACTACCTGCTGCAATAGCATATTACCTAGTTGGGCTTCAAAGAGGAATTGACCATTTTTCCTTCTTTGCTGCAACTCTGTGGGCATGCAGTATATTAGTCGAGGGTATGATGATGATTGTTGCAGCAATCGTGCCTGATTTTATCCTAGGTGTAGTCACAGGTTCTGGTATACAAGGTTTATTGATGCTAAATGCTGGTTTCTTTAGGCTTCCAAGTGACCTTCCAAAACCAGTATGGAAGTACCCAACTTATTACATCTCATACCACAAATACAAAACTCAAGCATTGTACAAAAATGAATTTTTGGGCTTGGTGTTTGAAAGTATAGGTGGTGCTGGAGGGTTCAACATTAGTGGTCAGCATATACTGAAGAACAACTTACAGGTGGAGATGGGCCACTCTAAGTGGGTTGATCTTGCAATATTACTTGGAATGAGTATCCTCTACAGGTTTCTTTTCTTGATTATTATAAAGGTTTCTGAAATTGCAAAGCCCGTGATAAAACGATTTATAGTAAAAGTGTAAATTATTTTGTTTCTTTAAGTTAAAATTATACTTTTGTAATCCCATCATAATGTAATTACCTTGCCATACGTGTAATTATTAACATACTTGTATTTTTATATGTTTATGAACTCTCAAGTAAACTGCCATTCTATACGACCAAATAAGTTGTTCATCGGAAAATATTGAACTCACATGTTGTGAAACTCATGTTTTTTATGAAATATATTCTCATCAGTTAGTTGTGTTCTACTATTATGGATCAAACTTTTCATGATAATAAACTCCACCAAGAAAAAATAGATTATATAGGGTCCAAATCTTAGTGTCGCTTAGTAATATGCCAAAACAACAAACCCCAGGTGTTGACAGTTCATTGTCTTATAAAAGTAAAATATATTTGCGGTGTGAGGTGACTTTCCTGTCGCTACGACGCGTCTATAGTGACTTCGTCAATCTCTATAGTGACTTTGTGGTTTCTTATACTCTATCTCTAAAAGGTGCTCATATGGGTAGGGAGTGCATGCATTTACTATGTTTTCTTTTTTAAAGTGAAAAGTGTCAGGTAGTTAACCATACTCTTGATCACTGTTCAAAAAGCCGATTTAACGATTAATCGCATGATTAATTCCTATTCGGTGGTCACCGATTAGCCGATAAACTCATTTATCGCCCAATTAACTCATTTATCGCCCGATTAATCACCCGATTAATCGTCCGATTTGCCTATTAATCGCTAATCGTCAGCCGACCGAGTTGACCCTGATAAGCGATTTCCTCAACATTGCTCTTGATGCTATTCCCGAGGAAGCTTGCACAAAGTATCATAAATCTCCGCCTAGTCCCCTACGAGTATCTCCATTTGGGACCCTAAAACTTCACCATAGGAGAACCGGACTCGCGTCGCCCGCAACGAGCGACTCGAGGGAAGCAAAGCTCGCGCCGCCGCCGGTCCCCCGGTCTCCTCCGTCCATCCTCCGCTGCTGCTGGCCTCGCCACGGTGGCGACGGCCCCCGCTGCCAAAGGTGGCTGGGGGGACCCCGCGGTGGACGCGAGGGCTGCCCAGCGTCCCGGCTTCGTCTTCACCGGCGCGTGCAGCGGCTTGACGGCGGGGGGTGCGGCGGGCGGTAGGGTGCGGTGGTAGGCGGCACTGGTGTGGCTGGTGCTTGCGGCGGCGCCCCCGTCAGCGGCTGGCGGCGGGTCTGGCCAGGGCCTGATCTGGGCTCAGATGGGCTTGGCGGGCCGCGGCAGTGGTGCCTCCGGGCGGCTGGGCATGGTGGCGCTGCACCACTGCATACCCGCGCGCGGTTTGCTGGCATCTCGTGGTCGTCGGGGCAGTGGCCCCGAGCATGGTGGCGGCGGTCTTCTTCCTCACTGGAGGTGGTTTGGAGTTGGCCGGCCGGTGTGTGGCCGGTTGTGGTGGATCTCGGGATCCTGCACCGTGCCCTCGTGTTGAGGTGGAGGAAGTTGGCGGCGGTGGTCTTCAGCCCCGAGCGCCGTGGCAGTTGCCCGGGCTCGCTCTGGTCGCTAGGCGACTATCTCGCGGGCGGCGGTGATGATTCGAACGACGACTCTTTTGTTGCGGCATCGAGGAGCCTAGGTGTGGTGATGTAACGGTTGCTGGGCTCGTCTGCCTACTTTCGACGGCTTCGGCGACGGCGTCGCGATCTCTTCGCGTCGGTCGCTGGCTTAGCTTCGAGGGTGCCCGTCGATCCCGGGCTTGACGTGGCGCCCGGATGCTGGGGCGGCGGCCCCGGTTTGGTGGTTCTTCATCGTGCCGAGCTAGGAGGTGGCTCTAGCGTGAGGCGGTTCTTGGCCCCGACGGCTAGTTCTATTTGTGGCCGCAGAAGTCAGGCGTGTGGGGCTGGCGTTGCTGTGTGCGGGTTGGGGATGGTGGTTCGGCCGGTCCTCAAATGGCAGGTGCGAGATTTGCGACTCCCTGCCGGGCGAAAGCCTTGCCCTGGCTACTGCCAGGTCCGATGACGGCGACGCCCTTGGGTGCCGTGTCCTTCTTGGAGGCGTCATTATGGCAGTGTTTCTTGCTCCTCCACTCGGGTTTCTCCGGGGGAAACTCTTGATCCAGCTTGGGATCGGGCGAGGGTGACGCTGTTGCGTCACTTTCCTGTTGGGGCCTCGCTTTGGATGTACCGCCGGTCGGAGGGACAAGTGGAGCGCTTTGGTGGTTGGTGTCGGCGAGCATCTCGTCTTCGGCTGGGCGGTGCGCAGCTCTGGGGCTGGCGTGGATGCCGAAGCGGTGGCTCCGGGGTACCGCCTCCGCCGTGTTGCATCGAGGTGTCATGGTGTCGGCTTTGGTTTCTTGGGTGACTTGGTCGTCGACCCGCGTGGGGGCGTGGCCTCGGGGCCGGCGTGGATGTCAGAGCGGTGGCTTCGAGTTTTTGCCTCCGCCCTCGCGTTGAGGTGTTGGGTGTCGACCTTGGTCGTTCGGGCGGCTTGGTCGTCGACTCGTTTTGTGGGCACGACCTCGGGGTCGGTGTGTTGTGTTGGATGTTGTATCAGGTTTTCGGACGGTTTTCCTTATAAACTGTTCAACTTCTTTTTCAACTTAATCAATGAAAAATCCATTGGCTAGGTTCAAAAAAAAATCTCCGCCTAGCACAAAAATAGATCCATTTCCCTGGCAATGCACTTCCGATATTTTCTTATGGAATACAGTTGGGCAATCTCCAACAATGATTTTTTTGAAATGATAAGAACCTAAATCTGCATCCCTAAGAACTTGAACCTGGGTGGCTCCCTAACAAAAGCTCACTTCTTAAATGCACTTTTGATCACATGTGTATATGCACTTTTGATCCCATGTGCATATGCTCCTGCCACCGAAAATAATATTTTAAGATGTCAAAAATATCCAAAAATAATTCACGCGTACATTTGACATTCTATGTGTGCATGCCAAATTTTGCAAAATAAAAATCAACTTTTTCCCATGTCCTGTATAAAAAAGATAAAGAAATATCTTTGGAAGAGCAGTTTTTTAGCTTCAAATTTTGTCCTTTTTACATATAGTACAAAACAATTCGGTTTTTCGCGAAACGACTTCGCGAGCATATAGAACATCGAGATATATGTGCTATATTTTATAAAAAAAAATAACATGTTAAAATACTTTTAAAATGCATTTCAAAATTCAGAAGCATATACTCTTCAGTGTAGAAACACCTTGTCCCCATTTCCCTTTGCCCCTGTCGAGCAATGCGAGGCATTAGGAGCAGTCTACGTTTTAATTGTTGGAAACGTAAATTGTAACTAGTACAAATGCCCGTGCGTTGCCACGGGTCTTTAAATTTTATTTGTCAATGTACTTATATAATTTGTCAATGTGCATATGCACCTTCTCTATGTCTACTTCGGCAATCTTTATAGCTAGGTCATTCTCGAAAATTACTTCATCTACTATAATAACTTCCTTCCACATAAACTCGAGGCTCCAAGACAATGCGAAACCTAATAAAATGGTGACAACTCATTTAATAACTAATGGTATGAAGTGCAAACATCACATCCAGGGATCAGAAATGAATCCTGTTATATTATTGGTCTGGTTGGTAGCCAAATCAATTTTGTTAGATTAGCATACTATTTCTTTCAACATTACGGTGACTGGATTAGCATCTGGGTTTAACAACAAAGCTGCATAACAATTTCACTCCTTGTCACCTTGCATATGTACATGTTCTTCTGCCCTTGTCACCTTGCATATGTACATATTCTTTTGTCCTTGCACCTTGCATATGCACCTGCTGGATAAAAAATAATTTCTGATATCAAGAACTAAATCCACAAATAGAGCCGTTGAACCGACAACTGCAGAAGTGATTAAAGTAGATTACAGAAAAACAGAGGGGAGACTATCACTGCCCATCTGTGTGGCATGCTCATCTCCACTCTTTCTCATCACTATCTTATAATAAAAAATATGATACTGATACAAAGCAAATAAATACATGACCATCCAAATATACTACACCAACATATAACTCATAATTCGTAAGTAGCTTGTAATATAATATCTTTGCGATTGTTTCTAAATGCCCCCAATTTCACAAAGTAAGCTCCCCATTGTGTGAAGTGCTTACAAAATCTTCGGGCCTAATCAGGTTAGCTAGGTACTGATGGTGTTATGCATGAGAGGTCATGGTGATATAGGTTTGCATATGGAGATATTAAATTAGGAGGTCAGACCCTGGTGCTAAAATATTTTGTCTAAGTGCAGTATCTTAAGCTACTAAAGCATGTACTATATGAGACTGTTGTAGTAACCAATTACTGTACAATATGTACTTAGGTGTACTTCGAATATAATAATTGTCATAGATAATTTATTTATAAAATAAAAGGAGCAACCAACTATAATGAAGAGAGAACTGAGAAACGCCCTAGTTTCAATACTTGTATCTGCAACACTTTGTTTTTTCACCAATTGTCGCCATACGAGTGAATATTCATATCTCACAGCTATTTGACTGGCCATGCCCAGGTTTCTAATAGAAGAAGGAATCCTAACCCATGTAAGCACTATCCTGTTTGTAGTCAAAGAAATAGTTCATATACTTTTGAAACTTCTGTAGGAGCTGGATTACTTACCTTGGCCAATATCTTAGTGTAGGAGCTGGAGATGTCAGTTATGGCATCCTAAATAAATCATATTTAACGAAAAAAGTTTCCCTATAACTTAATCACACAACCTAGAAAAGAACCAAATGTCAAACATGCATTTTGACAAAAACGATATGGACAAATGTACAGAAACATCACTGAGACAACCTGCTATGCTTTGAATAACCGAACTATAAGATAGTGCACCGAAAAATGATCAGTTGGGTCGTATTGGAGCAGCACACACAAAAAACTTCGCAGAGTTATTTACCGAAAGGAAAACCAACCATAGAGTTTATGCACACTGAGTTTATTCACTTCTTGATGCAAGCTTTGCAGCTGACACAAACAACACATAAGAGAGCTATACAAATGCACTGACATTTGAATGAGGAAAATAAATGACAGAACAATGGATATATTGCTTCGTTTCTCACCTTTTATCAAGCCTGTCATGTCATCTAAATTGTTGATGTCTTGGTCCATCTAGAGCTACAGCAAGAGAAATACATATACAATTTTCAGTGGGCATAATTATCAATCAAAATTAATGTTTTAAATAAGGGCAACTGTGTCAGAAGTGTCAAAATTAGTTTTATATAGTTATAAGTGCATATGGGTCAACCAAACAAAATATATGCAGCACAGAGAAGGTGTCATTTAGTAGATCAGTATAAGAAGTTAGGATGCACAATACTAATCGGCACCGCAGAGAAAATGATATTGGCAGGTAAGCATAATAAGTGGGAAGGTTTGTAATAATGGAAAAACGCCAATTCTGCATGAACACACGCATTTTCTGAACTTTTAAATCTTTAAGATCTTCTTGTGTTGATATAAAATATCCATAAGCAGCTTGACGTTGGTGTTAGAAAAAGGATAAATAAGTGTAGACAAATGATACGTCCAATTTGCATCACTATTTTATATCATAATTTGCTGTTATTCATTGATATATTTCATATTGGGACACAATACTTATGTTATTCCATCTATTTTGCATGTTTCATGATTATTTGGAGATCGAGCACCGGAGCCAGGATTCTGCTGGAAAAAGCACCGTCAGGATGCAATATTTCGGAAGATCAACTGTGGAAGGAAGTTTTACCAAAAATCCTATTTTTCCAGATGACGAAGGAAGCCAGAAGGGGGAGCCAGTTGGACCCAAGGTGGGCCCACACCATGGGCGGCGCGGCCCATGGCCTGGCCGCGCCAGCATGTGGTGTGGGGCCCCCTCAGCCTCTTTCGCCTCCTTTTCTTCGCGAAACCCTTCGTCCCGAAGACCTAAGCCACAGAGGAATCCTCACGAAGGGTTACAGCCGCCTCTGCGGGGCGGAGAACACCAGAGAAAAGAGCTCTCCGGCGGGCAGGAATCCGCCGGGAAATTCCCTCCCGGAGGGGAAATCGACGCCATCGTCACCGCCATCGAGCTGGACATCATCTCCATCACCATCATCATCATCTCCACCATCATCACCGCCATCTCCACCGCTGGACATCGTCACCGCTGTAGCAATTTGGGTTTGATCTTGATTGTTTGATAGGGAAACTCTCCCGATGCTGATTTCTACTTGTTATTGATGCTATTGAGTGAAACCATTGAACCAAGGTTTATGTTCAGATTGTTATTCATCATCATATCACCTCTGATCATGTTCCATATGATGTCTCGTGAGTAGTTCGTTTAGTTCTTGAGGACATGGGTGAAGTCTAAATGTTAATAGTGAATTATGGTTGAGTAATATTCAATGTTATGATATTTAAGTTGTGGTGTTATTCTTCTAGTGGTGTCGTGTGAACGTCGACTACACGACACTTCACTATTTATGGGCCTAGGGGAATGCATCTTGTACTCGTTTGCCAATTGCGGGGTTGCCGGAGTGACGAAACCTAAACCCCGTCGGTATATCGATGCGAGGAGGGATCGCGAGGATCTCGAGTTTAAGGCTGTGGTTAGATTTATCTTAATTACTTTCTTGTAGTTGCGGATGCTTGCAAGGGGTATAATCACAAGTATGTATTAGTCCTAGGAAGGGCGGTACATTAGCATAGGTTCACCCACACAACACTTATCAAAACAATGAAGATTAATCAAGCTGTATGTAGCGAAAGCACTAGACTAAAATCCCGTGTGTCCTCGAGAACGTTTGGTCATTATAAGTAAACAAACCGGCTTGTCCTTTGTGCTAAAAAGGATTGGGCCACTCGCTGCAATTATTTCTCTCGCATTTTACTTACTTGTACTTTATTCATCTGTTACATCAAAACCCCCTGAATACTTGTCTGTGAGCATTTACAGTGAATCCTTCATCAAAACTGCCTATCAACACCTTCTGCTCCTCGTTGGGATCGACATTCTTACTTATCGAAGATACTACGATACACCCCCTATACTTGTGGGTCATCAAGACTATTTTACCGGCGCCGTTGCCGGGAGTGAAGCGCTATTGGTAAGTGGAATTGGTAAGGAAAACCTTTACTTGTTTGTGCTGATTTTATTTCTGCTTCGTTGCTATAAGTCATTATGGAGAGATCTTCTCTTCAATTTCTATTTGGGAAATCTACTACTACTGCAACGGTAGTGGATGAGGCGCCAGGTGAGGAAGTAATACCATATAAAATACCTACGAAAATTATTGAACATGTTATGGATAACCGCTATGAAGGGGATGGAACTGTCCATCCTGGTGATCATTTGCTGTTTTTGCATGAATTATGCGGGTTATTTCAAATGTGCAGGTATTGCTATGAATGAAGTTAGGAAGAAACTATTCTCTATATCGCTGTCTGGTAAAGCGGCGCATTGGTATAAATTGTTGAAGAATGGTGATTCTCTTGATTGGGAGGACATTGTGCCTTTATTTTATTCCAAATTTTATCCTCCAAGTGAAATTCACAAAGATCGAAACCGCATATATAATTTCTGGCCTCATGATGGAGAGAGTATTGCCCAAGCTTGGGGGAGATTGAAGTCTTTAATGCTCAAATTCCCCATTCATGAGCTTCCGGTAATGTTATTATTGATAATTTCTATGCAAGACTTTCTTTTCAAGACAAGACCTTGCTGGATACTTCTTGTTCTGGATCCTTTACACGCAATAAGGAAGAGTTTAAAAGGGACCTTCTTGATCGGATCCAAGAAAATACTGAAGGTTGGGAGAACGACAAGGATAGAGAATCAGGTATAATTTATGATTATAAATGCATTGAAGCTTTTATGGATACTGATACATTTCGTAATATGAGTGCTACATATGGTCTTGATTCTCAAGTTGCTGCAAATCTTTATAAAGCTTTTGCCTCTCATTATGAATTGCCTAAGAAGAATTTTGATAAGTATCATGAACCATATAAAGATAAAATTGATTCATCTATTAATAAGTGTGTTGTAGTTGAAACTGCTGATCGTGTTATTCCTGAAGCTTATATTGAAAAAACTCCTTTCCTGCTAAAATGAGGGAGTACTCTGTTATAAATAGTGCGGTTCATAAAAGTGAAAAGAAACCTATAGAACCTGAAGAACAAATAAAAGTTGAACCTGCTGTTGCAATAGTTAAAGATCTTGTGACTGAAAATGTAGAGGATGGTCATATTATTTTCTGTGAAGATGCTTCTAATATTGTTTCACATCCTAATAAACCCAAACAAGCTAGTGTTCCTATGCTATCTCGTTAGAATTGGTGATCATTGCTATTATGGTTTATGTGATATTGGTGCAAGTGTTAGTGCTATACCTTATGAGCTTTACACGGAGATTATGCACGAAATTGATTCTTGTGAACTTGAAGATATTGATGTGGTTATTCAGCTGGCTAATAGAGAAACTATTTCTCCAATTGGTATTGTTCGAGATGTGGAAGTTCTATGTGGTAAGATTAAATATCCTGCCGACTTTTTGGTACTTGGTTCTCGTTGCTAGTGATTATTGTCCTATCATTTTTGGTAGACCTTTTCTAAATACTTGTGGAGCTATTATAGATTGCAAGAAAGAGAAAATTTTGACTAAATTTGTTGGTGAATCTTATGAGTTTAACTTCTCTAAATTTACCAAAACTCCTTATAAAGCTGATTTGCCTAGTAATGATTTTAAAATGGAGCGAGTGTGCATCTATTGTTCTTGTTCCTAATAATCCTTTGCAGCAACATTTGGAGAATAGCGAGAGTGAAGTTTTTAGGAAAGAAAGGGATGAGCTTGAGGAGATTTTTCTTCGCCAACCTATTCTCAAGCATGATTTACCGGTGGAAGACTTGGGTACAACACCGCCACCAAAGGAAGATCCTGTTTTTGATTTAAAGCCTTTGCTTGATAATCTTAAATATGCTCATATTGATGATAAGAAAATATATCCTGTTATTATTAGTTCTAAGCTTACAGAGTTTGAAGAAGAAAGATTATTGCAAATATTGAAGAAACACCGAGGTGCTATTGGCTATACTCTTGATGACTTGAAGGGGATTTCTCCCTCTATTTGCCAACATGCCATTAATATGGAAGATGATGCGAAGCTCGTTGTTGAACCTCGGCGTCGTCTAATTCCCAAGATGCAGGATGTGGTAAGAAATGAGGTATTACGACTTCTTGAAGCTCGGTATTATATATCCTATTGCTGATAGTAGATGGGTTAGTCATGTGCATTGCGTTCCTAAGAAAGGAGGAATGACTCATTGTGCCTAATGATAATGATGAGCTCATACCTCAAAGAGTAGTTGTAGGGTATAGAATGTGCATTGATTATCGAAAAGTTAATAAAGTTACTAAGAAAGATCATTACCCTTTACCATTTATTGATCAAATGTTAGAAAGGTTATCTAAAAATACTCATTTTGCTTTCTTGATGGTTATTCCGGGTTTTCACAAATTGCTGTTAAAGCTAAAGATCAAGATAAAACCACTTTTACTTGTCCCTATGGAACTTATGCTTATAGGCGTATGCCTTTTGGTTTATGTAATGCTCCTGCTACTTTTCAAAGATGCATGTCTGCTATTTTTCATGGCTTTTGTGAGAGTATTGTGGAAGTATTCATGGATGATTTTTCTGTCTATGGGAATTCTTTTGATAGTTGCTTGCGAAACCTTGATAAAGTTTTGCAGAGATGTGAAGAAACTAACCTTGTTCTTAATTGGGAGAAATGCCACTTTATGGTTAATGAAGGAATTGTATTGGAACATAAAATTTCTAAGAGAGGTATTGAAGTTGATAGAGCTAAAGTTGAAGCCATTGAGAAGATGCCCTATCCAAGGGATGTTAAATGTATTCGTAGTGTTCTTGGTCATGCTGGGTTTTATAGGAGATTTATTAAAGATTTCTCCAAGATTTCAAAGCCTCTTACTAATCTTCTTCAAAAGATGTACCTTTTGTTTTTGATGATGATTGTAAGGAAGCTTTTGAAACTCTAAAGAAAGCCTTAACAATCGCTCCTATAGTTGAACCTCCTGATTGGAATTTACCATTTGAAATTATGTGTGATGCTAGTGATTTTGCTTGTAGGCACTGTTCTTGGACAATGAGTAGATAAACAATTAAATGTTATTCATTATGCTAGTAAAACTCTTGATGCTGCTCAAAGAAATTATGCTACTACTCGAAAAGAATTGTTAGTTGTAGTCTTTGCTTGTGATAAATTTAGATCTTATATTGTTGATTCAAAAGTTACGATTCATACTCGATCATGCTGCAATTAGATACCTTATGACAAAGAAAGATGCTAAGCCGAGGCTTATTAGATGGGTACTTCTTTTGCAAGAATTTGATTTACATATTGTAGATAGGAAAGGTGCTTGATAATCCTGTTGCTTGATAATTTGTCTAGATTGGAAAATATTGCTTATGATCCTGTTCTCGTTAATGATAGTTTTCCAAATGAACAATTGGCTGTAATAAAGGTGAGCTCGCGAGAGCAGTCCTTGGTATGCTTGATTATGCTAACTTTATTGTCTCCAAGTACTTGCCTCCAACCTTTTCAGCTCAGCGAAGGAGGAAATTCTTTCATGACTTGAGGCATTATTTCAGGATGACCCACACTTATATAAAGAAGGAGTGGATGGTATTCTGCGAAGGTGTGTTCCCGAATATGAACAACAAGAGATATTGAGTAAATGTCATGGTAGCGCTTATGGAGGACATCACGCCGGAGATAGAACCGCACAAAGGTTCTACAATCAGGTTTTTATTGGCCAACTCTCTTCAAAGATGCAAGGAAGTTTATTTTATCTTGTGATGAATGTCAAAGGGTTGGTAATATCTCCAGACGCAATGAAATGCCTATGAATTATACTCTTGTTATTGAACCGTTCGATTGTTGGGGATTTGACTTCATGGGACCTTTTCCCTCTTCAAAAGGTAACACTCATATACTTGTTGCTGTTGATTATGTTACTAAATGGGTGGAAGCCATACCTACAAAAAGTGCTGACGGTGAGATCTCTTTAAAAATGCTTTTAGATATTATTTTTCCTAGATTTGGAGTACCTAGATATATTATGACTGATGGAGGTTCTCATTTTATTCATGGAGGTTTTAGGAAAACTCTTGCTAGGTATGGTATTAATCATAGAATTGCTTCCACTTATCACCCTCAAAGTAGTGGTCAGGTAGAATTATCAAATAGAGAAATTAAATCTATCTTGCGGAAAGCCGTTAATAAATCTAGAAAGAATTGGGCTAGTAAATTGAAAGAAGCACTATGGGCTTATAGAACTGCTTATAAAAACCCCATGGGAATGTCACCTTATAAAATGGTTTACTGGAAAAGCTTGTCATTTACCTTTAGAACTAGAACACAAAGCTTATCGAGTACGTTAGAGAATTAAATAAAGATCCTAAACTTGCCGGTAATAAGAGGTTGCTACAATTAAGTTCTCTAGATGAATGGAGAAGTGAAGCTTATGAAAATGCTAAACTCTTTAAAGAAAAAGTTAAGAAATGGCATGATAGAAGGATCATCAAAAGAGAGTTTAATATTGGGGATAAAGTCCTATTGTATCGGTCTCGTCTCAGATTCTTTGCATGGAAATTACTCTCGAAATGGGAAGGACCATATGTTGTTGAGGAGGTGTATCGTTCAGGAGCAATTAAAATTAGCTCTCTCCAAGGCAATGCTACGCAAGTGGTGAATGGACAAAGACTCAAGCATTATATCTCGAGGTGATTCTTATAATGTTGATGTTGATATTATTCAAGTGGAAACACCGGAGGCTTTCATTAAAGGACAAATTGACAGATCCGCTGTAACTCGACTTTGAATAGGTAACGATGATCGGTAATGAGAAGTTCGCAATTTACTTTCCGAACAATATTTTTGCTGTTTTTGGAAAATATGAAAAATTACGAGATCGAAACGGAGTGGAAAAGACGCACGAGGGCGTGCCACCACAGCCGGCGCGGCCCCGACTGGCCGCGCCGCCTCTATGGTGGCACCGCCTCGTCGCCCCTTTCCGACTCTGGTTCGACTCGGTACTTTCCGTTTGTTCTGAAATTTTTTATTATATAATCCCTGGACCCCTGGAGGTCCAGTATATCGTTTTCTCGACGTGTTTTGTTTCGAGCTGTTTCTGCCAGGATCTATTTTCAATCTAGGAGCACCATGGCCTCCGACAACAAGGGCAAAGGGCCTTCGAAGGAAGAAGTGAAAAGGGTGTCGTCAAAGCAAGAGCAACAAGCTGTGGGGAGTAAGCAAGTCTTGGTGGGATCTGTTGATACTCGACGTTCTTTCTCTCATAACTTGCGGGGACCCTTACCCCCTGCTCTTGGCCTCGACTCTTTCCCTGTGCTAGAAGAAGCTCTACGGACTACCGATGAGTTTTGTGGTCAATACCGGGCTCTAAGAAGAGAAATGGAGATACTCAGGGAGGAGAATTACCGACTCCGTAGAATGTTGGGATATTACTTGATGCCCGTCACAGGTTCGCCATCGCCGACTTCAGATAACAATGGATCTCTTCGAGACTTAGTGCAGATTTGCCAAGCTGAGAAGCTGAAGCTGAAGGAGATCTGTAAGAAGCGCATGAGGGATTCATCACCACCATCACCAAAGGAGTAATCCATCATCGGTATTGGCATCCCCTTGGTTTGTTCCAAGCTTGGGGGAGTGCCGCGGTATCACATCATTACTACCTTTTACTTTTTACTATCAAGTAGTGTCATATCATGAGTAGGGAAGTTATCGTATAAGATGGGTTGCAATGTGGAAGTATCTCTCCTTTAGTTTGTCTATGTATCCCTTGGTGTGAGTTATCGTTATGGAATATTAATGAGAAGTCTTATCATTTACATATTGCACACCTTATTTTAGTTTGCAATTTCTACTATATGATTGATATTGATTTTAGTATTGGTACCACTTTGGGAGCATTAAGTAAATCTATTTGGTTTTGGCAAACTTAGCAATGGTCAATAGCAACAACACTTTGAGTTTAAGAAGAATAGAGGAAACAAATGTAGAAGATGTTATTATCTTTCTTATCGGTTCTTAGCTTAGTATTCTGAAGTTAAAACTGTTTGTGCTTACAAGTAAGATGCATGATTGTTTCTATCACTTGTATATTTGTTTGTTTCCCTCAACTCTTATGCTTGCTATTTAACCTTGCTAGCCAAAGACCTGTACTGAGAGGGAATACTTCTCGTGCATCCAAACCTTAGCCCAAACCTATGTCATTTGTGTCCACCATACCTACCTACTGCATGGTATTGTCTGCCATTCCAAGTAAATACTTCATGTGCTACCTTTAAACAATTCAAAATTTATTACTTCTTATTTGTGTCAATGTTTTATAGCTCATGAGGAAGTATGTGGTGTTTTATCTTTCAGTCTTGTTAGGCAGCCTCCATTAATGGACTAGTGGCTTCATCCACTTATCCTATAATTTTACAATAAGAGCTGGCAACTGGGTTCTCACCCCAATTAATCAACTTTCATTAATAATTCTCTTCACATGTTTTGCCCTGATTCATCGATAAGCAACTTAATTTTGCAATAGACACTCCTCCATGGTATGAGATTGTTGGAAGGCACCCGAGGATTCGGTTAGCCATGGCTTGTGTAAGCAAAGGTTGGGCGGAGTGTCATCCTTAAATAAACTAAAGTACATGTGTAAACAAAAGAGAAGAGGGATGATCTACCTTGCTGGTAGAGATAACGTCCTTCATGGGAGCCGCTCTTTGGAGGTCTGTTTGGCAAGGGGGTTAGAGTACACCGCTACCAGTCGTTGACAACGACAAACACCTCTCAAAACTTTACTTTTATTCTCTTTATATGATTTCAAAACTGAAAAAGCTCTAGCACATGATTTAATCCCTGCTTCCCTCTGCGAAGGGCCTGTCTTTTAATTTATGTTGAGTCAGTAAACCTATTTCCCTCCATCTCAAGCAAGCATTTGAGTTGTTGTGATCAAACTATTATATTGTGATTTGCTTCATCATGTTTTTACTCTTTCTTGTTTAGTACAAGTTTTACCTGAATGAATATAGCTTTGAAAGTCATCAATGATTAATATGATTGAGTATGCAAGTTTACCATAAGCTTTAATATGAGGGCGCTGCTCAATAGATAAGTATAATCTGTTAACTGTTCTCTGACCAAGAACAAAGTTTGCCATCACCAATTATGATTTCTTATGCACCTTTATTTGTGACTACCTTATACTTGTTTCAAGTTGAGTTATATGAGGAAGTTGTTTACTATAATGTCTTGTGTGAATGAATATGATGCTTCTTGTCCGTATTTTTTTTATCGACTCTTCACTCCATAAACATGCGGTCCTGTTTACCGAGTTCAGTTTCGCTTGGGGCAAGCGAAGTCTAAGCTTGGGGGGAGTTGATACGTCCAATTTGCATCACTATTTTATATCATAATTTGCTATTATTCATTGATATATTTCATATTGGGACACAATACTTATGTTATTCCATCTATTTTGCATGTTTCATGATTATTTGGAGATCGAGCACCGGAGCCAGGATTCTGCTGGAAAAAGCACCGTCGAGATGCAATATTTCGGAAGATCAACTCGTGGAAGGAAGTTTTACCAAAAATCCTATTTTTCCGGATGACGAAGGAAGCCAGAAGGGGGAGCCAGTTGGACCCAAGGTGGGCCCACACCATAGGGCGGCGCGGCCCATGTCCTGGCCGCGCCACCATGTGGTGTGGGGGCCCCTCAGCCTCTTTCGCCTCCTTTTCTTCGCGAAACCCTTCGTCCCGAAGACCTAAGCCACAGAGGAATCCTCACGAAGGGTTACAGCCGCCTCTGCGAGGCGGAGAACACCAGAGAGAAAAGAGCTCTCCGGCGGGCAGGAATCCGCCGGGGAAATTGCCTCCCGGAGGGGGAAATCGACGCCATCGTCACCGCCATCGAGCTGGACATCATCTCCATCACCATCATCATCATCTCCACCATCATCACCGCCATCTCCACCGCTGGACATCGTCACCGCTGTAGCAATTTGGGTTTGATCTTGATTGTTTGATAGGGGAAACTCTCCCGTACTGATTTCTACTTGTTATTGATGCTATTGAGTGAAACCATTGAACCAAGGTTTATGTTCAGATTGTTATTCATCATCATATCACCTCTGATCATGTTCCATATGATGTCTCGTGAGTAGTTCGTTTAGTTCTTGAGGACATGGGTGAAGTCTAAATGTTAGTAGTGAATTATGGTTGAGTAATATTCAATGTTATGATATTTAAGTTGTGGTGTTATTCTTCTAGTGGTGTCGTGTGAACGTCGACTACACGACACTTCACCATTTATGGGCCTAGGTAAATGCATCTTGTACTCGTTTGCCAATTGCGGGGTTGCCGGAGTGACAGAAACCTAAACCCCCGTCGGTATATCGATGCAGGAGGGATCGCAGGATCTCAGAGTTTAAGGCTGTGGTTAGATTTATCTTAATTACTTTCTTGTAGTTGCGGATGCTTGCAAGGGGTATAATCACAAGTATGTATTAGTCCTAGGAAGGGCGGTACATTAGCATAGGTTCACCCACACAACACTTATCAAAACAATGAAGATTAATCAACCGTATGTAGCGAAAGCACTAGACTAAAATCCCGTGTGTCCTCGAGAACGTTTGGTCATTATAAGTAAACAAACCGGCTTGTCCTTTGTGCTAAAAAGGATTGGGCCACTCGCTGCAATTATTTCTCTCGCATTTTACTTACTTGTACTTTATTCATCTCGTTACATCAAAACCCCCTGAATACTTGTCCGTGAGCATTTACAGTGAATCCTTCATCAAAACTGCCTGTCAACACCTTCTGCTCCTCGTTGGGATCGACATTCTTACTTATCGAAGATACTACGATACACCCCCTATACTTGTGGGTCATCAACAAACACAGTTAAACTGTACTGATGCAACTATCAGCAAACAAAACACCATCCTAGACTGCTTATGCATATTAGAAATACCAAGGTGATTGCTAGTGCCACTAACATAACCAGCTGCAAACGAAAGTCCATAAGCAGCTTTTGCATCTATATAGGGTTGACAGATTAAACAAGTAAAATAACAAATATCTAGATTATTAAGTATCTGCTAAAAAACAAATACCTAGTGACCATGCCAGAAAGGGGAAACCCAAAAATTTATACTCGCACTTCATGCTTAGAGGTTGTATAGTACAACGAATTGTTGAAGCATAGTTGTATTTCTGGGTTTTACATTTTTCTACCAACAATTCATCAAAAACAAAAGGGGCAAAACATAGTGCATGATCTGTAACATTTGGCAAAACAAAAGGGGCAAATATTGCAATGATTTCCTGAAGCATCCGATTAGCCCCATGCTTAGGTAGTTAAAAAAAATTACAGAGGCTTTTTACAAAATTCCGTTTATAGTCTCGTAGTAGTTACGTGTTTTACCGGTTTTGAACATGCCAAAGCCCATCACTAATTTAGCGGCAATTGTTGCTATACCTACGAGATCGAGAAGGAGGTGGCTATATCGGGGCCATGTGCATGACCTCACACATCTAAAGCTGGGGCTATCACCAAGCCGCCCAACAACGAGCCGAAGCACAACCAGCACAATTGTTTACTTATTTTTCTTCCAAAACTGGTCATACAGTACTATATACTTCAACATGATCCATCACTGAGCATGCTCCTAATTTCAGAAAATGAGGAAGTGGCACCCCTACATGGTTGATAGCATACAATCATTGGTAGAACCACTTATTCTTGCGCATAGAAGGGCCGGCCTTCTTTCAAACTAGATGATACCCCGCGCGTTGCTGCGGAGACTTGTAATATTTTTCGTTAAATCCAATATTTAAGTTAGAACCTTGCAAGAAATTATTTTGAAATATATTGAAGGACACTACATAAATGGTCCAAACCCAAATAGAGGATAATATATAAGATGCAATTGTTTGCTCTATTAGGTGGCAATGCTCACCATGTTGCTCACACCGATATGGAATAGTTAACTCGAGCGGATACGATTAGAAGGAAATAACATAAGATAAACATTTTTTTCAACTTAATTGAGCAAGGATAGAAGTCTTGCATGAATGCATGTTCAATGACTTAAGTTACAAAAACATCTAAAAAGGTTCGTGATGCATGTTCAGCCGCAAACCAAAAATGAAAACCTACAGTGTTTGCTAGATGATTAGGATTGATCAGGCAGTAATAAGTGTTTAAAGAATGGGTAAGGAACAAAGCATACAAAATCAAGTCTGAACCGGTTTGTAATATTATACCTATAAATGAGAACTCTGCACTGAAGAATGTAACTCATCATGCAATCTTGAGTGTATGAGCTAGGCAGTACATATCTTTAGCTACAATAAATGAAAAAGATGCTGACTTATGAAACAACATATGCTGATCACTTGGAGGACACTCATTTGAAACAAAGAAGTATACAATTTGATCGCAATGGATTATGAACCACCAACAGCAATCACTTAGAAACAATCTTGAACAACATAGATAGAAAACATTTTTTTTGTAAACATGATCTAAAGTGGCACATAGAATTAAGTTTTTGGGAAGTTGAACAACTGAAAACATACTGTTATAGTTTATCTTCAGAAAGAATGGAACACATTTGTATTGCTAAAAAGATACTATAATATTTCTCTATCCCTGCAACGATCAGCAGCTAGATGATAATACATGGACTAACATCTCTGAAAGAGTAAACAAACTTATAACTAAGACAATAAGAAAGCTTCCATGCTTAGCAAATCAAGCTAAAATATCTATTACATACCTTTAACTATGCATAAATTACGTAATTTTCCAGGAAGATGCAACGCCATGGAATCCATGATAAACCAGACGTTAAGGCAGAGAACAGAAGAGGAATGCACTTCCAATCTTTAATCAAACTCTTTACCTGTTGAGATGGCAAATGTAAGAACTTATTAGTAAGTACAACACCGGAATATTAGTATTAGTTTAGCACCTTATCTCTACTCCTTTCGTCTTTGCTAATTCAGATGAATAATTTCGGCCAAATTCCATCAGCCAGCTGCTTTTGGCGAGATTCCAGTAAAATCGGGGTGGACTTGAGTGAGCAGCACACAGAATCCAATAAAAATTCAACCAAATCGATGGAGACAAAACATCGAAGCAGTTTTTGAGCCATAGAGCAACCTAACAGATTGATAAATAGAGAAGCGTCGGGATTAGACAACTACCAGAGCGGGGACCTGTGGCAGATATGGACGCCAGCAGGGCGTGCCTCGGATGTCCATGCCAACATGGGGAGCTTTTTATACATGGAGAGGCCGCCTGGTCAGTTCAATCTACAAAGTTCTTGCGTATTTTTGGGGCAATCATGGCTGATGAATGCTGGGCATGACTGGAGCGGTTTCAGAAGCATTTGTGGCGAGATGGAATACGTTGCAGCGAGAGAATTTGTGGTCATTAAGTTGTAGGTCACGGCGGCGGCGGAGAACACCAACAAGGAACACGAACGGGCAGAAGGAAGGGCGAGCGACTGCAGCGTCGACTCGAGGAAAAGAGAAATAGAAAAGGAAAAAAGAAAATAAAACGGACCCGACCAGCCAAAGACAGCCCATCCGGCCGGCCCACTAGCGCACACGCACGCGACGGAGGCAGCCCTCGATCTTCTTCCGCCTTCTGCTGTCGTTCGGCTCGTGCCGTATCGGTATGGCATAAAAAACGTTGCCTATGGCTGGAAAATGAGGTGACGTGGCTTGCTGTGAGATCAGCAAAATGGGGTCATCTATTAAGAAAGAGAAGATTCAGAATCCACCAACATGTGCAGACGCAACCACTGATATTAATGAACGTGCTTGCTTCAGATGAATATATGCACTACGTACTCTTGAGAATTTATGAAACGAAGTTGGATCTTAGAAAATCAGTATGATTGTACGAACCTTGTCAGAGACCTTGCGCATCTCGCCGAGGATGCATCCGAGCAGCGATGTCTTGGAGCCAACCATACCAACCACAGCCGCCAGCTTGCCACTCCAAATCTCGAGGTCGATCTCACACAGCACCTCCTTCCCCGCCTCCATCTCCTCGTCGTCCCACGTGACCAACCTGTCCATCGCTTGCAAGACAATATTTTAGATGTAAGACAAGATTTTACCTGATAATCTCAACCAGCTGATATACTCTTCCCAATGATAGTACCATACTACCAATGTATCACGATCTTCACCTTTTCCTCTCTGGTCACCACCTCGAGCACCCTCACTGCCCAACCCCAACACTGCCCCCTCTGCCCCACCCACCGTAGACGACCCTTCTCCTCTCAAGCGCGGCACCGTCGTCTCTGTCCCGTCCCTTCATGGGGGCGTGACTCGTCGACCTGGATAGGTCAGCACCGCAACTGCTGCTGCGTCCAGCGACGGCGGCCCCCTCTTCGGCGAATCTAATTCGGACGACGGTAGCTCAGACTTCCAGCTGGAAAATGGCAGTCCATCTCGATGTGCTGCTTCAACATAGGTTTCCTTTCTCGTACCGTGCCTTAGCCTCCTCCGCCATCATCTGGGCCAATCAAATCGCAGAAGAATCAGAATCGAGTCAAAAAAAAGGGCACATGCACTCATGCAAAAAAAAAAAAGCAGGCGGGAGTTTTTCAGATGTGGTGCGTTTCCATGGGTGAACAACAACTTCTGTTGTGGTCGGTCGAGCACGATGACGGCTTCATCTGTGGCGTAGTCATTCCAAAAAAAAACAGTAATGAGACGTGATCATCAGTTTGCAAATTATCTTGACAGTGAACATTTTGTGGCCAAATTATTTAAAAAAATTAGGTAAAACTGATTTGGAGGAGATACTAACATATCTGGTTAGATAAAAGTGTACAACGTGAGATAGTTTATCACATATACAAGACGCTGACATTACAGCACATAGATCACCGATACCGAATAAACAACAGACTGTTCTTTGAAAAAAATAAACAGCAGACAAAGGTAGGTATAGGTTTCCTTTCTCGTACCGTGCCTTAGCCTCCTCCGCCATCATCTGGGCCAATCAAATCGCAGAAGAATCAGAATCGAGTCAAAAAAAGGGCACATGCACTCATGCAAAAAAAAAAAGCAGGCGGGAGTTTTTCAGATGTGGTGCGTTTCCATGGGTGAACAACAACTTCTGTTGTGGTCGGTCGAGCACCATGGCGGCTTCATCTGTGGCGTATCATTCCAAAAAAAAACAGTAATGGGACGTGATCATCAGTTTGCAAATTATCTTGACAGGGAACATTTTGTGGCCAAATTATTTAAAAAAATTAGGTAAAACTGATTTGGAGGAGATACTAACATATCTGGTTAGATAAAAGTGTACAACGTGAGATAGTTTATCACATATACAAGACGCTGACATTACAGCACATAGATCACCGATACCGAATAAACAACAGACTGTTCTTTGAAAAAAATAAACAGCAGACAAAGGTAGGTATGTATACCTTGCTGCATGCTTTGCGGGCGTGCGACGGCGAGCGGCTTGCCCGGCGACCGAGTGACAGCGAGATCTAAAGCAGAGGAGGGCCGAGCAGGAGGGGGGAGGGGGGCCTCTCTGCTGCTGCCGGTGAGTTGTGGGCGAACTGGCGAGGGCCGAGCCGGGCCACGGGGCCAGCCGGCAAATTGGGGGCGGCGCAAGGGGGAGCCGCCGTCGGACGGCCGGAGAGCAAGCTGCGGAAGGTGGAGCAAGGTCTTTTCCCTGATTCCCAGATCCTGTCTCCACCAAATCCAGCGCATCTTCTATGATACGGGGCACCAGCGAGGAGCCCCTTCCTGGGCGCCATGGACGAATCCTGGTCGCGATGTCGACGAGGATGCGCGGGACGAGCATGCGACGGCGACGAGCGCGAGGAGGCGGAGCGAGTATTACCGGAGTGGGGATTTGTCGGTGGGGTGAGTTGGGGACGGGGACGGGGACGGGGACGGGGACGGGGACGGGGCATGGCGGCGCCGCGGAACCCTAGCCCCGCACGGTCCGCTCACACTCGCTCCGCACGAAGGAAAGAGGAAAATCAGGTTAGGGCGATGGAAGGGAAATGTTCTGGTCGTTTTTGGTGGCCCACTTGTCAGCGAATATTCGTCCGAGTGGTGGAGGCGAGCGAGCGGGTGAAACCAGGACGACCAAATTTTGGTCGTAGTGGTGGGTGGGGCAGAATAGGGAACATGTTCCTTCTTTTTAAGTAGTGTATAGATACTGTCGCAAAAAGGCCTACCACACATGGTGGATCACTGGTAAACCGCCCCGTATGGAGTAGCACTTGTCACGGATAGGCTGAGATAGATTGATAGCACAGTGAAGAAAACGTTTGTGGTTTTAGGCATATCCTCGACAACATTTTTGTTCACCGTCACGTGATGAGATAAATGGCCCCTGATTTTTTAAGGAGTAAATTTAGTCCTCTAAAAAATTAGTTGTTTCTATCCAATCCCTTACACTTGACTCATTAAACATAAATTCATACCAGTTAAACATAATTTGTTTTATACAAATTGGACTCAAACTAAAACATTCTACTCGACTTAAACTATTAGGATAACTAAATTACTACCAAACTAGCGAATCTATTCCACCTCGAGGCGCTTGTAGTCCTGCATGTCCTCCCCCAGCTCGCGCGTGGAGGCCACACGGTGTCGACGGAAGCCAACTCCGGACACGCGGGGCTGCCCAATGGGATGTTCACCGCGCATTGGAGCCATGGAGGCACATTGACTAGAGTGGAAGGTTCCAATCCAAATCCTCTTGTGGGTGGTGCGGTCGGTGATCTCCTCAACCCACATCCCCCATGCCCGCTGGTGCACGCCGAGGTAGTTCCTCTACGGTGGTGGCAGGTCGGGGAACCACGAGAAGGAGGATAGGCCGCGGCAGGAGGAGCTACCGCCTCCTTGGGATGCGCCATTGCAGGACATCTGCTTGTGGTGTTGATCCACGCTTCGAATCTGCAGAGGGGGGTGGCGGGGGCTGGATCCGGCCATCTGCGGCACCAATGTGAGCCTACGGTAGCGATGGGAGGAACTAGCACGGATTTGGTGGGATTCGGGCCTCGCAGCTGGGGTGGAGGGAGTTTTAGTCGACCGCTCGGTCGATGAGTATAAAAAAGGAACCGAGCGACCAAGGAGTAAAAAAATTGTACTCCTCTAACCGGTTTGAGGGTTCGGCTAGGCGTGGTTTATTGAAGTGAAACAAAATTATTACTCCGTACTTGTTTTAGGGATCAGCTAAAGATGCTTTAAATTTGAACTGTCTATGATGAAGGCACCTACAAACGGTCAATCATATACTGCACGGCAATATATGTGATGCGATGAGAAACGGGTTGTGAAACCCACACGAGCCTGCTCCGGTCGTCCACTGACCGTCGTCATCACCGACTCATTCCCTGGCGGCATATCCGCCTCATAGCCGCACTTCGACATGAGGGGCGCCCCCTCTTGCAGCATCTACCGGGCTATAACTGAAAAAATGCGGAAAATCCAAGAAGCATTGCAAGCTACATCCAGTCTTTGCCTAACCCGTCTGTCTCATTGGCTTGAATTTGTCCAGTGCTAGCCCAACACTTCCATTTCTTCTCCGGCCCAAGACGGTGCGCAATGTTTTGGTGCATTCCTCCGCCCAAATCGACCCCAATCAGCCTAGTAGATCACGAGCATAAACCTGATGCACCAATCATCGAATGGGCACGCCCAGAAAGAACATGTCTGTCCTTCTGAAAAAAAGACATGTCTGTCTGGAATCAATGGGATGAGATTATGAGACTGATACTTTTCTGGCAGAACCGGAGCTTTTGCTCCCTCGTCAGCCAGTTGTAATGATGCGCTACAGCAGATTCCTCATGATACCCAAGATGTACTACTACAACTATATACGTAATCGAGGTAGTCACGAGTGCATTAAGGCGGCGCAAAGTGCCAGTGGAGAGGACACTCGTGTTTGTATATTGGCAGCTCATGACTCCCAAAGTGGGAATATATAAACTCCTCGCACTGGCCATGGTGCCTTGTTGGATAAACAATTGCCGACATGGCAGGACGATCTCCTTATTAGCGCTGTGTTTATCGATCATTTCTGCCTCTTTTCCACAGCACTCGGCGCATGCACTGAAAAGCTTGTATTTGGATGCACTAAGAACGCAACTGCTACCATGCAGGTCGGTTTCAGAAGGATCTTTAGTCCGTCAGACAAAAAACATAAAGGCGATTTTTGCAAGATTTTTTGCGCACCAAACCTCCTCAGTGACAGTCGATTTTCAAGACTAAAGCGAAGTAATTAAGTTAACTAGGGTTGAAATGTATGCGCCTGGGTAATTATTCCCCTTCCCGTGTCTATAAATAGGCTATCCTTGTACAGAAGCAAGCTGTCACAGGAGCCAAATCTGAGGTGAGCTCTGACGCGCACTCCGAACCAATGGCATCCAAGCCCACTCTCCTCGCACTCTCTGCAGCCATGATCGTGGCGGCGGCGTGCCTTCTCGGCGCCGCGGAGGCGAAGCTCGGCAGGCTCTTCGTCACCGGCGTCGTGCCGTGCAGCACCGGCAGCCTCATCGACATCGCCACCTCCCCCGCGTTCCCAAGCACGTGCATGCACTTTGCTGAATCTTGGTGACGGTGACAAACACGGCTAACTAATCGAGATGTTCTGATCTGTGCAGACGCGGAGGTGGAGCTGCGGTGCGCGGGGAAGGTGGTGGCGGGCGCGACGACGAACATCAACGGGTCGTTCACGATGGAGGCGGACCTGACGAGCGCGCTGGCGGCGTTCATCGGAAGGTGCTCGCTGGTGGTGGACACCCCGCTCATCAAGTGCGACGCCCAGCTGCCGCCGGTGGGGAAGCTCGTGTCCTACCTGCAGGGCCCGCTCACCAGGCTGCTCGGCGGTATCTTCCACCTCTTCCCCGCCGGCTTCTCCTTCCACGGCCGATGAAACTTGGCAAGTCGAAAGATCTACAGAGATCTTGTTAATTACCTCGTGTCGACCCTTTAATTTGCATGGAGATGAAATGTACTGTATGTCTGTATGATAAGTTGCAGGAGCTGCAAACTGTTGGTATAACCGCATAAGGTTGAAATGACTGCTAGTTCGCTAAGTTGAGCAGCTAGATATGATAACTTTTATTTCGCACATCCGTGTACTAATTAGAGTTCTTGTTAGGGCCATCTAAACTGCCCTTTTGAGAATTAAACTGCCCTTGACTCGGCCGCCCATAGTAATACAGGACTGTATACAATCGTAGTGCCTCCGAGAAATGCTCTTATCCCGTGCACAGGAGGTCACGTGCATGCGCATGAAATCGTGCACGGGACAATCTATGGGTTCGCCTCCCAAAGTAGCGAGATAGTGCAAAGCACTTCTAATGATGACGGTTCTCCCTCGTCTTGCTTGCAAAAGAATCATCTAAGATTAGTTTGCCAGAATCGTTAATGGTGTAATTTTTTCGATAAAGGGAATATATTAATATCAGATGATAGCCTCTGCAACAATGCAATGTTCTAATAACATTACGGATGCACACAACCAAAAAAAGAAAAAAAAACTAAGAAATAAAAGTCCCGCTACAGTATCCTAGCCCTAGCAACAGTAATACATCCACCACCAAGACAACACCTGAAATTCAGACTCTTCAAAAGCAACGCCTCCAAGAAGGGAACAGTGCACCCGCGTTGTCATCGCCCGATCAAAGATCTTACGTTTTCACCCTGAAGATGGTCTCCACTCTCAAAACAATGCCTTCAACAAGGACATTGCCAGGCACAACCAGTTAAGGCCAGACCTTGGGTTTTCACCCTGAAAGGTAAGACTCCAAATTTCACAAGTGTTGTCGCCCCCACTTTCATACCATTGTTGCAAAGCCCGGAACACCAAGCAAGCCCCTCAACGGCGCAAAGACTTGACCCTCCATTAACTAGTCCTTGAAATCCGGCCTTCATGATATTCTCTTCTTCCGACTACCACTGATCCATTAACACAGAAAAGAGCTTCGCGCAGCACCCTCCAAAACCAAACGGTCGGAATAAAAGCATGGGCGCGCACGACCGAATACCACCGATCCAGTAAACTCCATGCAATAGAAGCACTGTTACATTCGCCGGTGACGCCTTCCGGAACTCAACACTCTGGCCAAATCATGAAGGGCAGGCCTCCGGTAGGTCTTCATCTTCGCCCAAGAGAGACCCTAGGACCACCGCCTTTATTCAGGTCGGGCCCCCACGCCGGCAACCATCCTAGGCTGGCCAAGGTTGCCGGCCGGAGACGAAGTCCGGAGACGCCGCACCCGCCGGGGCAACGCCGCAGACCCATAGCCAGCCCTCCATCGCCGGTTGCCAACACCACGGAGAAGGCAAGGAGGAAAGGACCTAGGGTCTGACCCCCTCAAGCCTACCCCAACCCGTACCTCTGTCGCCGGTCAGGCACGCCGCCGGAGGCGCCCACCACCGCTCGCCGGGCCGCGACACCATACGCCCGGAGAACCGCGCGCAAGGTAGCACCCCACCAGATCCTGCCCCGATCTGCCGCCTAGGACACGAGGGATCCGCGAGAAACACTCGCCCGCCCGGCAGCTTCCTCCAGCGGCGGCGGGGGGGGGGGGGAGGCGAGGCCCGAGCGACGCTAGGGTTAGGGGAGGAGGGTTGCCCCCAGATCACCGTTGGCGAGAGCGACGGGGTTTTTTTTTGCCTTACGTACACAATCAAGCTTTTTAAATGGGGAGAATTTCACTTCCCGCCCTCTACACCAACCAGGGGATGCACACATCCATTTTGCATGAGTACTAAGATTTTTAATCTTGGTTAAGATTAAAGCATAGTCCTTAAGATAAATTGCATGAGTGTGAGAATTTGAACTCAGGTGTTGGGTTTATACATCCACTTCTGGTTGAGCTAGGCTCACTTCCCAAATGTATAATGGTGTAATTAAACAAGTAAATCACAACATGTATAATGACCTTCACCTGACACACCGAGAGGTTTCTTGTTTCCTGAATGAGATCCGAAGGTGCGTAATCGATGCATAGTGGTCCTTTTGCAAGGCTAAAGTGCAGGATAAAGGACAAGAAAGGGAGATGCCACTCTGAATCGCTCAGTGTGCCGCCCATGCCTAACTTTAGTTCAACTTTTCAGCATTTGATCTTCACTATGTTGACCGATACATCCACATATATCAATTGTAATACAAAAATGAGCCAGTTGCTACTTGGATAAAAAGTTCACTCTTCTTAAATAAAAGATGGTGACTAAATACATATTTAAATGTCTTCAGAATTTGACCTAGGTGACAATCAATGACATTGGAGGCTGTGGTGGAAAATTTTGCAAGGACTAGGGTGTCGTCAGTACTGAAGAAGGGATGGTGGTTAGTTCTTGTATGAGGCCTAGAGAGTGGGCGTGATTGATCTACTGTTGAATAATATCAGCGATGATAATGAAGAAATTTGTACATACGGAGTCTCCATCCTGAAGACAGTATTTGCAAGTTATCCACTCGATCGCCAGACACAACATGTAGCATGACTATTGTTTTTTCCAGACGATAGGAACTCTATTGTGAGAGATGGCATCATTTGCTGAATTGCTGTTTGTAATGTATGGATTATATATATATATATTTTTCTAGAGCTCTATGCTTATTGTGGACCTCTCTCATACGCTCCAAGTTGAACTTGTATGTCAGTTTGCTAGCATAACGGGCCCTCACATCCTGACCTCTCTTACTGCTTTTTATTGAGACAAAAGAGTATGTACAATATAGCTTTCTTTCAAATGAGATGTACAGTCCTTTTTCGCAAATGAGGCGAAGCCCTGGCCTCTACATAGACTAATACGTTGAGCCATTTATTGCAAAAAATTTAATCATTTGCAAGACCAAAAACATAAAAGATACACACGATCTCTTTTTTTTTTTTTTTTTTTTTGAACAGGGATGGGGTCTAGAAAGACCCCGAATGCTGCATTAATACATAGGCGGTGGGTACAGTTTACAAGCAGGACCCTGAAAGACTAAAAATAGAAAGCAGTCCTGAAATTTTACATAAAGGACCCTGGAAACAGAAAATGAAAAGCAATCCAGTCCTTGGTCCTCTCCACCGACGGCGTGACTCCATTGCTGGTCACCTTCCCATTGCCGGGGACTGACCACTTGGCAATCAGAAGATGAGAAGCTCCAGCCAGAATCACCAGGAAAAGCCTCCACTGTGGAGGTTGAAAGATCGCTGATGAAGCAGCGCTTGGAGTGGCCTCCCCTTAGGCCTGAGATCATGGTGGCAAGCTTGTCCACCATGTAGTAAACTCCAGATTGACGCCCTGCGCCATATTGAGTCGGAAGCCAAACCTGGGCAACCGAGGTTGATCTCCACGAACCTGCAGCATCACGATTTCCATGTAGCTTCACAAATTCACTGCACGGAACATTGGCCCTCCACCCTCTCTTCCCGTCACCACGGCGGCCAGAAGAAGGCGAACACACCGAGTCGGCCAGCAAATCTGAGAAACCAACAGGACAGGCCTTATTTTTGGAGTAGGCCGGAACTCCCTTCCACGCCACTTCCGGCTCCTTCCACAGGAGCACCGCAACGAAAAGGAGAGCAACCGGCCGGCGCCAGATCTGGCCAGAGAGAGCTAGCACCATCCTCCCGGCAGAACGCCGACTACCAGCACAAGGCCGAACTCTAGAACTACGTCTAAAACTACTATATACAGGGTCTCCGGCGTCGCCTCCTAGCCGCCACCAGCCGACCTCGCCGGCGGGGAGGGCATCGGAGTGACCCGGTTCACAAGGGGCGACTCTCAAAACTCTATAGCTGGGCGAGAGAAGAAAGGAGGTCCCAACGTCCACCTCCGATACACACAATCTCCATCAGACAGAAACAGATTACAGATAGCACTAATGCATAGTTAATAATATTTCGAAAGTGCCCGATTGGATAAATCTCATGAGACCATCTCGATTAGGGCGCACCAAGAGTGCCGAAGCTCTCGCACTTTCTTACGATGCAGTGAGAATCAATTATGGAGAAGTCTATAGGAATAACAAATAAACTTGCACTTGCAATCAACATCAATACAACTTCCATAAGTTTATATTACAACACAACTGTCGAGCCATTACTACAGAAAATTATCTGTGCCGGGGACCAGACCCTCGCTCTAAGTTGCTTTGCTACTGATTCTTGCTCATCCCTGTCTGTTGGAAAGACGCCGCCCACCGGACTTGGTATTGTGACCATTGCCTCACAGTTCTTACATGACACTTCATTATCTGTCAAAATAACCGACTTCAAATCTTGAGCTCGATCCATCACGTTTCTTACAAATAACAAGTGCTGCTCCAGTAGGGGCCTAAAACCAGCAAACCGGAACTCTTTCAGTTGCCACTTGTTACAGCTCGTGAACCCAGGCATCTTCCATGAAGGTTTAACTTTTTGAGCACCAAAATACTTTATTCTTTTTTCATTGCCCTCACAGCATGGGTGAAAAAACATCTGCATTCAACCCCCAACACCCAAGTTATAGAAGTATAGTGGGATTCATACCTAAGCCTATTCTATGGTACGGTGGTGTTTCTTAGATTGGAACTTTAATTTGCATATATTCCAACCACAAGTTGAAAAGAATGAGTAGAAGTACCTTGACATCAAATATCTCAACAGATGGAGCAGCTTCTAGGAGATTTAATATCCATAACAGGTCAAATTTCATATAGATGCCATGAATAGACAACTTCTTTAGACCGTTGAATGCAGTGCAGAGTTGTTTTCCTTCCGGTTGTATCCATATCTGATGAACAAAATAAATATAGAAAAAGTAAGAATGAAATTATTTTATGTACATAGAGGCAAGTTAGTTTGCACGAGGATAGTCATTTGCTAAGTAATGGGATGCTTCCTGACAAATGATATCATAAAAATAGAAGGAAATTACTTGGATCAATGAATGGACCAACAAAACCAGAAAAACCCTAGCCCTGATCCAACTTTAAGTTCGAACTTTATGAAATAACACAACCACAATATAACAACTATATACTGAAATTACCTTTTCTCCATGAAAGCATAAGGTTAGAGTATGTATGTTTGTGGCACCACGTAGAACCTGGCTTAAACTGAACTTTTGGTGACGGAGACTTGCAGAACAGTAGAGGCAGATTTCCTTAAGTGATGGGACAGAACCAAAACACAAGGGGAATTCATAATTGACCCAATGCATCCAAAGGAGCCGCTCTAGTTTTGGAAGGCAGTGCACCTCGGCTCTTTTCAATGAGGTCAAGGTTACTTCTAGAACTCTGATATTCGATACAGATCTTCAATACAGAACCGTCCCCGGTGTCACAGTCACTAGTACACGGTACCTATTTAGGGGCACTTGTCCTTGGGGCAGTTTTTAAAGTGCCCCTAAAAACCCTCTATTAGAGGCATTTTGGCCAAAGTGCCTCTAATGCCCTATCTATTGGGGCAGTTTGGATAAGTGCCCCAATAGGTGGCCACCTATTAAGGCAATTTGAAGAAGTGCCCCTGTAAGTAACACCTATTGGGGCAGTTTGAAGAAGTGCCTCAATAAAAGGCAACCTTTTGGGGCAGTTTAAAGAAGTGCTCCAATAGATGGCTACATTTTGAGGCAGTTTGTAGAAGTGCCCCAATAAATGGCTACCTTTTAGAGCAGTTTGGAGAAATGCCTCAAAAAGTAGCCACCTATTAACGCACTTTGAGAATTGCCCAAATAGGTCAACCCATTTAGAGGCATCTTCAGAAGTGCCTCCACATATTGAAGCCAAAATTTATAAAAAACAACAGATTGATTTATGGATGTTCACATAAACAAGAAATTGTACACATAAGCTGAAGCTCATAACACAACTGTCATAGATAGGGGATACTAGGCTTACATAGTGCATACCAAAATACTACTAATAGTCTTTGCATACTACATGATTCAGAACAAGTGCAGTTCAACCATAACTACTAACACTTAGCACTACAGCTTCAACATAATCTATCACTCGAGGGTTTCAAGTTTCATCATGATCAGCCTTAGCCAGGTCCCAAACTCGTCCTTGAATGTAAACATGTAATTTTCACCATCCTTCAGACTGAATGCTTTCACAACTTTTATCCATGATGAAACCTGAAACATGACCTGAAGCAGAGTAAAGACATAAACATGATCAACATAGCTCATTCACGTGTACTTATTATTTGTTGCATGAGAATTCGCCAATTTTTTCACTTGTCAACATAATCCACTAATCAGAATTAAGAATAGTCGGAAAGACAATTATGTAACCATCGTCAGTTTTTGGTATGATAGAAAAAGTGACAACAAATATCCAATAAGCGAGTTCTTAGCAAATTTAAAAATCTCACTAATTAGGCAATTGAACAATCTCAAATGAAACCTGATATTTGGAGCATCTAGTCATTTGACATACACATGAAAAAGATTTTTCTTACTTGTGCTCAATATTCTAGAATCTCGCTATGATTTATTTTGGAAATTTTGTTTCTATTTGGACTATCGCACGTCATTCTTAAGACATAGGGAAATAAATTGACATTTTCTACTAAAATACATGCCCAATAACAAATGAGCCACTTGGATCCCCTAAAACAGAAAAATGCAATGCCGACTTGTCCAAGAAATTGAGCACTACAAAAAGGGATGATTGATTGGTTATTAAGCTCATATTCAGAGTTCTCTATGCTGATCCCGATTATTGGCAAGTTTAAAAATACATGTCAGAATACACAGTAACAAATATTAGAAGTAAAAGGCTATAAAATTACAAATCTCAAAATCTAGTACAATTCATGCTATAAAAGGTTTAAATAGGTTGTTACATATTTCTTTACAACTCTGACAACCTCGAATTGATAATCTCCTGGATCACCCTTTCTTGAAGTATCTACACAAATCTTGTTCTATGGAAAACATATGAGCCATTTCTTCAAAATCAAGAAAAAGTGGGGGATTGATTGCAATTTTCAATTTATCATTTGTATAATCTGAATCATTGTCCGCATACCAACATTAATGTTCCACACACCCATGGGAATTCATTTAGCAAGATAAATTGACACAAATATCTAGAAGAGCATAACTCTGGAACACTCCACGCATCTGACCCTATTACTTAAAGCAAGGAAATCAATTGCTAAGAGATCATTGACACACACCTGATTATGAACATAGTTCTACAAGTAAATTAAAAAATAGAGTAGTGGATTAACAAACTTAGCTGTGCACATATGGTAACATAAATTTACCTGTTATATCCTCATCTCTGTTGCATGTTGTCTTGCTCCTCCCGGACGAAGTTTATGAGAACTATAAACGAAGCATAACCAGCGAGCAAACAGTCAAGAACCTATTCGCACTGGTAAGAGAAAAAAATCCGTTTTTGTTTGTCATAATGATGTAATTTCAGCAAAGTATTATTTACTGGTAGGCAATAATATAACATCTCAAAACCTGATGTTAGAGAAGACAAGGTCAATCCCCATGAGAAGAAGATACGGCCGTAACAGTGAAGGTGTTGAAGTCCTCACCCTTAGTGCCAATTCTTCTGCATGTCCTCCTTTAGGGGCAGACGGAGATTCATCCCCGATGTTAGGCTTGTCGTTCATCAGCTATAACATTAACGAATAGCGACCCTGCACAAGATGCACATGAGCTTGGTTCCCCTTCTCATTTTCATATATGTCGATATTCACTAATATAAGACACATTACATTCCATGACATTGCGTAGCAAATGTGATGGCAGCCTAAGAAATGGATCCAAAGTTGCAGAGGCATGCACCTGGGATGCGAGCACACAAATAAGAAATTCCCCTTATATATAACCTACATTAACTGGCATTTGTGGCAGCCATATCGTAGGTCACAAACAGGACCATAACACGTGAGATTGTACAGATTACCAATATCATATAGAGCAGTGCAACGGGGAGGTGGGGAAGGCCTGAGGTGTCGCTCGTCCTCCATTCCATGCGCCAGCTCCATGAACGCATTCACGACCACCGTCAGCGGCGTCTCCATCCATGATGTGCCCCCACCAAGGACCCCGCCGCGTCATGCGTCGGGTCTGCATGCGGTCCATCGCGAACAAAGACCACACCATCTCCTCGAGCGTGTGGTGCGCGCAGCTCGTCAACCTCTAGGGAGGAGACGACCTTGGCGGGCGTCGCGGCTGACGATGATGCGTATCGTGTGGGTGCAAGAGCTTGGCTTGAGCGGGGTGGATACATGTCGGGAATGTTGCGCTCGCCGCGGCTGTCTATCGCCATCCGCCCATCCCCCTCCTCCGACCCTTTAGCCTTTGTCACAAGTCACAACACAGTGCACACGTGAAGGAAGGGGGCATCGGGAAAACAATCCCATCAGGTGCCCATGAGTTGTGCTCATCAATATGATTTTATTCCGAGAATGACAAGGTAATAAGGAAACTGCTGATTTGATTGTCTGCAAATTGATAGGAAAGAAAATTGATTCCCGTGACTTGTGCTCATCAATTTGATTTTATTCCGAGAATAACAAGGCAATAAGGAAAGTGTTGTTGATTGTCTGCAAATTAATAGATCCGGCATTAACGCTATCAACCAGGAGGGGGACGAAGTACTAAGAAATCCATCGGACGGTCCAACATGGTTAAAGTTGAGGGGGGTGTTGTTGTACGGCCTTGATTCTTCTAATGTTTAACATCAAACATTTTTGATGACGTACGGACTCGAATATAATAGTAAATATATACATATATATACTCGATTTTTTTTGCCAAAAATCAAGGTAGGGCAAGTGCCATACCTTGCCCAAAGGGGAGCTCCGCCCATGCTTGTGGGTGTACTACCTACCTTGAAGGGTATACTAAATGTGCTTGTAGGTATATTCTGACCACTCGAGATTTGCACTTAGCTGTCCTGTATGTAGATGAACAAAAAAAATCTTAGAAAAATAAGGTACAAATTGGTGTAAATACCATTCCACTAAGCGTATTGAACATGTAAGAGGCAGTAAGGTATATATTTTTCACATCAAGGTAGCTGGAACCAAAAAAGTCTGAATGTTTCGAATTACAAACAGAAATAGCTGGACATTTCACAGCAAGAGTAAAATGACAATAGAAATCCTAATGTTTTAATGATGCCGGCTATGCATAAAACGGAAGACAATGCAACTGTAGGAAAAAAGATGCACAAGCACCGATCAACTTTTGGTACACATTAGATAAACATAACCATAATTAATATTAATAACATGTATGCATGAGAAGGTACTGATCTGACTTTGAGGGGAAGTCTTAGCATGCGGCCTACGACTGTGATAGTGGCAGAGCTCATGGAACACCATGGACTAGTAAGAGTGATTGAGCACATTATGCAACTCCCGCATGAGAGGAAGATGGTGACAGTGGTGCTACTATGGTGTTGGTGGACAAAGCATAGTAAAGAGAACCACAATGAGAAACAATTATCGGCAGCCGAGTTCCAATTCCTCATCAAAAGGCATACATATGAATGGGAGCAGTTTTTCAAGCCCAAGTCACAATCTGATCCTAGACCCATCCCTCGTTGGACAACTCCATGAGAAAACTTCATCATGTTAAACACGGATGGAACTTTTCTGCGAGTGCAACCTTATGGGGGGATGGGGTGCTGTTGCCTGGGATAACATGGGTGGTTTCTGCTTCGGCTGGAAAAACGATGAACGCTAGTGATGCGCTACACTCGGAAGATATTGGTCTGCAGAATGGCTTACTACTAGCTGATCGGATGGGCATTGGACACATAGTAATCTCCACAGACTCCCAAATACTGAAGCAAGCAATCGTATCCTCCTCACATGATCAAGATCGATTGGGCAGCTGTTTCTGGACATCAAGTTTCACCTAGCTACTGAATTCATAGACTTTAGTGTTGAGTTCTGCCCCACGCATGTAATAAGCATGATCATGTTTTACCAGCAACGGGTATGTCCATGGATCAGAACAATCATACCCAGATGATGTAACCCGTCTTGTGGCCAGCGTCATAGTCGTGTCTTAAAGGATGCATGCGTTCTTGTCAAAGAATAAGTGGCGGAGCTAGCTCAATCTTTGAGCCTGGGAAAGATGAAGGCATGGCCGTATTGACCATAGTTTTCCTAACAAACGAGTACTTAAGATAGATATTTCCGTAAAGCATCAAAGGAGTTCTGGCGCTGGAGCCCAGGCCGCCACCCGGGCATGCCATGCGGTAGCTCCGCCACTGGACTGTGATACCCTAATTAGGAACTCATAGGAAATTTGGACTACGATGCAGTCACACAGAAGACTTCAGGTGGCAGCAAGTTAAGTGTGTATGCTGCCTAATCCGTTTGCAATGTAATCGTGCATAAGCCCCACTCAAAATTTATGCCAAGTTGAGCCCTTCATCCATCAAACAATGGAATTAGATCTTCTGAACTAAATAATAAGGTCTAACATTTTATCTAGTAGCTGGGCTACATTTAACCTACACCAAAACACATCGATTTCAGTGAACTCACCTGTAGCAGAAATGGCAATCGACGTTACTATATAAAAAATGTTACTCTTGCAAACATTTTTTCCAGCACATAGCACACAATTATTGCAGTGAGAAATCAATATGAGATAGCTGCCAAAGAAATTTGCAACAAATAAAATTAAGTTAGTGTTGTAGATGCAATGAGCAGAGAACAAAATTCACCTCAAAGCCTGGGCATATGATATCAGTATTAAGGGGCAAGCAAGAGCACTAAGAAACATTCTTACCAGCGACCTCTATTGAGCTGGTTGGTGGCCGAAGCGAAGGTATGTTGGGTCTTGCCAGAGCGGATACAGTTCGGTCGCGGTGTGTGCCTGTTCGGTGGCGGAGCCGGTGCCTCCGGCCCTCATCCTCCTTTACCCGCGGTGGAGGAGGTTAGGAGCAGTGATGTGGAGCTACGGTGCCGGAGCAAGCCAGGGCCGATCGGAGATGCGGCGAAGGCGAGCTAGGGTTCACCGGGTTGAGCGCGCGAGCTCGCGGTGGAGAGAGAGATATATGAGGAGGAGGCCGAGTAGATCAGGGGAAGACGAGAAGCGGCGCCGGAGTTGACCGGGGACCGGCCAGTATCACAGGGCGGCGACGGCATCGTGGCAGAGGACGGGGGTCGCCACGGGAGTTTTTATTTAGGGAGTTCGTCAATCGTAAGCAGTGAGCGAAAAGAGAGATGAGAGGGAGAGCCTGGGCCGAGCTAAAGTGGGCTGGCCCATGGGGCCAAAATGACCAGGACCCTACGTAATATTAAGATTAAGGAAAAAATTAAGGTTACTCAAAAAAAAGGAAAAAAAATAGGCCCCACGCGCACATCTCTGTCTCTCGACTCGAGTCTCGCCCCATTATCATCTCTCTCCATGCTCCACGAACCGAACGCCGGCACGCCGCCACGCCGCCGCCGCCGCCGCCTTCGTGATTCCGGCCAGCTCCGTCCTCCTCCCATGCTGCAGCTCGCTGGCGTGGCAACACGTCGGTCTCCGCCGCAGATTCTCTACCGCCGCGACGCCGTTCCACCTCCGCGCGCGTCGTCACGGCTAACCCTAACCCCTTCGCCTCCAACGCATCTTCCCGCTCCGCGCGCCCTCCCGCTCCTCCTCGCTCTCCCTCCTCACCATCTCCTCCTTCCCGGAGAGCGAACCGATCCCCGCCCCGGATCCCACCTTCCTCCAGGAGGTCATCGACTCCCTCACGGACAAGTACAACTGGGAGCCCGACGCCGAGGTCCGGGTCTGGCCGCTCGACGCCGAGGGCGCGCTCGTCGGCGCCGTGCAGCGCTACGAGTTCCGCGCCCGTGCGGGGGACTCCGTGGGCGTCGCGCGGGTCTCCGACGAAACCGTGGACTGGTCCCACCCCGGCGACGGCGAGCCGGCCGTGGAGGAGGTGTCTGGGCCCGACGGGATCGACGTCGTCCCCGACAACGGCGCCCTGGGGTTCGTCTCGGGCGTGAGGGACCTGGACCTCGTGGGGCCGTTCCAGGTGGTGGTTGCTAACGGGGGCCTCGGAGAGCTCCAGTTGCCGTGGGTGAGTGCGGTTGAATTTTAGGCTTGCCGTTGCGTCAGATTTTAATTCCGGTTGCTTGCATCCTAAGGGTTTCGGATACAACTAAAGTTGGGTCACTTCTAAGATGAAAGCGATTTCTATACTTTAGTTGGTGCATGATATAGCGGCTGCCTATTTCTTCCCCTTTCAGTTTTCTTCTGTTGCATTGAATTGATTGGACTTGCACTCAACTTCTCAATGTTCTACAATAACTTCTCAATGTGTTAATTTTTGTTATTTAAACTGGCTTTACCTGAATGCGGATTTTCAAGACAGTAATATCATTTGATCTCCGTCAGAATTGACGAATAGGCGTGCCAGATTTTCTTATGTTTGATCATTGTAAGAATTATATGTGGGATGAACACTAAACAGTGACTGCTACTAACATGGTCTGAACAATTTTGTCTCTCTTTTTCCTGACCCAACTATGTAAGAACTAAGCGAACCACTCAAACATGATTAATTGCACTGGAAATGGGTATCTGGGTATCTGATGGATGCCACATTCCGGCTACACCTAGAATGATTTATTCTGAACCCAGAATTCAAAATATATGATATGCTTCTGATAGACAGACCAAGTAATTTCAGTCATCTAAAATTTGAATTTGCCATCTCTATAAAGTTCAGCAAGGTTTTACTGTCCCAGATTAGTTTATGTGCTGATTGGAAAACGGTAAGAAGAGATATTAGTTTTTGTGCATTCAATGCTATATTGCCACTCCACACGTGAATGAACTGAAGAAGTTAACTGCTTTACTCAGTGAGAATGTACTCAGTCATTAAAAGTGCATTGTTATATCAAAAGCCAATGGTTCAATAACTAACTCACTACTCTTATTGTTGACTACCGGTTGGCAAACTCTAAGTGTGTATGCATTCCTTAAGTAAAACTCTGGAAATAACTCAACCATTCTCCTCTTTACAGAACTCTGTTGTGTATTCTTTTTCATCACTGGAAGCCTGAAGGGCATAATTTTCTTATTTCTGAAGAATTCAAACAAGGGAGTTATGCTCGTTCCTTTGAAAATGGGACCCCCTAATTCCACAGTGCCACAATCTGTAAGTCACTAAGTTAGCTCTTTCATTTTGTTTTTCTAGTTTTTAATGAAATTCTCAAGAATTTTCTTACATGATAAATTAAATCTATCTAATGTCTGATATTTAGGTATTTAGATCATCTGTTGATCCAACAAAGGAGAAGTCCTCCAAGGTATCCTCTATGTAACCTTTAAAAATACTATCTATTTGATATCATCTGCGCCCTGAAGTAAAAAAAAGCCTGCAATTTGCAAGAACAACTGATTAATTGCATATTGTAATGTTGGAATTATGCTATATGCCTCTTACTTGGACCTTGCAGTAACTGAATAATTTATATTTATGGATCCTAGTTTTGATTGTTCAGAAATTTTGAGATTAATCATAGATAATGTTGGTCTAGACACTCGGAAGATGATCTAAAATCTTCTGGAAGCGTATACTAACTTGCAACCTGAAAGAGTTTCTGAATCTTTCTTGTTCTGTAGCATGACCTATCAATGATAAATAACCATTCATGAAATAAATAAAAAATCCTTTGTGCCCCCGGCAGTCTGTACCACCCTGCCCTGGTATCATCAGGTGGCTCTAACGACTGTGATCTTGTTGCGGTGATAAATGAGTGAGGTTCATTACCACCATTATAACTTTATGATATAGGTGACGCCTTCCTGAGACTTAGTCTTAACTCTTAAATAATGGACCTATGACTTGTTTCTCTATCAAATTGGGAATCTAAAAACTGCTTAGCAATACTACTAGTAAACCCCATAGTATCTAGAAAAAAAGAGGCATGCCAACTTTCATATGAAGCATTCTTTATTCTACTTCCATGAATTTGGTGCCTCTAGGATACCTGATTAACCCTCACACAAGATGAATTTACAATTTACATGAGTTACCTATTTCTTGGAAACTTTCCACTGCTTGGGCCATATAGGGATTTGTAGCACATATGAAAACAAAATTGTATGGCCTTGATGTATGTAGCACTAAAAAGTTCTGACAACAGAAAACCGAATTGCATGATCTCTTAGTTGGCACTTGTATCTCTTAGTTCTGACAATTGAAGTTCTATGTTTTGATAAAATGTACTTCCGTTAGTATAAAAAGTGGTTTCTCTTTCATACTGCATTTTCTGAATCTAGCTTAGATGTTACCTAATTAACCTCAATAACCAAAAGTTGGCCATTGTGGATTTTCGGTGATGTTCTTTCGGATAGGAGATAAAAAAAAGTAGCCATCTCTATATATTCAGTTATTTGGCTCATTTGTAGTGAATTTCGTATTGTTCCTTGTGCACTCGTATCGGTTATATATTCCTTTCAACTTCAGGTTTAGCATGGTTTATCCCAGAATTGGTTCTATTTCATCCTTTCATGGTTCAAATGCCACTCTGATCATATATATTGTAAATATTCATCTTTGATTAAGCTTTACAATTTAGAGTTTTCATTTGTTCTGAATAGAACAATGTTTGATGCAATTTACATTGGTCACATGCAAGTATCATTTGATTAATACTTGGAGTGTTACATGCCTCTGGTAAATATTTGTGTATCTCAAGATGTACTTTTTTGTTCTTACTTATGCTATAACTGTAGCTGCTAATATTTTTGTCATCCTGTTATCTGTCAATAATTTATGGTATTCTCCAGACTGTTTATTATTTCTAGCATATCTTACGATATTTATCATGGTGTACTTGTGCTTCTAGGGCCTTGAGATATGTTACGACAAAGCTGTTGAATCGGGTATTTGCTTCGGTCCCGAAAGATGTGAGATGTCATGAAGAACTTTTTGAGAAGATGTCTTTGCTACAACAGTTTATACGTCCTGAAAGCTTGGATATAAAACCAGAATATCAGAATGAAACGCAATGGCTGGTATGAAACTAACTTCCCCTCTTTATCTCAGAATTTTGTATTTCAGTAGAGATTCCTTTTTTTAGTTATTTTAGAGATTTCTCACCAACTATTGTAACTCATGAAGGTGGAATTTAAGTTGACGTTGCTTGGATAAATGTGGCTAGGCCAAGTCTTTCTTCGGTATCAGGAATGATTCTAGTATTCATCATGGCATGCTGCTGTTTTTTTAGCGAGGTATCAAATCTTAGTATGATGCACCAAGCAAATGGACACTCTCCTTTTGGTGCGATTTATGATTGTATTTTGTCTTTTCAGTATTTAAAAATGGCTCATCCACAGAAACATATGGCAGGCATCATAAAAAGATAATAACGTTCATTGTGTTTCCTGTACTAGTTTATAGGTGGCGACCTGTACAACACTAGGTTTTTTCAGCAGCATCTGCATACTTGGTCGAGCATCATTGTGATTGTGCACTATAATCACTTCATCATTTTAATCCTCCTTTGTCAAGTCTGATTATTTACATCAAAACTGAACCACGCTTTTAATTACCATGCTCCTGCATGACAGATCCACGATGCTACTGTATGCATGTACAATGCTTTCTGGTACGGATTTGTTGCTCATGGTGCTGCGCTGCAGCAACCGCCGTCTGCTGGCTACGCCCCACCTATCCAGATCCATCTGTGGCCGTTGTTGTGACGGTATGCCCGCTTTTCTCCCTCTCTACCTTATTGCTCTCTGCCCCCACATTTCTCCATTTTTTTCTCGCTAACCGACCCTCTTTGTATTATCTGAATGTTGTTGTGTAGTGGTGCACACATGTTAAATGGGGACACAAGTAAACAGTGAAAATAGTGTCATATGACTTCTGAAACAATTTGAGTACTGGACACCATGATACATGTTTTGTTGCTCAGCATTCACCAGTTAATACTAGTCCATATGTGTATACCGTTATCTTCTGATTTTCTAGGGTTTAGGAGTTTGACTCGTTTCTTCTCGTACCCCTGCATGAATTGATATTCTTGTGCTTTAGTAACTTCTACTATATATGCTTTACAACTAAGAACATCCTGTAAAATGTGAAACAGTTGTATGTATATTTTAACCAAGCACATCAGACTCACTAATAATAATGATGTTGTATAGTTGCTGCTCTGCATAGTTTAGTTAAATTGCATATTTTATCTTGCTAATCCTCCCTGTTTCTTTTATAAGTTAGCTCAGACTGGGTTCAGCTTGTTGAAGTCTGACCATCAAATTTGGAGGTAATGTATCATGTTTATTGATGTCTGTTTAGATTTCATTTGCTGTCTAGTTTGGAAACATAATTGTGAACATGGTATGCATATTATCTTTGAATGCCAAGTTCTTTGCCCTTCAAGTAAGTTGTCACCTAACCGTCACCTAAACGAGCTATTTCGAAATATATTTGTTGCTGATTGTGGGGGTGGCAGGCGGAAACTACACGAATATGAAAATTAAATCATGCAAGCTTGAATCCTATAATTTGATGATACTGCTTTGTTTCAGGAATATATTCACCATTGAACCATGCATTAACTAACATGAGTTTGTGACTTTGACTAATTAACTCTATGAAGTATGCATCTACGACACTTAGGCTTAGCAATCTGTAGCAGGATATCAGCTTGCAAAATTATCGGATTGGCATGTTGTAGTCTCGAGTTACCCATCATAAATCCATTGTTTCTTGTACTGAATTAGATGCTTGCCATTGTTATATTTTTTGATAAGATGCATTCTTGGGTACTCAAAAAAATGATGCGCATTATAAATCTGTAGTGTTCCTTTTACTGAGTTTGGTACCAGCCACGGTCCTCTCTGTTTGTGTAAGGAAAAGAGGCAATCAAACGCATATTATGTAGTGATTAGAAACTAGGACCACACTTCCCTGTCTTCATTTGAGAGTGCAACGAACAAAAGCTTCACCATGCAATTACTTGAGTCCGGTCTTCAGACTCCCTGAGTCCCAAGCAAGTCATAGCCTATTTGCATGACCATGTTCATGAAAGTACATTGCTTGATTCTATTTGAACTTACTTCTTTCATTCTCCTGTCATATTCAGTGTTTTCTGGTAATCCTGTGTGAGAGCATTGTCACTTTCCATATTGATGGTATATACTATGTACGCGCATTTTAATTGATGCCGAAATTGTTACCTATGTACTGTGCGATAGTCAGTTCGCTTCTATGCTATATATATCTTTTGTCTTGCTTCCTTACATGCAGTGGAACGTCTTCAACGTCCGGTTGAAGATCGAGAAGTTGTAAAGCGATAGAGAAGTACCCTCACCGTCGAGGGTGTCCTGGTTGCCTCTTACCTCTCTAGGTCTGTTCTCGATTGGTTTCACCGGAGTTTACATACTGTGGTTGTTAGTGAAAATTGTAAGTTTATTTTTTAACAGGAAGAATGTAGGTGACAAATTGTTTCTTGCACATTGAATTGCTACATACTGATATTACATACTGGAAGGAATTCCAGATTCTTGTTTATGTTGGATGATGTGATTACTTCTGCATTATTGTTCACTGTGCTGGCTCTACTGGACTAGGTGCATTAATGTTTATATTGCCTCTAATTAGATTTTCTGGAACTTTTTCGAAGTGCCTCTAAATAGGGTTTTGAAGCATTTCTTAGAGTTACCTCAAATTATCTTTTGGGGCATTTCTTGGAGTTGCTTCTAATTGTGTTTAGGGGCACATCTCAAACTGCCCCTAAAAATATTTAGAGGCACGTCTCAAACTGCCCCTAAAAATATTTAGAGGCACGTCTCAAACTGCCCCTAAAAATATTTAGAGGCACATCTCAAACTGCCCCCAAAAACATTTAGAGGCATATCTCAAACTGCCCCTAAAAATCTTTAGAGGCACAACTCAAAGTGCCCTTGAAAACATGTAGGGGCGGTTTTTAAAGTGCCCCTAAAAACAATTAGAGGCACAACTTAAGTGCCTCCAAAAATATTTAGAGGCAAAACTCAAAGTGCCCCTAAAAACCTTTAGAGGCAGTTTTTAAAGTGTCCCTAAATGTATTTGGAGCATTTCATTCAAAGTGCCCCTATTTCAATTAGGGACACAAGCATCCGGGGCACTTTTCATAGTGCCTCTAAAAGTAAATAGGGGCACTTTAGCTACCTATTGGGGCAGTTTGAAATGCCCCTAAATCTGTACCGTACAGTAGTGAGTGGTCCAAACTAAGGTGCAGCAGTTGCTTGCAGGAGTCAAACAGGAGGTGATGCATGTCCCGTTCAGCAAGGCGAACATTGTATAGATGGAGCCTTGTGAGGCAACGAAGAACACTAGGATACGCACTGAAAAAGCCAACCACATCCCGAGCTTGCTGTACCATAGACTCATTTTCCGTGTCCCTAGGTCCCTTCTCGTTTAAGATTGCAAGTTTCAGTTCTTTTACGATGTCGCCGTCAATGGCGTCGCTAACTAGCAGGCCAATGTCACGCGTGTAGTTGCCAATGGGATAGAGCTGAAGGCATAGCTTAGTGATGGTGTGTTCCCTGCGAGCCTGAGCCAAGAAGCCGCGAGTAGCTCTTGTTAGAGACGCCATTGCTTGGTCGATCTGGCGTGCAGCCCCTGAGCATGGGGAACTAAGGAAGTCCTTGACATGAAGTTCGAGCTCAGGAAGTAACCAGGGCAGGTTTCTCCACCGCGTCGACAGCACGCTAGTTCTTGCTGCCGTGGCAAGGTCGACTGTCCCCAATATGAAGATTAAGATGTCATCCGTCAGCGCGCTGAGCCTATCTTCTTCTTCCTCTACTTTCTGCAGCAATATCCTCCATCAATACAGCTAATTGAACATGTTGATTGAATCCAAAGTAATACTGCCTTCATCTCAAGGCTTAAGGCTTCTTTTTTTTTTAGAAATATCAAAGCAAGTAAAGTTTGATCAAAATTTTAGAATAATCTATTAGAAAATATGATATTTTGTAGATAGCACATAAAATATATTTCATTATCTATCTAATAATATTAATTTTATATTTTGCATGTTAATATTTTTAATAAAAACTTGATCAAACTTAACATAGTTTGACTTTCTAAAAAAGAACATTGCATTGCTATTGTTCCGGTATGTAAGATCATTTGTTTGACATAGTTAGAGCATCTCTAACAGAGCCCGTAAATACCATCCAAATTGAATTTTTTTCGGCGGATTTACGGGTTCGGGCAGAAAGCGACGTAGAACAGCGTCTGAATCGGAGGCCCGGCCCGTAAAACTTTCTCGGGGGCCCGAGAAAGTGAGCGCACGGGCCCTATTTATACAGGTCGCGGACCTTACTCCCCTCCGCCGCATCCGCTTCCTCCGCCGTCTGCGCGCTTGCACTTCCGGCGAGAAATCCCGTTGTTGCCGCTGCCGCATCGGCTCTTCCGCGACCTCCACCGCGACCTCATGGCTGGCACCGGTAGCAGCGGAAGGGGATGCGGGTGGATTGGCGGCAGCAACTCGCCGCCGCGCCCCCTTGTCTTCCGCTCGGAGGCCGAGCGGAGGAAATGGAACCGCTCGGAGGACGCGCGGAAGCGGAGCGCGCGCCAGTGGACAAACTGGGGGCTGACGCCGCCGGGGAAGCTCACCTCTACGCCAATAGTGGCGAGGGCTCTTCCTCCGGCGCGTCTGGCCATGCCCTTGCGCCGCCCGTCGACGAGAGCAGCAAGGACGAGGAGGAGGAGGAGGAGGAGGAGGAGGAGGAGGAGGTGGAGGGGGAGGGGGAGGAGGAGGAGGTGCCGGCGTGCACCGTCTTCAACTCTGCGGACTACGTCCTCAACGATGAGGAGGAGGCGACGGCGATCCAACAGGTCGTCATCTCGGAGGCCAAGGCGCGCGCACGCTTCCGCCGCGAGGAGGCAGACGCCGTCCGTCAGGTCCGTGCGTACGAGGCGGCGCAGAAGGACGTCGCCGTCCGCCGCGTGAAGCAGGAGGTCATCGACCTCGACTCCGAGTAGGTCGGCAACAACGGCGTCCTCTGCCGCTCGTTTTCAGCCCCGGTAGGGCCGAAAATTAGTTAAATTAGGTCGCACGGCGGAGGCTAATCTATATGTAAAATGTATTTTGTGATCGCAATGTCGATCATGCAACTATGTAGTTCGAATTTTAGTTTCATAAACTTGTTTGCGATGATCAATTCTACCGCCATATTTGAATTTCGTTTTTCGGTTTCGAATACGGATGCTGTTCTACGACACCTCCAAATCCAGTTATTCGAAAAATTAAACTTGCGTTTTTCAGTTCGTCCGTTTAAAGGATCTGTTAGAGATGCTCCTAGAAATCACGTGGGGTGGCTGAACAGCAAATGGAAGGCATAGCACAGCAAAATCAACAAAAGAAGAAGCTAGCAAAGAATTTACATGGTCGTGCACAATATTTGACTCAACGGATAATAACCTCCGACCCTGCCTCCGATTCCAGGATGCCATGAACCAAGGTGCTCCTACTATTTCTCAAGCGATCAATCGTCTAAATTTTATTCAGAGAGGAGAACTAGGAGGAGAGAGCAAACATTGCTAGCTCCAGACGGGTCCGACCAGAACCCTATATAAGCAGAGAGTCTCCAACTTGTCCGAGACGAAATCGATTCGAACAAACAACAGCCTTACGAGTTACGACTGCTTTGGCACGATAAATTAGGTTTGTATGATCGCGTGATAAATCTACTATTGTTAATCACAGCCGTGCCGGTTGGCGTGGATGCATGGCCGACGAGGCAGAACGAGTCAGCTGTTCATGTTCTGTTCACCTCTCGGGACGCCGACGAGCGTGCCATATATATAATTGTGGTTCATGACCCACAGCCGGCGTCTCCTAAAGCGTCTCTAAACGGTGCTGGATCAAGCGTTTGAGGACGTGTTTTGGTTGTGTCGTGTATGGAGGATGTAGCTCTCCAGCCGCGATCACAGACGTCGCCCCCAAACACTTTTATAGAGTTTTCGAAAACACAACCATTTATTAAATATAACACACAAATAAATATATTTGCCAAAATTATTTTCAAATTAAAAAATACAACAAATAATAAAACAACTAAACAAATGTAATAAATAGGGCTAGGTCAAGGCGCCGCTGCATTGCTGATAATCCTTGATCCTCCACATATGCTCAACGAGATCGTTTAGAAATTGCTCGTGAACATTGTTGTCACGGATCTCTGCGTGCATGGCGAGGAAATTAGCAAAATCTGCAGGCAACTCATGATCAACCTCCGCAAGAGGGCCCTGGCACTCATAGGGACCAACATGTTTCCTGACTTGATTCTTGCGGTCATCCTCGATTATCATGTTGTGCATGATCACACAAGTTTGTATCACCTCCCACATTTGGTCGTGAGACCAACTTAGAGCAGGGTACCGGACAATTGTAAATTGAGCTTCAAGCACACCCAATGCCCACTCGACATTCTTCCTACAAGTCTCATGTCGCGAAGCAAAGTGGCAATTCTTCTTACCTGATGGAGCCAGAATTGTTTTGATAAAATTGGACCATTTTGGATATATACCATCGGCAAGATAATAGTCTTTGGTATATCGCTGGCCATTGATCTCATAGTTGCATGGTGGAGCATGACCTTCGACTAGTTTGATGAACACCGGAGACTGCTGCACACGTTGTTGTCATTGTGTGATCCCGCCATGCCAAAGAAAGAATGCAAAATCCACACGTCATAATCTGCCACAGCTTCAAGCACCACACTGCAATATCCATGACGCCCTTTGTATATACCTTGCCAAGCAAATGGGCAGATCTTCCATGACCAGTGCATGCAATCGATGCTTTCAAGCATCCCAAGGAATCCTCTCGCAGCATTTTATGCCATGATCCTTGCAGTCTCTTCTTCAGTTGGCCCTCTCAAGTAGTATTTGCAAAACTTTTCCACCACAGCTCAGCAAAACTTGTACATGCACTCAATGGCAGTAGACTCACTCATGCGAAGGTAGTCGTCATGTGTATCAGCAGGTGCTCCGTATGCAAGCATCCTTATGGCGGTGGTGCACTTCTGAATCGACGAGAACCCGGCAACACCTACAGCGTTGTGCTTCAGCTTGAAGTAGGGGTCAAACTCTCGAACGACATGGAGGATATTAATGAACAAACCCTTGCTCATTCTATATCGGCGCCGAAAATTGTCGGCCTGTGTTGCGTCATGTGCGAAGTAATCGTTGTGCAGCATGGTAAGCCCCTCCATCCTCTGTCGGGGCTTCGACTTCTTTCTCTCCAGCCTTGATCCTCCATGGCGCGGATCTTCCGCTTCTCCACCTCAATGTCAAGCATGTCCTGGAGGGACGTGATGATCAGCAAATGCTCTCGGATGTCGTCGTTAAAGGTTGCTCGTCCTCCAGCAGTCGGACACGCATCTCGTCGTCTCTATCCATGTCTGAAGCAAAACTAATGGTTAAAATTCAGCCGTGGCAGACGAGGCAACGAACAGCGGCCTATCGTGCCTACCTGACAAGGCGTCGAACACCTTATGTGCGTGGAGGTGGGGCGGATTTGACTCCGCGTTCTGGGACGCGCTAGCAAAGCGGCGGCGGCGAAAAGGCCGGCGAGAGAGCCAGCCGCGATGACGGTGCCCGACTCAGAAGAGATCTGTTGTCGAAACGGACGGCAAATCGAGCGGTGGCGGAGGGGTGGGAGGCGCGGGAGGGAAGGTGCGACGAGAAATAAATGGCGCGAACCAGCCGTTATGGAAGTGGTCACCGACAGGTGGGTGCCCGCCTCTCATTTCGTTGTGTCCGTCGTGTCCGGAGCGTCCCATGTGGAGCGGGGATGGGCTCGGGTTGCCGGACACCGTATTGGGCCGCGTCGGACGGAAGGAGCCTTTGGGACGTGCGGCTGGAACGAAATTTTGTCCGGCGCACCCCAAATCTCTTTGGGAGATGCTTTAGGGACGCGACTAGAGATGCTCTAACGCATAGGTCGTGCGCGCGCGGCTGAAGACAATGCCGCTTCTGTCGGAGCTTCTCTTACGATGTGAAAATGGAACAACTGGGATAAATGTAGTAATCAAATCTAGGTATTTAAAAAAACTAGTTGAATGCCCGTGCATTGCTACGGGATACTATTATTTTCACTGAGATTTGCACTTTTGTATATGTGATAATGATCATCTATAAATATCATCTCTTATGCTTGCTTCACCTACACGATGCTCACCACACACCCCTTAAGTTTTTCTCCGGCATACAAAAGAATAATTCACATAAATGTATTCCAACTATATTCCAAATATTAAAAATCCAATTTAGTTATGAGAATGTTATAATTATATGACATATAATTTATATACTTATCTATTTCTTGACACGCTTAATATATTTATAGTTTAGAAGAAATTCTTAGTTTATTCTCGTACAAATTTCGCGGAGTTTCCATTGACATCTTCTTCATCATATTTAACCAATTGTACCAAAAACTGACCCGGTAACCTTGATGAACAATATATGTTCGTACCAAAAGCATAACACCCACTGTCACTTATATTATGTATGGCATGTCAAAGAACATCCAAGAAGAAGCATGAGTTAAAAAAACACGACCATTTTAAAATGGAAAAGGACGAGAACACAAGAAATAGACATTGGACTTAGCACCTTCCTCACCGGTCACCAAGCACTCAACATCTTCAACAACAAATATTACACAATTTCGATGTCCAACACAAGCGGTTGTCAATGACACCCAACCCATTCGTAATGGTTTGTTGAATTTTATCTATGTAAATAAAGACGACATGTCTTAATTAATTTTCTGATACAAGACGAGGATGTTATGGTTTTATTTAGTTAAAGAAGATTTGTTATGGGTTTTATTTAGTTAAAGAAGATTTGGCCTTTGCATGGACATAGCTATGAAGCTGACCAAAAGCTTGGTCTCTTTGCTATTTCTATGATGCCAATCTAGGTGATACTCCCCGGTTTTCTGAAAGCTAATTAATGTTGCTGGTTTTAAATATAGAAACCCTCACAAAACATTTACTACATGACAAAAGCATTCACACGTATAAATAGGTATTCACATATTTTCTAGTGGTAGTACATGTGTATATGAATTACAATGGAGGAGTATACAACATAAAATAAGACAATGATATATATCTCAACGTCAGAAGTTCTAACTTAGTGATAAATAATGAACGTGTGACGTGACGGCTTCATAGCTCCACCAGCTGCAAGGTCTTGTCCTTCTTTCTTCTGATCAATCACCGAATTCAAAATTACTTGTCCATTATACCCTCGTTATCTTACCATTTTAATAACCTAAATTAGATATTAATGAATCGTGTAAACCAAGAAAGAACACGTCAAATAAATATAAAAGCATAAAGCATCATGTAATCTCTTTTTACCGAAGCAGACACAACCATATCATCTTGTACATTCGCCCTAGCAATTGAGAGCAAAATAACTTGGGGGGGGGGGGGGTCTAAAAAAGTATGTGCCGGTGCACAACACGTTTTTATAGTGACTCATGTGACAGTGCGGTCACATCAACTTATATTGTTGATGAGTACGGGTTTCTGTTCTCTAGATCTCATCTGACCCGCCGACATGGTGGGAACACTCCTTTTCATTTGTCCATGCATGCACCGAAAATTGACCTACTTGGCATGCGTGTCACCTCGTAGGTGCATCCTTCTTCGTCGCCACACGTGGAGGTCAGTTTCTCGTGTGCGGCCGTGCATGTTGCATCCTTGTCCTGCACATGTGTTTCATCCACTCGAAGATATCGCACATACCACACTTGGGCATCCAGTGCTGCCATCAGAAAGTCCGCTAAACCAATTTAAAAAATGCAACATAAAAGAGAGGAAATTGTATGCAGGAAGTAAAAGATGAGAGAGCTGAAATGATTAACTGAACCACAATTTAGGGCATGCAATTGCTGCGGATTGGACCATGTGCGTGTTGTGGATCTGAAGCGACATAAATGAGAAGATTATACGTCGTGTTCCGTCATCGTTGCCATGGACGTGTGCAAGCGGAAAGCCCACTATGAATGCACGCCATGAGCGACGCCGTGTCCGTTGCTATCGCCGTTGGGTACTTGGACACAGGGAAGGGCGATACCTTGCCCAGATCATCCTCTACTGCTGCTACCGCACCCACAAGCACTCTCATCGTGGGTACTATGACCAAGGACGGATATCGCTATGTCCACATGTACCGGGAACACTCCTTTCCATCCGTTCATGCATGCAGCAAAAATTGACCTGCTTTCCATTCGCGTCACCTTGTTGGCTCGCTTGTTCATCCTTCCTCGTCAGCGCATCACATCGGTGTTTGTGTGCACGTCCGCATAGGTGCGGCCTTCCTCGTCACCACACGTGGAGGCTAGTTTCTCGTGTGCGGCCGCGCATGTTGCCTCCTTGTCATGCACATGTCTTTCATCCACTCGGTGATCTCGCACAAACCACATTTGGGCACTGAAAGTCCTGAAACCAATCTGAAAAGAGCACCATAAAAGAGAGGAAATTGTATCAGGAAGAAAAAGATGAGAGGGCTGAGATAAACTGAACCGCAATTTAGGGCATGCAATTGCTGCGAACCGGAGCTGGTACGTGTTGCGGATCTGAGGCAACATAAATGAGAAGATTGCATGTCATGTTCCATCATCGTTGCCATCGATTGGTGCACACCGCACGCCCAATATGAATGCACGACATGAGCAACGTCGTGTCCGTTGGTACCGCCGCTAGGTACTTGGACACAGGAAAGGGTGATGCCTGGCCAAGGCCGTCCTCTACTACGGCCACCGCGCCCACAAGCGCCCTAGTCGTGGGTACTCTGACCATGGATGGACATAAGTACGCCTACCACTGCCTACGTAAGTGCCTTCGGAAACACCATGGAGCCGTCTCCATCACGGCGAACATCTCAAGCGAGAGGTTGTCGCCAGCATGGTCATTACCGCTGCCGCCTGCCCGCACTTTCGGCATCGTCGCCCCCATCTAATTTCCTACGGACAAGTCAAACTTCATCTGCAAGGAGGGCATATATATTCTGGAGATTTAATGCAGCGAAATCACGTCCAAAGATTTTAGCCTCACGGTGCAACGCGATCTCATCACAGGATTTTGAAAACGACGGTTGCATGAAAACTTATGATTTTTTCCAAAGGAAATGGCTAAGTTACCGGTCCAATAACTACTTTTATCCTAGCAACTTCCATGCAGAGTTGTGTGTGGGCTTCGACGTGCGCGTAGAATTAGGGCTTAGGCCAAATTAGAGTCCTTATTTTTTTAGTTATGTCAATTATTTGGCTAGCCGTTACCTCTTATCAAGAACTCGCTTAAAGTAAGGAATCAAATTTACTAAAAAATTAGTAGACAGAAAACATAATATTTTTTTCAAGATCTAATCATAATCATATTCATGCTCACCTTAAGTTGTCCATAAAAAAAATAGCGTCACTTTATAAAAGATTACACTTATATATTTCAAATTTAAGGATCTCAGTTCGTTATTTTCCAAAGCACCATATGTCCTTACTCACTACTTTTTTAAGTTGTACTCTTCTGCTTATATGCTCCAACGTGCAAAGCACAGAAAAGACCCGCGACCTTAATTCTTGACGGTTGATATGATCCCATAAAGAACGCTTCATCCCGTCAAAAAAACATTGATTTCCAGTAGTGAAATTCTTCATCTCCTAAATAATACTCCATAGAATTCAATCTGTAGCAGCACACGGACATATTTGCTAGTAGTGTGTATGTGTATAATAATATTAATGAGGAGTATATATATATATCAATAGATTATTACAACGAACCAACACTACAAAATATTATCCGTGCCGAGGACAAGACCTTGTCCCTAAGTTGCTTTGCTACTAATTCTTGCTCATCCCTGTTTGTTGGAAAGACGCCTCCTACAGGGGGAAGTATTGTAACCATTGCCTTGCAGCGCTTGCATGCAGTGGCGGAGCCAGCATATCAACTCTATGTAGTCGGATTGAATCTGTGTAGTCAAATACACATGTTTATATAAATTTTTTATTAGTTTCAGCATATTTGTGCTTATATTGCCAAACAACAGTGTAGTCAATTGACTACACAGCTAAGGCTTGGCTCCGCCACTGCTTGCATGGCACTTCACCGCTTGTCAGAATAACCGACTTCAAGTCCTGAGCTCGATCCATCACGTTTCTTACAAATAGCAAGTGTTGCTGCAGTTGGGGCCTGAAACCAGCAAACTGGAATTCTTTCAATTGCCACTTGTTACAGTTCATGAACCTAGGCATCTTCCATGAAGGTTTAACTTTTTCAGTACCAAAATATCTTATTCTTTCTTCGTTACCCTCACGGCATGGATGAAAGAACATCTGCATTCAACCACCAACATCCAAGTTAAAAACGGTATAGTAGAATTCCCACCTAAGCCTATTCTAAAGTACATTGGTGTTCTTAGATCGAGAGTTAAATTTATTCCAATTAGAAGTTGAAAAGTATGAGTACAAGTACCTCAACATCAAACATTTCAACGGATGGAGCAGCTTCTAGGAGATTTAATATCCATAACAGGTCAAATTCCATATAGATGCCATGAATAGACAGCTTCTTTAGACTATTGAATGCAGTGCAGAGTTGTTCACCTTCTGGTTGCATCCAGATCTAATGATAAAAATAAATAAAGAAAAGGTAAGAATGAAAAAGATTGTATGTACACAGAGGCAAGTTAGTGTGCACTAGGATAGTCAGTTGCTAAGTAATGGAATGCTTCCTGACAAATGTAAATCATAAATAAAATGAAATAACTTGATCAAGGAATGAACCAGCAAAACTAGAAAAATCCTAGCCCTGATCCTACTTTATGAAATAGCACAACCACAATATAACAACTATCTACTGAAGTTACCTTTTCTCCGTGAAAGCTTAAAGTTAGAGTATGTATGTTTGTGGCACCATGTAGAACCTGGCTTAAACTAAACTCTTGGTGGCGGAGAGTCACAGAACAGTGGAGGCACATTTCCTTCAGCGATGGGACAGAACCAAAACACAAGGGAGCCTCATAATACACCCAGTGCTGCCAACGGAGACGCTCTAGTTTTGGAAGGCAGAGCACCTCAGCTCTTTTCAATGAGGGCAAGTATACTTCTAGAACTCTGAGAGTTGAATCTGGCGCATTGATCTTCCATACAGAACCATCCCCGGTGTCACAGTGGTCCAGACTAAGGTGCAGCAGTTGCTTGCAGCAGTCAAACAGGAGGTGATTCATATCAGATTCAGCAAGGCGAACATTATGTAGATGGAGCCTTGTGAGGCAAGGAAGAACACTAGGATACATACTGAAAAATCCACACACGTCCCATGCTTGCTGTAACATAACCTCGTTTTTTGAGTCCTTGGGGGCCTTCTCGTTTAAGATTGCAAGTTCCAATACTTTTACAATCTCGCTGTCAATGGCATTGCTAACTAGCAGGCCAATGTCACGCGAGTAGTTGCCCATGAGATAGAGCTTAAGGCATAGCTTAGTGATGATCTGTTTCCTGCGGGGCTGAGCTAACAAGCTGCTAGTAGCTCTTGTTAGAGCTGCCATTGCTTGATCGATCTGCTGTGCAGCCCCTGGGCATGGGGCACTAAGAGCAGGTCTAACAGGCCCCTTATAACCCGCCCACCCCGTAAAATTCCGGCGACATACGGGGCAGGCGCGGTTTGGGCCGTCTAGCAGGCCCCGTATTCGGGCCGCCCCGTTTCGGCGAAATACGGGGCCCAGGAAATCGGCCCCTCCGCCCACTATTTATGCTGGCCGCAGGAGCGAGTGAGGGGTTAACCCCTCACTCGCTACCCTAGCTCCGCCGTGCGCCGCCGCCGCCTCCACCCCGCTCCGGCGAGCAATTCCTCCCTCCCCCGCGCCGCATTCGACCCCAGCGCCGAGATGGACGCCCGCCGCCGCAGTAGCGCCTCCCCGGCGAGCGGATCGAAGCGATCCCGCTCGCCGGACAACGTGGAGGACGCGTGGCGGCTTTTTTGCAAAAGATCCGCCGCCGGCAGCCGCCGCGCGGCCTGCAAGTACGACGGCGGGGAGTTCGTGCCGGAGAAGCTCGTCGACTTCACGCGGGGAGGCCGCTGGTACCACGAGGACCCGCCGCTCAAGCCGATGAGCGGCCCGAAGTTCTCGGCGTGGCTCACCGAGTGGGAGCGCCAACGCCGGGTGAACGAGGCGTGGAGGGCGATGATCGGGAGCACCAGCGGTGGAGGTGCCCCGCTCGCCGGCGAGGAGGAGGAGGAAGCCGAGGAGGAGGAGGACCCCGCCTTGTTGAAGGCGATTCAAGACTCCCTCAAGGAAGCCGCGGAGAAGGACAAGGCGGAGGAGGAAGAAAAGGCTGCGGCCATCGCCGCCGTGAAGGAGGCGGAGGCGCGGGCGGCGCAGGCGCAGGCGGAGGCGGAGGCGGAGGCCGATGGGTTCATCATCGACCTCTCCGACTAGAAGTCGCGATCCTATCGCGCATTTTGTATGTATGTAGGTACGTCGATTTCTATGTATGATCGACGAACTATGAATGAAACTTTCCCGCGGTTTTAAATTTACAAATATACGGGGTCAAATACGGGTTCTGCTAGACGGAGCGGTGTCTGATCGACCATTTTTTTTATACGGGACGAATTTCGAGCGTTATACGGGGCAGAAAAGTAAGGGGCCTGTTAGACACGCTCTAAGGAAGTCCTTGACATGAAGTTTGAGCTCAGGAAGTAACCAGGGCAGGTTTCTCCACCGCGTCGACAGCACGCTAGTTCTTGCTGCCGTGGCAAGGTCGACTGTCCCCAATATAGAGATTAAGATGTCATCTGTCAGCACGCTGAGCCTATCTTCTTCCTCTAATTTCTGCAGCAATAGTACATCCTCCATGAATACAGTTAAGTCAGCATGTTAAGACTGGAGCCAAAGTATGATCGCGTGACACTATTGTTCTCATATGTAAGAAGTAAGATGATTTGTTCGTCATAATTAGAAATCACATGGAATAGCTGAACAGCAAATGGAAGGCATAGCACAGCAAAATCAAAAGGAGAAGCTAGCAAAGAACTTAGAAGTCGTTTGGAAGCCAGGCTTTCATTTGGTTTGTAGCATTTGGAAATGAATACATGTATTCATTTCATTTACATTATAATTTCAGAAATAGATACTTGTTTGGTTGCCACAGGAATTACAAATGACAGCAGAATTTAATATTGAATTTGTAGAGGCTTCCATAGAGAATCGTAAATGACAGGTCTCAGTTTGGAATTGTGTTTACCCATGGGGTCATTTTGCTGGAATTCCTAAATAAAATGACGGCCCAATTCTGTGGCAACCATGTTGAAATATTGGACCCACTTTTAGTGGCCCAAATTAGATTTCAGTTTTCCCTATAAATCTCAAAGCCCACATAGTGGCAGCCTTGTGAGTTTGAGCCCAAGTTGGTGGCAGCTCACTAGTGAGTGGCAAGAGGTGGGAAGTTTAGTCCCACATGGAAAGTTGGGAGGAAGTTAGACCACCTTATAAGGTGGGTTGTTTCACCACTAGTAAGTGAGTGAGAATAGGAGTGCTACACGCGCGCTCCTCCTCCTCCTCGCTCGTCTCGACTCGACACGACACGTCACGACGCGCGCCGCGCTCGTGGTGAGTGGATTGAGCCTCGAGCCGAGACTTTCCTTACTTTTTGCAGCTCAGGAAAACGAACAGAGTTCTAGACGGACGCGTCACAGTTAGTCGGTTCGGGTCGCTCCCGGATCGTGGGCTATCTGTAACCGACTCAAAACGTTCGTGCGACGTGGGCGTGGCCCACGTTGCCTAGGGTTTCCCGAGCCTATATAATCTCTTGCCCGGCTACCGCGAAACACACCGAATACACGAGTTAGGGTTTCCACCTCTCTCGCTTGCGCCGCCATCGTAGTCTACTCCATCCCGCGCGCCGACGTGCATCGGCGAACGGGAGAGCAGGTCTCCGGAACCACTCGTCCTTGCGATCCCGTACGGGAGAGGGCGAATTAGGTTTTGGGAAGCGCTCCGCGCGACCGCTCAAGCTCTTCATCACGGGTCGCCTTCCGTCCAAGTCGGGCGGTGCTGCCTACCGTCGACTTCAACGCCGTCTACTTCGACCCGTCGTCCCCGTCGTCAACAACGTTGTCATCAACAACGTTACCGCTGCGACATCATCCGCTACACCTCCACCGCCACCTCCACCGGATCGGATACGTGCGACATATCTCGATCTATTCAGCGATGGATGTTGTATCGTTTGCCATGCTACTATTCATGTTGATTAATGCATCTAGTATGTTCGAGTTTCACATGTTAGTAGTTGCTGTCGTCATGCTTAATATTCTGGAATTAATCATGGAAATTGTGCCTAATTATCCAACACTCCAAAAACCTAATTGTAGGCAATTTCCTGAGTTAACTATGGCTGGTTTTGCTGATGCACTGAGGCCGGATAAGTTTACCGGTGTGCACTTTAAGAGGTGGCAGATTAAGGCCACGCTCTGGCTTACTCATCTGAAAGTGTTCCATGTGAGTAATGGTCTTCCTGAAGGAACTATATCTGACCAAGATCAGAACAAGTTCAAGGAAGACAACACTCTGTTTGTCGGATGCGTACTGAGCATTCTTGCTGATCGTCTATGTGATGTGTATATGCACATAGTAGACGGTAAAGAGCTCTGGGATGCACTGAATGCTAAATTCGGTGCAACCGATGCGAGCGATGAACTCGTACATCATGGAGAGCTTCCATGACATCAGGATGGTGAACAACCGTTCTGTAGTCGAACAAGCTCATGAGATACAGTGCATTGCGAAAGAGCTTGAACTCCTTAAGTGTGCCTTACCTGATAAGTTTGTGGCTGGATGCATTATCGCTAAGTTGCCCTCTTCCTGGAGGAACTTTGCCACAACTCTCAAACACAAGAGACAGGAGATATCAGTTGAAAATCTGATAGCGTCTCTTGATGTTGAGGAGAAAGCTCGGGCTAAGGATACTACTGAGAAAGGAGAGGGTCAGTCTAGCGCCAACATGGTGCAAAAGAAACCCTACAGCAAGAACAAAGGGAACAACAAGCCCTCCTTCAATAAGCCTATGAAGACTACAACCTTCAAGAAGAAGAAGATGATAAACAAAGCAGATCTGAGCTGCTTTACCTGTGGAGAGGCTGGCCACTTTTCTAAGGACTGTCCAGAGAGGGCAGACCGTAAGAAAAAGGCGAAGCAAGTCAACACGGTGACCGCTAGCAATGCTGATGGGTACGGTAATCTCTTTACTGTTCTTTCGGTATTTCAATCTCCATGTTGGTGGATTGATACGGGTGCTAATGTTCATGTGTGTGCTTGACATATCCATGTTCACTTCTTACCAGGTCGCTCGGGATTCTTCCGTCTTGATGGGGAATGGGTCACATGCTTCGTTCGTGGTGTTGGCACGGTAGATCCGAAGTTCACTTCGGGGAAGATCGTGCAGCCGAGGAACGTGCAAGCATGTCCCTACTATGAACAAGAATCTCGTTAGCGGCTCCCTTCTATGCGAGAGATGGGTTTAAGGTTGTCTTAGAGTCGAATAAAGTAGTTGTTTCCAAGTTTGGACAATTTATTGGTAAAGGCTATGAGTGCGGAGGCTTGTTCCGCTTTTCGCTTCGATTTCAGTAATAAGTCCGTGAACCATATTTGTGGCAATGTTAGTGATGATACCAGTGTTTGGCATTCTCGTTTATGTCACATTAATTTTGGTTTAATGTCTCGGCTATCCAGTTTAAGTTTAATTCCGAATTTCACCATTGCCAAAGGTTCCAAGTGCCATAGTTGTGTGCAATCAAAGCAACCTCGAAAGCCTCACAAGGCAGCCGAGGAGAGAAACTTGGCACCTCTAGAACTCATACATTCTGATCTATGCGAGATGAATGGTGTGTTGACAAAAGGTGGAAAGAGATATTTCATGACATTGATTGATGATGCGACTAGATTTTGCTATGTTTATTTGTTGCGGACTAAAGATGAAGCTTTAGACTACTTTAAAATTTATAAGGCCGAAGTTGAAAATCAACTAGAGAGAAAGATCAAGCGTCTTAGGTCTGATCGTGGTGGTGAATATTTTCCTAAAATCTTTGATGAATTCTGTGAGGAACATGGTATTATTCATGAGAGGACGCCTCCCTATTCGCCCCAATCAAACGGGGTTGCCGAGAGGAAAAACCGCACGCTGACTGACTTGGTGAATTCCATGTTAGCCACTGCTGGTTTATCAAAGGCATGGTGGGGGAGGCTTTGTTGACTACATGTCATGTCCTGAATAGAGTTCCTAACAAGAATAAAGATAAAACCCCTTACGAGGAGTGGTCCGGGAGAAAACCATCACTTTCGTATTTGCGCACATGGGGATGTTTGGCGAAAGTCAATATTCCAATTACTAAGAAGCGCAAACTCGGACCAAAGACGATGGATTGTATCTTTCTAGGTTATGCTCCACGGAGTGTAGGCTATAGATTTTTAGTAGTTCAATCTGAAGTACATGATATGCATGTTGACACTATTATGGAATCTCGTGATGCAACATTCTTTGAGAATATGTTTCCTATGAAAGATATGCATAGCATTGCTAGAATTTCTACCGAGATAGTTCCCGAATCTAGTACATCTAATGAGGATTTTGAACAATCACATGAGATTGTTATTGAGAAGGATGACAATGAAGCTCCTAAACGGAGCAAGAGACGAAGGATTGAAAAATCCTTTGGTGATGATTTCATTGTGTACCTTGTGGATGATACTCCCACGTCCATTGCGAGAGGCATATGCATCTCCGGATGCGAGATGACTCGGAAAGAAGCTGTTCATAATGAGATGGACTCGATTCTTTCTAATGGAACTTGGGAGCTATCGTAACGACCCCATGGATGCAAGCTCGTGGGCTGCAAATGGGTGTTCAAGAAGAAGCTAAGACCTGATGGTACTATTGAGAAGTACAAGGCACGGCTTGTAGCAAAAGGCTACACACAGAGAGAAGGCGAAGATTACTTCGACACCTATTCACCTGTCGCTAGACTTACCACCATTCGAGTACTACTATCCATGGCTGCCTCCTATGGTCTTATCGTCCATCAAATGGACGTAAAGACAGCTTTTCTTAATGGAGAGTTGGAAGAGGAAATCTATATGGATCAGCTTTGATGGGTTTGTAGTAAAAGGTGAAGAAAGAAAGGTGTGCAAGTTGCTAAAATCTTTATATGGCCTAAAACAAGCACCTAAGCAATGGCACGAGAAGTTTGACAGAACTTTAACTTCGTAGGCTTTGTTGTCAATGAGGCCGACAAGTGCGTTTACTATCGCCATGGTGGGGGCGAAGGTGTTATATTATGTTTGTATGTGGATGATATTCTGATCTTTGGTACAAACATGAAAGTAATACACGAGGTCAAGTCTTTCTTGTCAAAGAGCTTTGATATGAAAGATCCGGGAGAAGCCGATGTGATTCTGAACATCAAGCTGATTAAGAACGAGAGTGGGATTACTCTAACGCAATCCCATTATGTTGAGAAGATCTTGAGCCGGTTCGGCTATATTGATAGCAAGCCTTCTTCAACACCTTATGATCCCAGAGTGTGACATTACGCAAGAACCGGAGAATCGCCATAGATCAATTGAGATATTCTCAGATCGTTGGCTCACTCATGTACTTAGCGAGCGCGACTAGACCCGACATCTCTTTTGCTGTTAGCAAGTTGAGTAGGTTCATGTCAAACCCGGGTACCGATCATTGGCATGCACTTGATAGGGTCATGCGCTACCTATGTGGTACAATGAGTTATGGGATTCACTATTCGGGGCACCCAGCCGTGCTTGAAGGATATAGTGATTCGAATTGGATCTCGAATGTAGCTGATCCGTACGCCACAAGTGGGTATGTATTTACCTTTGGAGGTGGCGCAGTTGTCATGGAGATCTTGCAAGCAAACCATATTGACGAGGTCAACTATGGAAGCAGAACTTATCGCTTTAGACACAACCACTGTTGAATCGAATGGTTGCGTGAGCTCTTGATGGACTTGCTCGTGGTTGAAAAACCTGTTCCGGCAATCCTTTTGAATTGTGACAATCAAACTGTAATTGTCAAAGTGAACAATTCTAAGGATAACGCGAAGTCATCAAGACACGTCAAGAGACGTTTGAAGTCCGTCGGGAAATTGCGAAACTCCGGAGTAATAACTCGTTACATATATTCAAACGAGACAAAAACTCGCGCGATCCCTTTACAAAGGGACTATCACGTAATGTGATAGAAAGTGCATCGAGGGAGATGGGTTTGAGACCCGTTGATGTTACACCATAGTGGTAACCCAACCTTTGTGATCGGAGATCCCGTGAATTAGGACACGGGAAGAACAAACTAGTGGTTTAATTGAGGAGAGTATTATGTAACCCTCTCTATGTGAAGATGCACAACTCTCAATTGTTGTAAGGCAGGTTGGCGACAAGCCTTAATGTGTTTATGTTGGCTATTATAGCAAAGATGCTGTCCTACAGAGCATTCTTGAAATAACACACCTATATGAGTCCGATTGTTAAACGTCGCAATCTATGAGATTTGGGTGATCTCTAGTAAACTCATGAAGAGACCATGAAGTATGACGCATATGCTTCACCCGCGGGGTAGGCTACCGGCAGCCATGTACTCGGTTATGACTTTGAGTGAAACCCTGTTCACGCAAAACTTGCAATTCAAGGCTTAGTCCATTGTTCAAGTGTGAATGGATGTAGCTCAAGGTTCTAGGCGGAAGTTCAACTTAACAGTCTCCGCTGAAACACTGGTATATAAACAAGCAACGAGTATTGGTAAATCTCTAAATGGGGATTTGAGATCTGGTGGGGGATTGTTGAAATATTGGACCCACTTTTAGTGGCCCAAATTAGATTTCAGTTTTCCCTATAAATCTCAAAGCCCACATAGTGGCAGCCTTGTGAGTTTGAGCCCAAGTTGGTGGCAGCTCACTAGTGAGTGGCAAGAGGTGGGAAGTTTAGTCCCACATGGAAAGTTGGGAGGAAGTTAGACCACCTTATAAGGTGGGTTGTTTCACCACTAGTAAGTGAGTGAGAATAGGAGTGCTACACGCGCGCTCCTCCTCCTCCTCGCTCGCTCGTCTCGACTCGACACGACACGTCACGACGCGCGCCGCGCTCGTGGTGAGTGGATTGAGCCTCGAGCCGAGACTTTCCTTACTTTTTGCAGCTCGGGAAAACGAACGAGTTCTAGACGGACGCGTCACGCGTTAGTCGGTTCGGGTCGCTCCCGGATCGTGGGCTATCTGTAACCGACTCAAAACGTTCGTGCGACGTGGGCGTGGCCCACGTTGCCTAGGGTTTCCCGAGCCTATATAATCTCTTGCCCGGCTACCGCGTAAACACACCGAATACACGAGTTAGGGTTTCCACCTCTCTCGCTTGCGCCGCCATCGTAGTCTACTCCATCCCGCGCGCCGACGTGCATCGGCGAACGGGAGAGCAGGTCTCCGGAACCACTCGTCCTTGCGATCCCGTACGGGAGAGGGCGAATTAGGTTTTTGGGAAGCGCTCCGCGCGACCGCTCAAGCTCTTCATCACGGGTCGCCTTCCGTCCAAGTCGGGCGGTGCTGCCTACCGTCGACTTCAACGCCGTCTACTTCGACCCGTCGTCCCCGTCGTCAACAACGTTGTCATCAACAACGTTACTCGCTGCGACATCATCCGCTACACCTCCACCGCCACCTCCACCAGATCGGTACGTGCGACATATCTCGATCTATTCAGCGATGGATGTTGTATCGTTTGCCATGCTACTATTCATGTTGATTAATGCATCTAGTATGTTCGAGTTTCACATGTTAGTAGTTGCTGTCGTCATGCTTAATATTCTGGAATTAATCATGGAAATTGTGCCTAATTATCCAACAAACCAAACAGCCCACCTATGGAATTTCAAAATGAATTCCAGGATTCCAGGTCCGAATGATGGATACCAAACGACCTCTTACATATTCGTGCATGATATTTGACTCCACGCGGATAATAACCTCCGACCCTGCCTCCGAGTCCATAATGCCATGAACCAAGGCGCTCCTCTTTTAATTTCGGGGGCGCTTGTCTTTACTATTTCTCAAGCGATCGGCCGTCCAAATTCTATTCAGAGAGAAGAACTAGGAGGAGACAGCAAACAATGCTCCAGACGGGTCCGACCAGAACCAGAACCAGAGAGTCTCTGACTTGTCCGCGACGAAATCGATTCGAACAAACAACAGCCTTACGAGTTACTCCACGTGTTTTTTTTTTTGACATTCTACTCCACGTGTTATTATTGTTGGTCAAGGCCGTGCTGGTTGGCGTGGATGCATGTGGCCGACGAGGCAGCTGTTCATGTTCTGTTCAGGCTCGGGACAGCCGGCGAGGGTGCCACGGCCGCCGCAGCGCCGCTGCGGACTCCTCTCCTCTTCACGCGGAAGACTTGGCGCGGGCCGACGTGGCCGGTGAGGGCGGCACGCTTGGCTGTCTCGATGGCGGCGTAGTGGCTTCACGGTGCGGTGGCGTGTCCGTGCTGGAGGCGGCGGCTGCTCTTGCAACCACCAAGTCCGGTGGCGGGCGACGCGCGGCGCGGGCTTGGCCTTGGTCCTGGAGGCGCGTCGCAGGTGGTGACAGCGGCGGCTGCGGAGGTGGTTGGTGCAGGCAAGGGCGGCGGTGGTTACTGGTGGCGCGGTGTGGCAGGGTAAGCGCGGGCGCGATCTGGGCCAATATGGCCCGATCAAGACCTTATTTGGGCCCTGCGGGTTTCGGCCGGTGTCACGTTTTGGTGGCACCTCGTGGCGGTGCATGCAAGCCCCGTCTCTGTCTGTCGTGCGCCCGGAAGACCAGATATGGACTAGGAGAGCCTAGGTCAAGCGGCCACCATGTGCTAGGTGCGGCTTGTGGGTAGCGTGGAAGTGCCACATCTATCTTGCTCGTCGCATTCATCCACACCGTCTGTAACGTCGTTGGCCCACCTGTGGTGGCGCTTGTTAGTATCGGGTCCTAGCCAGGATGCCGGGGTGGCGAGCCTGGAAGGTGGTGCGCGCGGTCAACTCTCCGGTGAGCGATGTTGCAGCGGTGGTGGCTCGTCTCTTTGGCTGTGTGGGTGGCGAGGAACGGGCGGCACGGGACCTTGGGGTCGTCGGTGTTTTGGCAGTGGAGACTCTCAGAGCGCGTCCTGAAGGCTTGGTTTGTTGGCGTCGGGTTGACCATGGTACCTTAGTGTGGTGTGGTGGTGATTTCGGACGAAAGTCCAGCGCTTTGGCGCCAGCAGCCACGGCACCTTCGGGTGTCGTGTCAATCTTGAAGGCATCATTGTGGTCACCTCCCTGGGTTCCGAGTGAAAACCCTTGACCATTCGGTCTCGGCGACGCGGCGCTTTGTGTCGTTACCCTCTTGGGGACGTTGTCGTGGAGCTAAGGTTACCCTCGATCGTGACTCTTTCATCATCGGCGAGCAAGTCTAGATTCTATCTCGAAGCCCTTTGGTACCGGTGTGAGGTGGTATCGTTGGCCCTCTATCTTTTACACGTGACTGAGTTGCCACCACACCCGTCCTCGATGTGCACTGGCAGGATCGGTGCTCCACGGTCCGGAGCAAGAGGATAGGTGGTTCTCTCCGGTGACGTCTTGGTGGGTGCGGTACAACAGTGTCTGGCGGTTTCACAAGGTCGGTAAGTTTAAGACTTCAGAAAGTGCAGCCTTTAGATATGAAGCAAATTCTATAGAGTCAAAGTGAGGTTGGATGTTCAGAAAGCTCCGAAGAAAGTTATCTCTATGCATGATCTGAGCAGGGATGAGGGAATTGTTCCTGATGAAGTACGAAAAACTTCCCAATTGGTGTCAAGTTTGTGGGCATCTAGGCCATGAGTTCAAGGAACATGGGGATGGCATTCATTCCAAGTCAGCCCTTGTTTTTAAGGACTTGAGAGGGACCTAGAATTTGCGGTCAGGTTTGGGGCCAAACCGTGTAAGAGGCGGAACTTGTGGTCGTGGTAGGGCTGGATTTGGTAGCTCTCGGGGAGGGGAATACCGCCCAAATTATACTGTTGATCCAAAAAAGGATCGAGATGAAGAGATGGATGATGCTGAGAAGAATAGGAAGAGAGGGACGAGCCGTGATCGGCATCCTCCAAACGATCTGCAAGTAAATACAAATGCCATTGTGGCTATGGAAACCTCTAGCAAGGTAGAAAAAATGGTGAAACAGTTTGAAGTGGCTACACCAAATCCTATTTCACCTCCTAGCCCTATTCAAGTTCGTGACCCGAAGAGGAAGAAGTTTGGGGACGACAATGTTACAGATGATAATGAAGAACCATCCTTGGCGGGCTCCAGCGAGGGGTGCCGCCCGTCTCAATGAGTGTCCTCAGCTTGAACTGTCGACGAGCAGGCAATGCCTCGACAGTCAAAGAGTTCCGTGACTTGGTCACTAAGTTTGCCCCTGCTTTTTATGTATTGAGGAGACTCAAATTAGTAAAGCCCATGTGGAGGCGTTGGCTAGTACGTTGGGTTTTGATCATGCTTTTGATGTTGATAGCGAGGGTAGGAGTGGAGGACTAGGTATTTTTTGGAATAATTATCAGAGGGTAGATGTTCTTGGCTACTCGCAGTATCATATTGATGTGTCTGTCCAGGGTCTTGGCAACGAAGAATGGAGGTTGACGAGTGTGTATGGCGAAGCACAGACAAGTGAACGTTATAAAACGTGGGAACATGTTAAAAACATATGCAGTAACAGTTCTTGCCGTGGCTATGTCTCGGTGATTTCAATGAGGTCCTACGCCCTGATGAACATGAGGGTATCGGTCAGCGTACGCATACTCAGGTGCAAGGGTTTCGTGAGGTTGTTGATGTGTGTAACCTCGTAGACCTGGGTTTCAAGGGCCATTGGTGGACCTGGGAGAAGAAGGGCACATGAGGTACTTACACCAGGGTACGCCTTGATCGGGCAATGGGCTCTGCCGAGTGGAGTGCCCAATTTCCATTGGTATGTGTGACTCATATAGATACTGCAACATCAGATGGTTGTGTGCTCATGCTATATCAACTAGGTTAGGCTTTACAAGAGTCCTAGTAGAATTGGTATTGAAGTCTTCTTTCTTGTAATCCAAGTTAATATTTCTTGTGGGTCCAGCTTGTCGAGTCCTTGCGCTGGTCCATCTTCATAATCTGTATCGGGTATAGCAATGTCCGGTTCCCGAAGGGTAATGCCCACACCAGGAATCCTAACATCAAGATCCACAAAGGACTAGGTGGGATTGGTGAAATCTTTCTCGGTGGAACTATAGATTGGGGTCTCCTCCACCACTCCTCAAAGTTTGGTCATGATTGGTTGGATGGGGAGGGAGATCCTCAAGAATTTAAGCTCAGCAACAATGGAGGAGAGAGAGAGAGAGAAAAGACTTGGGACGAGCTGGGGAAGAAGACCCCCTTTTATAGGGGTCCACGAATCCAACAGTTACCCACAGTTCCCGCATATGGGAGCGTGTCAGGCAGATGCCTTAAGACACGTGGATCTTGGAGCGGTACTACCGGTGTCGGTACCTTGACGGTACCGGCATGGTTACTGCAAGCTCTCGATCCCTGGTCGGTACCATTGCGGTACCAGGGCAGGGAGTACCGGCGTGTTTGAATGACCGGTACCAGGCCGATACCGGAGCGATACTACCGCGTTTCACCATTTCTGGTGACTCAAGCGGTAGTACCGGCTTAGGTACCGTCAAGGTACCGGTATGCTCTCTGCAAGGTTTTCCCCAAGAGCGGTACCATCAGCGGTACCTCGACCGGTACTGCCGGTCACAAAAGGGAGCGGCAGTACCGCTGCGAGGTTCCAGCTGACGTGTACCTGGCGCTGAGTGTGGTACCGCACTTGGTAGCGGTACTACGGCACTCAGCATCGGTACTACCGGTTTTGTTGAACCTGTTTTCTTTTTCTTTTCCTCTTCAACCATGTCGCCTCGCGACACACACAAAACCAGAAAACCTATCAACTACTCTTGAGTCTTCTAGATCCTGAGGTGTTCATCGAGGACACCGTGTACCTGCAAATCTTTCAAGGCAACTCTGCACACGTTGAAATATATTCGAGTGTTGTTATGAAAAAACACAAACCACTCATGAAGAGATCTTGCTTTTTCAGTTTGGATCCATCATCGACGCCGACGAGCCAAGCCGGGCTAACGCCGCAACCACCTCATAGTGGACTGGACGAGGTAGAGATAAAGGGGCAAAGTGGGTATTTGGATCATTTTAGCAAGGAGAACCCGAGAAACATGTACGAGCCAGGAGGGCCTCTATGTGACAACAGAAATGGAAGGTGTGTGTGCTTTTGCAAAATGTTCGGAAAAGAAAGGAGACTGATCCAGAACACGTATTTTACATCCAGCGGCCCATCTGTTGGTTTCCATGTTTTCACTGAAGTAAGGTTTTCGTAGGATACTTTCTCGTTGCGAACCTATGAAAAAATATTGATCAAGACAATCTCATACATAAGTCAAGTATAAATGGTATATATTAGCATATAAAGTTGTACTAGTTTGCTTCTCAGGGCAGTTGTTCATCACAAAATTATTTGAGCATGTGAGTATAATAGGGTAAAATTTCAACGGAAATTCGGGATATTCTATTAGATAGAGAAAGCCAAATCAACAACGACATATATATTGAGAAAAAAACCCACACTGGGCATTATTAACCAAAGTCTACTTAACGAGGTTGCAGCATTTTCCTTGTTAAATGAAGTCATTTATGGAAAAGTCCGGTTTGAACATGGGTGCATGTGAACCCAGGTTGGAAATGCATTTTCCAAATGTTAAAAAAATTTAAAATAAAAAATAACCGGGTACGTATGCATGTTCCACGTGTGCGTAGAAAGTTTTCGCGGAGAAACCACTTTTTTATTTCAGAATCTAAAAAAGACAAAATACATCACATATATACTGCTATATAACCCTGCAAAATTTCACTTTTTTGCCGAGACAAAATAAAAAGTTTTTTCGTCACGAAACTCATGTCCAGGGCACATATTTGAGATCATCTGGGAATCATTTTGTGTTTCGATTTTTAAAACATGTTTTGACATCACAAACGAAACTTTTTAAAAAGTGGGTTCACATGCACCCAGGTTCTGAAAAGCCGGTCTCGTCATTTATCTCTTACACGGTAGCTAAACTTTTCTTCAGTTTTATCAGAATCGGTATGATTAACCTTCTAAATTGACCAAATATTTCGAATAAGTTTTGATAACTGGTTTTCACTAAATCAAATTAAATATATACATTCTTAAGAGAAATTTCAAGTTATGAATCAATATGCAAATTTGGAGAATTGTAACATGAATTAGAGTTTGGACACTTGGATTTGCACCTTATCACATGACGCAGATTGTTTTCTTCTCCTACAAAATTTATAGAAAAACTGAATTTTTCATCTTCTTGTAACAAACACATAACAGATTTGCACCTATAAATTAATGCGAAAAACTAGTAATAATTTTTTAACCCGTCTCGACGGTTCTACAACCATTGTTCCGGCTTCAACCTTCGTCCAGTAGTTCCAGGTAAATATTGAACCATGGGCAAGTTAAAATAAATATATTCGTACTAATTTTTTATACTTATAAATATCTTACTTTTATCATACTCCATTATCAGAGAGTGTATATAATGTATACTTAGTTAACATTGTTGACCACACAACAAGGATGTTGAACATTAATGATTACGGTCTTGGCTATATATTTTGATGTATAAAATTGAATAATTAGATGTGATCTGCAATACTTAAAATGTACTTTTAAAAATAAAAGTTGCATTATTTATTTTACTTTCTAATACATTTCCCCTTGACAAGATGTTGAAACAGAGCCATCATAAATGTGAAAAATAAAAAGGACGGCATTTCATACCTCCTTGAATTAATATTGACGAATGGATGAATTATATAGTGTATATTTAGATTCATGTGTATCTTCTCCACTTTATCATTCTTAAATATCTCTGTGGATTTTTTCAAGGTATATGTCCTAACAATATCTTAATAGCGGTTTGTACAGTTTGACTAGGCCGAGTGTGTCTTGCAAGTTATAGTGGGTTCGATGATACATCATCATCAACATCAAAAATCGTACTAGACAAATGGAGTGAGTGTATTTTGACACATATGGACCAAGAATGTTTGATATGGGAGTTATGAAAAAATGTACTTGATTGATATTGTCGCAATATGCGTACACACGCACCCACACACACACAGATTATGACCCTTGAAACAACAATGCCCTCCCAATCAGTCGAGCAATAACTTTGCATGATGAATGGGTTGTCTACAATACCTTCGAACATATATATCATGTCTCACATTATTCATTAAAGATGCCGACTAAAGTGTCTGATCGTGAACCCTAACGACCGCTATGCACTTTGCTCATGTTAGAACCTCTTCATCTTCTCCCTCAAACTCCACATCATCAAAGTCTACATCCATAAGATCAATCATCTCTAGTAGATTAATGAGATACACTAACATTATTGATCCCTGGTCCACTTTTGCCACTCTTCGAAATTGCCATCTGATACGTCTCCAACGTATCTATAATTTCTGATGTTCCATGCTAGTTTTATGACAATACCTACATGTTTTGCTCACACTTTATAATGATTTTATGCATTTTCCCGGACTAACCTATTAACAAGATGCCGAAGTGCCAGTTCCTGTTTTCTGCTGTTTTTGGTTCCAGAAAGGCTGTTCGGGCAATGTTCTCGGAATTCGACGAAACAAAAGCCAAACATCTTATTTCACCGAGACGGACCAGAACACCAAAGGGGAGCTAGAGAGGAGGCCCAGGGCCCCCACACCACACAGGGGCGCGGCCTAGGAGGGGGGCGCGCCGCCCTATGGGGTGCCCCCAGGCACCCCCTTGCGCCGCCTCTTCGCCTATAAAATCCCTCGCGACCTAAAAACCCGATACCAATTGACGAAACTCCAGAAAGACTCCAGGGGCGCCGCCACCATCGCGAAACTCCGTTTCGGGGGACAGAAGTCTCTGTTCCGGCACGCCGTCGGGACGGGGAATTGCCCCCGGAGTCATCTCCATCGACACCACTGCCATCTCCATCGCCGTTGTTGTCTCCCATGATGAGGAAGGAGTAGTTATCCCCCAAGGCTGAGGGCTCTACCGGTAGCTATGTGGTTCATCTCTCTCTCCCATGGTGTGATCTTTATGTGATCATGAGCTTTGTATCACTATTAATCTATGTGTTACTCTAGTGATGTTATTAAAGTAGTCTATTCCTCCTCCATGATGTAAAGGTGACAGTGTGTGCATCATGTAGTACTTGGCGTAGGCTATGATTGTAATCTCTTGTAGATTATGAAGTTAACTATTACTATGATAGTATTGATTCGATCTATTCCCCCTTTCATAGCTATTGGTGACAGTGTGTATGCTATGTTAGTACTCGGTCTAAATTGCAACGGTCTATTATGCACTCTAGAGGTTACTTAAATATGAACTCCGGATGTTGTGGAGTGATGGCGCGTGATGCACACGTCCGTTGGGAACCCCAAGAGGAAGGTGTGATGCGCACAGCAGCAAATTTTCCCTCAGAAAGAAACCAAGGTTATCGAACCAGTAGGAGTCAAGGACCACGTGAAGGTTGTTGGTGGAGGAGTGTAGTGCGGCGCAACACCAGGGATTCCGGCGCCAACATGGAACCTGCACAACACAATCAAAATACTTTGCCTCAACGTAACAGTGAGGTTGTCAATCTCACCGGCTTGCTGAAAACAAAGGATTAAACGTATGGTGTGGAGAATGATGTTTGTTTGCGAAGAACAACAGAGAACAGAGATTGCAGTAGATTGTATTTTAGATGTAAAAGAATGGACCGGGGTCCACATTTCACTAGTGGTGTCTCTCCAATAAGATAAATAACATGCTGGGTGAAAATATTACAGGTGGGCAATTGACAAATAAAGATTCAATACATATCATGATGATCACTATGAGATTTAATCAGGGCATTACGACAAAGAACATAGACCGCCATCCAGACATGCATCTATGCCTAAATAGTCCACCTTCGAGTTAGCATCCGCACCCTTCCAGTATTAAGTTGCAAACAACAGACAATTGCATTAAGTATGGTGCGTAATGTAATCAACACAAATATCCTTAGACAAAGCATTGATGTTTTATCCCTAGTAGCAACAGCACATCCACAACCTTAGAACTTTCTGTCACTGTCCCGCATTCAATGGAGGCATGAACCCACTATCGAGCATAAATACTCTCTCTTGGAGTTACAAGTATCAACTTGGCCGGAGCCTCTACTAGCAACGGAGAGCATGCAAGAACATAAACAACACATATATGATAGATTGATAATCAACTTGACATAGTATTCTATATTCATCGGATCCCACCAAACACAACATGTAGCATTACAAATAGATGATCTTGATCATGTTAGGCAGCTCACAAGATCTAAACACGACAGCACAAGAGGAGAAGACAACCATCTAGTTACTGCTATGGACCCATAGTCCAAGGATGAACTACTCACGCATCAATCCGGAGGCGGGCATGGTGATGTAGAGCCCTCCGGTGATGATTCCCCTCTCCGGCAGGGTGCCGGAGGCGATCTCCTGAATTCCTCGAGATGGGATTGGCGGCGGCGGCGTCTCTGAAAGTATTTCCGTATTGTGGCTCTCGGTAATAGGATTTTCGCGACGGAGGGTATAAGTAGGCGGAAGGGCAGCGTTGGAGGGGGCACAGTGGCCCCACACCATAGGCCGGCGTGGGCCCCATGAAGGCCGCGCCGCCCGATGGTGTCGGCCCCTCGTGGCCCCACTTCGTATGCTCTTCGGTCTTCTGGAAGCTCCGTGGAAAAATAAGACCCTGGGCGTTGATTTCGTCCAATTCCGAGAATATTTCCTTTGTAGGATTTCTGAAACCAAAAACAGCAGAAAACGAAGAATCTGGCGCTTCGGCATCTTGTTAATAGGTTAGTGCCGGAAAATGCATCAAAACATCATAAAGTGTGAATAAAACATGTAGGTATTGTCATAAAACTAGCATGGAACATAAGAAATTATAGATACGTTGGAGACGTATCAAGCATCCCCAAGCTTTGTTCCTACTCGCCCTCGAGTAGGTAAACGATAACAACAATAATTTCTGAAGTGACATGCTACCGACATAATCTTGATCAACATTATTGTAAAGCATATGAGATGAATGGAGTGATTCAAAGCAATAGATTGCTAACAAATAGATAATGACTAAACAACTGAATCATACAGCAAAACTTTTCATGAATAGTACTTTCAAGACAAGTATCAAAAAGACTTGCATAAGAGCTAACTCATAAAGCAATAGATTCAAAGTACAAGGCATTGAAGCAACACAAAGGATGATTAAGTTTCAGCAATTGCTTTCAACTTGTAACATGTATATCTCATGGATAATTGTCAACATAGAGTAATATAATAAGTGCAATAAGTAATCATGTAAGAATCAATGCACACAGTTAACACAAGTGTTTGCTTCCAAGATAGAAAGAAGTAGGTAAACTGACTCAACATAAAGTAAAAGAATGGCCATTCGCAGAGGGAAGCATGGATTACTATTTTTCTGCTAGAGCTTTTATTTTGAAAACATAGAAACAATTTTGTCAACGGTAGTAATAATTTATATGTGTTATGCATAATACTTCCTACAAGTTGCAAGCCTCATGCATAGAATACCAATAGTGTCCGCACCTTGTCCTAATTAGCTTGGATTTACATGGATTATCATTGCATAACATATGTTTCAACCAAGTGTCACAAAGAGGTACCTCTATGCCGCCTGTACAAAGGTCCAAGGAGATAAATCGCATTTGATTTCTCGTTTTTGAATAATCTCAACTTAGGACATCCATATCGGGACAACATAGAAAACAGATAATGGACTCCTCTTTAATGCATAAGCATTCAACAACGAGATAATATTCTCATAAGAGATTGAGGATGAATGTCCAAACCGAAAACTCCCACCATGATACATGGCTTTGGTTAGCGGCCCAATGTTCTTCTCTAACATATGCATACTCAAACCATTTGATCATGATAAATCACCCTTACTTCGGACAAGACGAACATGCATAGCAACTCACATGATATTCAACAAAGGTGTAAAAAGTTGATGGCGTCCCCGAAACATGGTTACCGCTCAACAAGCAACTTATAAGAACTAAAACACATAGCTACATATTCATCACCACAATAGTTTTTAAGCTATTTTCCCATGAGCTATATATTGCAAAGACAAAGGAATGAAATTTTAAAGGTAGCACTCAAGTAATTTACTTTGGAATGGCAGAAAAATACAAGTATAAACCGATACAGCAAAACTTACATAAGAACATATTGCAAGCATTATAAGACTCTACACTGTCTTCCTTGTTGTTTAAACACTTTTACCAGAAAATATCTAGACCTTAGAGAGACCAATCATGCAAACCAATTTTCAACAAGCTCTACGGTAGTTCTTCACTAATAGATTAAACTACATGATGCAAGAGCTTAAACATGATCTATGAGAGCTCAAAACAATTGCCAAGTATCAAGTTATTCAAAACCATATGAAGCATTTTCTGATTCCAACCAAATAGCAATCAACGAAACAATTTTCAGCCTTCGCCATGAACATTAAAGCATAACTAAGAACACAAGTGTTCAAATGAAAAAAGGGGAGCGTAATATCTCCAATACAATGATGGTGGGATCCAAGTTTATTCAAACCAAAACAAAAACAAAAGCAAACAGACGCTCCAAGTAAAGAACATAAGATGTGATGGAATACAAATATAGTTTCACTAGAAGTGACTTGATAAGTTGTCGATGAAGAAGGGGATGCCTTGGGCATTCCCAAGCTTAGATGCTTGAGTCTTCTTAAAATATGTAGGGATGAACCACCGGGGCATCCCCAAGCTTAGACTTTTCACTCTTCTTGATCATATTGTATCATCCTCTTCTCTTGACCTTGAAAACTTCCTCCACACCAAACTTAAAGCAAACTAATTAGAGGGTTAGTGCATAATCAAAAATTCATATATTAAGAGGTGACATAATCATTCTTAACACTTCTGGACATTGCAAAAAGCTACTGAAAGTTAATAGAACAAAGAAATCCATTCAATATACAATATAGCAAAAGAGGCAATGCGAAATAAAAGGCAGAATCTGTCAAAACAGAACAGTCCGTAAAGACGAATTTTTCAGAGGCACTTAACTTGCTCAGACGGAAAAACTCAAAACTAATGAAAGTTGCGTACATATCTGAGGATCACGCAAGTAAATTGGCAGATTTTTTTGATTTTTCTACAGAGAGATCTACGCAAATTCGTGACAGACAGCAAATCTGTTTCTGCACAGTAATCCAAATCTAGTATCAACTTTACCATAGATACTTCACTTGGCACAAAAAACATGATAAGGAGAGGTTGCTACAGTAGTAACAACTTCCAAGACTCAACAATACAGTAGTAAAATAAAACATGGGTTATCTCCCAAGAAGTGCTTTTCTTTAACGCCTTTCAGCTAGGCGCAGAAAGTGCAAATCAAGTAACATCAAAAGATGAAGCATCAACTGAAGGAGATATGCCCTAGAGGCAATAATAAAGTGGTTATTATTTATATCTTTGTGTTTATGATAAATGTTTATATATCATGCTATAATTGTATTAACCGAAACATTAGTACATGTGTGATATGTAGACAACAAAGAAGTCCCTAGTATGCCTCTTAACTAGCTTGTTGATTAATAGATGATTAGTTTCATAATCATGAACATTGGATGTTATTAATAACAAGGTTATATCATTATATGAATGATGTAATAGACACACCCAATTAAGCGTAGCATAAGATCTCGTCATTAAGTTATTTGCTATAAGCTTTCGATACATAGTTACCTAGTCCTTATGACCATGAGATCATGTAAATCACTTATACCGGAAAGGTACTTTGATTACACCAAACGCCACTCGCGTAAATGGGTGGTTATAAAGGTGGGATTAAGTATCCGGAAAGTATGAGTTGATGCATATGGATCAACGAGTGGGATTTGTCCATCCCGATGACGGATAGATATACTCCGGGCCCTCTCGGTGGGATGTCGTCTAATGTCTTGCAAGCATATGAATAAGTTCATAAGAGACCACATACCACGGTACGAGTAAAGAGTACTTGTCAGGAGACGAGGTTGAACAAGGTATAGAGTGATACCGAAGATCAAACCTCGGACAAGTAAAATATCGCGTGACAAAGGGAATTGATATCGTATGTGAATGGTTCATTCGATCACTAAGTCATCGTTGAATATGTGGGAGCCATTATGGATCTCCAGATCCCGCTATTGGTTATTGGTCGGAGAGAGATCTCAACCATGTCCGCATAGTTCGCGAACCGTAGGGTGACACACTTAAAGTTGGATGTTGAAATGGTAGAACTTGAATATGGAATGGAGTTCGAATATTTGTTCGGAGTCTCGGATAGGATCCCGGACATCACGAGGAGTTCCGGAATGGTCCGGAGAATAAGATTCATATATAGGATGTCATTTTATGTGTTTGAAAATGATCCGGTGCATTTATGGAAGGTTCTAGAAGGTTCTAAAAAAGTCCGGAAGAAAGTCACTTTGGAAGGCGGAGTCCCGAAGGGACTCCACCACCATGGCCGGCCAACCCTAGGAGGTGGAGTCCCAGGTGGACTCCACCTAAGGTGGCCGGCCACCCCCTCCCAAGGGAAAGTGGGAATCCCACCTCTAGTGGGAGTCCTAGCTTGGGTAGGTTTCATGTCATATGGAAGGTTTTGGTTTGGGGTCTTATTCGAAGACTTGTAGACCAACTCTTGGGTGTTCCACCTATATAATGAGGGCCAAGGGGAGGGGGCCGGCCACCACAACAAGCCACAAGCTGGCCGCACCCTTTGAGGCCGGCCACCCCCTCTCCCCAAACCCTAGCCGCCCCACTCCTCCTTCTTCCCCGCACGCTTAGCGAAGCTCTACCGGGATTTGATGACCCACAAGTATAGGGGATCGCAACAGTCTTCGAGGGAAGTATTACCCAATTTATTGATTCGACACAAGGGGAGACAAAGAATACTTGTAAGCCTTAACAGCGGAGTTGTCAATTCAAGCTGCACTGGAAACGGACTTGCTTGCAAGAGTTTATCGGTAGTAAC